>NC_062214.1:169767683-170075831 GCF_902686445.1 Sciurus carolinensis | reverse complement strand
GTATGGATGGAGGTGAAATGGGAGAGGGCATGGGGGGCTTTCTGGAATTCTGGTAATATTCTAATAATTGATTGTTACACATGAATGTGATGTTTGTGAAAATTTATCACAGGTGAAAACTTAAAATCTTGTGCTTTTCTATATGCACATTCTTTTTTTAACTTGTAAGGAAAAAAATCAAGGTATGAGTATATATTTTACACAAGTAAAAAACATGTTTGGAAGAGTAGAGTGATTCCTTTTCATCAAAATGTAACTAATAGCTACAACTTAGTGTAACTTGCATTTTTCTCATTATGATCATTGTCCCTTATCTTTATTCATACATTTATTTTAATTGACAAAATTTGTATGTATTTAGCATATATAAAAATGTTGTTTTGAAATATGTATGCATTATGAAGTGACCAAATTGAGTTAATTAACATACACATTACCTCAAATACTTATTTTTATGATAAAAACACTTAAAATCCACTCTCCGCAATTTTCAAGAATATAAGAAATTATTAAATATAGTCACCATGCTATACAATAGAGCTCTCATTTATTAACTTGTTAATCTTGTCTGGTTTTTAATTTACAAGAATTTTAACTGAATTACATAATAAAATTTTTGCATACTAACGGGGTACCATGTGATGTCTCAATTTAGGATACATTGTGTAATGTTTAAATCAGGTTACATGTATCTACCTACACAAACATTTACCATTTCCCCATAGTGAAAATGTCAGAAATCTTCTAGCCTGGTGAAACATACGGTATGTGATTTTTATCTATCATCACTCTATTGCACAATAGCATACCAGAAATTGCTGCTCATAGCTAGTTGTAACTTAGTACACACTGGTCAACCTGTCCCAACTCTCCCTCCCCACTATTCCTCCCACTGTGCCAACCACCATTCTACTCTCAACTTCTATAAAGTCAACCTTCTAATACTCCACATGAGTGAGATCATGCAGCATTTATTTCTGTTCCTGACTTACTCTGTTTAACACAATGTTCTCCACTTCCATTCAAGTTGTTCAAATGACATTTCTTTCCATTGTGTATGCACCATTTGTTTTATCGAGTCGCCTGTTGATGGATACTTACGCTGATTCCATATTTTGATTAGTGTTAATGTTGTACTAAACAAGGGAGTACCGATTTCTCTTTGATGTACTGGTTTCAATTCCTTTGGATACATATTCAGTAGTGGGACTACTATCAGATGTGAACAAAACACAGAAGAACAAATAAGGAAAGAACAGTAGCAGAAAATTGGTGCCAAAAATACAAAATCATGCTTAGCTCAGGTAGCTCCAGCACTCCACCTCCAAACCTGAGCCGGTGGCTGTGATTTTATATCATATACATGTAACATGTACATAAACATGTAACTGTGATGATTTCCTACTAGTGAAGTCATTCTTAGTTCATACAACAGAATTAAGAACATCAGTATTTCATGATTTTCTACTAAAACACCATGGCTTCCAGGTGCTCTATTATCTGAACAAAATTAAAGACCTACAGTCATCCTGTCACCAGAGGTATAGCCTTGGGACTAACATTAGCTATATCTAGGGACCTGAAAAGGAAAAAAAGTGAATTCAGCTCCTAGGGGACTCAAGAGTAAATTACTCACCAGGTAGAATTTTGCCCTTTGCCTCAATTACCCTTTCCAAGAGAACTAAACTCATTTCATCTGTTCACAGAGAAAACAAAAGCCAAATCTGGTTTATTCTCCCTTCAGTCAAGTCATCCTCACCAAATAAGAGAATTAAAACCACAATTAGAATCTCAATTTCCTGATCCTGTCCTTCCAAGTAATCTTTCTAATTAAGTAATTTAAAGCAGGGCCTTAGCAAACTAGGAGGAAACCTAGGATCAAAAGTGCAGCAGCCTTCAGCCACCATGAAGATCACTGCAATCCTGAGTCAACGCCCACTTTGGAGAATAGGCTGACTCAAAGAGCAAACATCCTCAGGCAGTAACCTTTTGTCCTCCCAGCCTAACATGGAACAGAAGAAAATAAGAGTGTAAATAGCTTCATTTATACTGTGGTCACTTTTATTTGAACAATTAGATCTTAAACATAGGTTACTGGAAGTATCTTTTGCCTACAATTCAAAGAAAACAAAACATACTAACACAAAACCACCTTCAACTTAAACCCAAATTCCATTTCTTTGAGCCAATGTTCTCTTTAGCCCAACTTGAAAATTCACATTTTTTGCTCTTACAGTCAGAAGGTCTTCAGAATACAAAATTCCGGTGGCCATTTTAAGTGTGTCAGTGCCTCAGAGCACACTATTCCCTGGAGGTAGTGTCCCAGGCATGAGTCAGGAGTGCACCAGGACAGGAAGTAGGTGGCCACGGTACAGGAAAATACCCAGTCTTTATGGTTAAACATGGTGACTTGATTGGTCAGGTGATTACCCACTGGAGGGCCTAACTGATAACAAATCCCAAGCCCCAGAATACAGCTACCATGCACGCAGTGGATCTCCCACCAGCAACAGCAACACAGCAGCAACCTTGCATCAGGTCCTGGGGCTGCAGCGGCAGCAAGCACCGCCACTTCCCTCGGTGTGCTCAGTGGCTACGAGGGCAACGGCATGGAAGCAGAAAGTATATCTGGTACGAGCTGTGATCATTATAACCACATATCATTTACTGAGAGCTTAGCATTTGCTTGGAATTTTACATGTCATTTCACTTAAGAGTATCGATTACCTTGTGTCCTAAGTGTTAACAAATCTTGGGCAACTTACTTATCCTCTAGACCTTGGTTTCTCTATCCCTAAAAAGAGGATAAATGTACTCCAGAGGACTGTGGTTGAAAGTCAATACATGTAAACAACCACCTGGTGCACAGCAACTGACCAATAAAGGTCAGCTCACTGTTCTCATCACTGCTGGGGTTGATGTTATGGCCACTGGAACAATGAGGAGCATGATGAAGACATCAAGAAAAAGTATGAAATAAAGGAAGAACACAGAGTAAGGAGAAAGGCACCTGCCACACAACAGACAAAGGGCATTAGACAAGTAGTTCGCTCAGTCTTTTCATCCACAAAAAAGAAATGACGCCCACCTGCTCCACCCACCTTCCTCACAAGGTTGTTTTGGAGGCCACAAGAACATATCTTTAGGCATAAAATACTATACTAATGTCACACAGTGTCACTGACCAGATAGACACCACAAACCTTGGAAAACAATGAAAGTTTCATTAATGTGTCAAATAACTATGGACATTAAATGAATATTCTGGATGACATTCTTACAAAATATCAAGACTACATGCTTTTTTAAAGTCCCATTACAGTTCAATAAAAGGTGAAAGGATGGTAAACAACCCACTATGTAAAGACACCAAATATCATACCTGAACTCTTGCACTGACAGAATTCATCAGAATTTTGAGCAACGCATTTGCTACCATTTTTTAAACGCAATCCAAAGTGAGTAGAGAGGTCCAAGTACATCTGGTACCACTGGTTAGTTTAGGAACCACAGCAAATACAGCAGAGCTGAACTGTCTTTTTTATAGGCTTTGAACATTTAAATAAAGTGACTATCAAGCTTTATTCTTTTTTAAATTTTTTTTAATTGTTGATGGACCTTTATTCATTTATATGCAGTGCTGAAAATTGAACCCAGTGCTTCACACAGGCTAGGCAAGTGCTCCACTATTGAGCTACAACCCCAGCCCAAGTTTTATCCTTTATTATGTCCTAGAAAGCTGCCTTTCACTACAGTACAAATACAAAGGTTAAGAGAAGGTAGTTTCCAACTCAGGCTTTTACAAGTTCAAACATACATACACAAATGCTTCTGGAATAATTTTAATCTTCTGTAAGATCACAGGCCACAAAGTCCTGTTCCTGTGAGATTTTCTGAATAAAAGCCATCCCTCTTTATCTGTAGGGTCTACTTAATTTCTTGTCAATGTACTTTAAAATATGGTTTGTCAAGGGGACAGGAGGAAAAGACAGCAGTTTTACCCCTTAATGAAACAAAAGAAGGACTTAAGGACACAAAAGTCATTCAAATGTTCTGACACAGTAACTCTTGTTTTAGATAATTAGCCTAAGAAAACAACCAAGCATTCAAATAAAAATACATGTACAAAAAAAAATCTACTGAAGCTCTATTTGTAATAAATGAGTAGACAGATTAACATTATGACAAGATGTAATAACAGAGCAACTGGAAATGGTATTTCTAAAGACAATTAAAATGAAATGGAAAATATTCATAGAAGTATGTTAAATATAAAAAGCAAAATACACAAGCATGCAACATGATTCCAGTTTTGCTATTAGAAAATTTTAAAATGCATAAAAATATAAAATATAAGAAAATATTAATATTAGAAATATAAATTTCAAAATTATCTTCTATTACTTACCTAGTCCACAAAAAGAAATCCTTTTAAAATAAACAAAAAAGCATAGAGAAGGATTTGGCTTTAATTGGCAATTCTGTTAAGTTACTTTTATCTATACTGTTTATTTGGTTTGGTACAAAGCTAGGTTAACTAGGAAAGAAGATGTCTTTACAACAGAATTTGAGTAAGAAATAGTTGCCAACAGTTATAATAAAAGAAAAGTTGGAGATTTTTACACTACAGTGTTTTATGATTGAGAAACAGTAATGCTAAATAATGTTAACACCACATGCACGCCTCCATACAGCACATATGCAGTTAAATAATTAGCCATTAGTACAATCAATGTGAAATGGATGGTCTAGTCTTTCCCCATTCACATCTGAGTAGATTCTGCCAGGCAAAAACCAGTCGAAACAGACACTCACCAACAAGCATTTCCTCTTGATTCTAATCCTAGACTCTTACCAAGGTCTCAGACAACTAAGAATCCTCCAGATAATAGAGAGTGTGAAGAAGGTCACAATTTTGTCCTTCTCTCCCCTGAACAGATAACAGAAACCTAAAGTTTCCACTCAGATTTTCAGATGTTCAGCTTACTAAATGGATTTTCTAACTTTGGGTAAGTAAAAGTTGTCAATGAAGCAATTAAATTGCATGTTGTTTTCCATTTACTGAAATTAGTTCAAATGAACACTTTTTTTCTCTCCAAGTAAAATATATGCCCATTTTTGAAGTTCATGTCCCAAATACTTTAAACGTAAACTTGTCCTCTGCTGGCCTTTCTCAGCCCTCTAAGTACAGTTCCTGGGGTGGAGGTATCCTTCCATGATTTAAGAACTGGTCTTAAGGGCACAAAACAAGTGCCAGTAGCTCCCAGTACCAGACTCCAGTGACCAGGGCCACATCATCCCCTTCTTCATAATCTCCTAAAGCTGTGAGCTGTCATTCATGATTCCCTCACTTGATACAGTATGTGGGGGTAAAAGTTTAAAGAGTCCAACTAAGTTCCCTCGGTGCAAACAAGGAGTGAGCAGAGCATTCCTCCCAGGTCTGGCTCGAAGATGCCCAATACCAACACCATTCTCCCAAAACCAAAGGAAAAGAAGACAGTCTTCTTCCTCGTCGTCATTTTAAGAACAATAACTAAATCACATCCAGTCTCCCATGACAAGCAAAAGAAATATCAACGTGGGAACTGTGAATGGGAAACAGTCTCTGCCACTAAACAGTCTGATGGATATTCAGTCCCTATTCTAAGAACCACAAATGAGGTGATTCGGGAACTTCCTTTTTCTTCTGAAGTTGCTCTGATTTCAAAATGTTCTCTTATAACTCCAAAGAAAAGAAATGAATGGCATACTGTTAGATTTTCAGAATGGATGCTAATTTGATGAAAATTTTATCCTGGTCCCATTGAAGTCAGTGAAGTCATTCTTTGTGTCCACAGACAGCCAGGAAGGGCGGAAGCTCCACACCATTTGTAAAGGTTTTGGGCACCTAAGAGGTGGCAAGGGGTATTACTTTCAGGAGCATGAAATACCTGGCTATCTAATGTACTTGCTAAGTATATGCAGAAACTAGACCCAAGGGGGAAGAGTATGTGATCATAAAAAATGAAATTCTAATGCCACTGACATCTAACCTCACAAATGTCTTGTTCAGCTTTGTTGTAATGACTACAATAGAGTTTTCTGGACAGGAAATGATAACGAAAAAAAAAAAAACATGTCCAAGATTGTCTGCATTTCACATATCTCGGGTGGGATGAAGAGATAGTGTGTGATTCTAGGCTCTTCTGCCTCCTACCTCTGCAGGTGCCAAGGGCTGTACTCCACAGACCTGTGCAAGGGATAGAATTCCCCACCGAGTTTTTTCCTGCAACAGGAAGATGAGGTTTGGTCCCCAAGGAGAGACTGTGGCACCTCTGATATGGAAACTGTCCCTACTGACTTCATTTCTTACTCAGTAAAGGGCCACTACAACTATGGATACAGATATCTACATCAATCTATTTAATATTTGTCATCTACTATTTTGAATTCAGTGGGTTTTAAGAGTCTCAATTCTACATAGTAGAAACTATTAACAAGCTAGCTCCTATTAACAAGCTAGCTCATAGCCATCAAGAAAAACTGTTCTGTGCTAGGGTTGTGGCTCAGTGGTAGAGTGCTTGCCTCGCATGCATGAGGCACTGGGTTTGATCCTCAGCACCACGTAAGTAAATAAAGTAAAGGTATTGTGTCCATCTACAACTAAAAAAATAAAAAATTAAAAAAAAAAAAACTGTTCCGTCATAACCAGCAGCATCAGGGAAGGGCTCCTACAAGCCTATTTATTGGTTTTCCAAAGGTTTTACTGCCAACATCGTCTCAAGTATATTAGATATCAGTAACACCCTCCACTTTGACTTAATAGGTAGTTTCCATGTGAAAGCCAATTTCATTTTATACTCACTTAAAATCCCATCAAATTATAAGAAACTACAAATGAGCATAAAATGATTAAATTTTACCAACTTCCAAAAATTATGTGTTGTTTAGTCTTTAAAAATTACTTCCTTATAAACATATATAAAATCACAAACTATCCAAAAGACCACTAAGGTCTTGTAAATAATGCATAGATTACCTCCTTCACAATAGATATTACACTGAAAAATGATAAACTGAACTATAAGATACTAAATATTTTCAGAGAGAATAACAGTATGAAATTTCTTACAGTAAAAAAAATCCAATCTGAGGACTTTCTGAACTCAAGCGCTCTATGTACAAAAATTTATATGGCCACTTACTATTATAAACTGGCTCCAATGAAAGTGATGTGGGGAAGGTTCTAAAGGATATTCTGAGAGCTGCCACCATGTGCAACAGGCCATCTTACTCTACATTATTTTCAAAAGTGTGAGGAAACATAGGCTGTATTAGGATGATCAAATTTTTCAAATAATCATTTTTCCTCACATTTCCCTATTCACTCATTAGAAGAAAAAAACATACTTAATATTTATATGAAATTCTTCCATTTATTTTGACTGTCTCTTTATTAAATGTTAACAAAATAACAATTTCTCATAATTAATTACTAGAATTAGAAAGATTCCAAGTTGCTGGGGGGGTCTTCATTACCGTAAGCTCCATGGTTTGGCAAACCTTGTACTTCCATCTATACTCTGGGCTTTGAGTCAAGTAAACCAAATCTTGGCAAGAAAGTAGACATGTTAATTTAGGATAGTGACCATTTCTGAAGTAAAAGAGCATGTTAATATTACATGCTTTGAATTTTCTAAATTCCCATGAGACTTTACAATTTGAGTTACTTCTGTTTTATTTGGTTATATTATCTAAAAAGAATTGTAGAATGCCACTAATACATCAAAGCAACATGTTTAAAAAAAGCATTTTAAAATCCTTATCATTAACTAGAACCTATAGAACTGGGAGGAAGGAATCTCTTTTAAAAAAATAAATTTTTTCATTGTAGATGGACAGAATACCTTTATTTTATTTGTTTATTTATTTATTTATTATTTTTATGTGGTGCCGAGGATCAAACCCAGTACCTCACACTTGCTAGGTGAGCACTCTACCACTGAGCCACAATGCCAGCGCCAGGAATCTTTATTTAAAATTTAATCAGTTTTTCCATCAACTATAATGGCTATTCCACAGAAACAATTACCCAAGATTCATCCAGTGTTCATTCAACAAGCACTCACTTGGTACTTACCACGTCCCAGGCACTATACTTCACCAGACAGAGACGATGGTAAATGATCTTACAGATGGTATCCTACACCAGCACTTCCAGGCCTAACTAGCAAATATGCTTCCAAATCAGTCCTAACTAATTTTGAATAAATGTTCTCCTTACATTGACACTAATAACAGGGAAATTTAGCCAGACACGGTGACACACACCTGCAACCCCATCTACTCAGGAGGCTGAGGCAGGAGGATTGCAAGTTCAAGGATAGCTGCAGCAACTTGCCTTAATAAAATAAAAAGAGATGGGGATGGAGCTCGGTGGTAGAGCACCTTGCTTTTAGCATGTGCAAGCCCCTGGGTTCCATCCATAGTACTAAAAAGTAAAATAAAAAATAAATCGAGAAACTTTGATTAAGAAGCATAAAATTATAATCCTTTTCAACTAGAAGTCGATGGCTACATTTTTATAAATGATCTATATAGCTAACGGTTCACCCAGGACCCTCTGGGAACTTCTGGGCAGTAATACAAGGACAGAGTTCACCAGGAAGGTCATCAGAGCTGGCTCTTTTCTGGGACCGAGGAAGCCAGACTAGGGAAAGTCACATGGGATTCCATAGAAATGTTCTGGCCAGCCATATGCCCCATGGGAATGATTCCCTGTGCAAGACTTTGAATCTGAAAAAGACTCATAAATAACCTCCATCTGTGACAGACTGAATGCAGTCAATATATGTAAAGTTACAGAAATATATCACTATTCAAACAGACTTAGAACAACACCATGTTTCCAATCAACTCATAGCTTTTAACTCACAAGCTAACGAGATTCTGAAAACTTAAAAAAAAAAAAAAAATTAGAATTCTAGCCCATAAAACAAACAACTAAGTTCAATGATCTTTCCTAACGGTAAATCTAAGATTTTATTTTATACTGAATCTTAACTTTCCTTAGCAATACCTTTGTAAAAAATTATTGAAAACTTCAGTTTAAAGCAAAAATATGGCCAAGGCAAAATTCAAGTTCAGAAAAAGAAAAAGAAATATTAGTCACTTTACCTGCCCCCCAAAACCACTGCTCCATAAATTTATCCCTGATCCAATCTGCCTCACATTTCCCTGTATTTTTTTTCTCATTATCTTACTTCTGCTACAGGATCAAAGCCTCCAGGGTACAAGACCTGTATGAGATTAGGCTTTCTTTCCAACTTTTCTCCCATTCCCCTCCCCTCAGAATAGGAATTAAATGAATTAAAAGGGAGTACTACATTTCTAAAAATAAATAGGTCATCCAAATCATGAAGTAATTCAACATCTCATGGTTCCTCTGCCAAGTGATTAATCATCTTGCAGACTCCAAAGTCAAGGTATGAATACCTCTAGACAGCTTTCCCACATCTAGGTAGAAATTCAACAAAATCGCACAAAGTAAAAGAAATGAAAAAAGTTTTCCCTGAATGAGGTTTGTATTAATGGTAATAAAAGAATCAGAAACAACAGAAAACAGTAAACTGAAACTAAAAACGGGGCAGGGGGGGTTTCTGCCTTATCAAACTGTACAATGGCCATGATACTTTAATATTCTTTCCTCCTCCACCCAAATCTTTTCTTTAAAAAATCACGTTATATATTTCCTACTCATAGATTAGTTATTAAAAAAAAAACTGGCATACACTAGGGTGGATGGTTTTAAGTTACTAACCAGATTAATCAAATTAATGAAAGTTAATATACTTCGACCTCACTGTAGTCCACATGGATATCATCTCATTAAAACATTTATTTTCCACCTCAGACATTTCAGAATCAATAAACCTACAACAAAACTGAATGTTCCATCCATCTTTTTTTTTTTTTTTTTTTTCCCCCAATACCCAGGACTGAACTCAGTGGCACTTAATCAGTGAGCCACATCCCCACCCTTTTTATATTTTCTTTAGGGCCTCACTCAGTTGCGGAGGCTGGCTCTGAACCTACGATCCTCCTGCCTTAGCCTCCCAGCTGCCAGGATTATAGTTGTACACCACTATGCCTGGCTCTACCCCATCTTTATTTTGAGTGGGGTGGTAGTGGTGAAGAAGAGGAAAAGGCTGTGACTCTGGAATTAATTACCCTTATTATTATTAATTTTGGTAAAGGGGATTGAACCCAGGGGCGCTTTGCCACTGAGTTACATCTCCAGTCCTTTTTATTTTTTATTTTGAGATAGGATCTCACTATGTTGCTTAGGGCCTCACTAAGTTGCCCAGGCTGGCCTCAAACTTGTGGTCCTCCTGCCTCAGCCTCCCAAGTTGCCAGGATTACAGGCATGTCTGCACCACCGTGCCCAGCTGTGACGCAGGAATTAAACACTGACTTCCCCACCTCCTGTCGATAGCACATTCCTTGATAGTGTAAAGAAAAACAGAAGACTTGAATTTAATTCTGAGCCCACTAAAACCTGAGAAGCCAATTGCTAACACAACTTCAGAGGTTAAACTAGCACCCCTCTGGAAAGTCCTCCTGGAGAGGACAGCTCAACCCTCCATCCGACCCCAGGGAACTCCTGGAAAGGTTTCCCCTAGCTAATATTGAGTTAGTTAATCAAATCGAAGAACAGCAGGCAGGGAAGCCAGAGGCGGAAAACAGTCCTGCTCGCTTAGGATTTCTGGATCAGTTCCAAGAACTTTCCTTCTCCCACTGCCAGCAGCACCCATCAATTCCCATAGTAACCAGCCCACGGCTTTCCAACTTGTCCAAGAAGGAGGCACAGAGCTGCAGCAGAAACAAGAGAGCAAGACCCAAACCCCAGCACTAATCTGATAGTGACTTAGTGGCTTAACATGATAGATCTGCCCCCTTGCTGCCCTACTGCCTGGTTACCAGACGGCTCTCTTTTCTCCCTGAGGTCTGATGCTGAGACAAAGAAGGGAATTATTTTCTAGAGGGTTCTGTACAAAGCAAGTTTCTGTTTTCTGATATAATTTTGGTTCGAGTCTATTTGGTGCTAAAGTGATCGCGTCCCGTTCACCACACTGCGGTAATGCTTACCGGGTGAAGGACTCCTCTGGAGTAGAAATGAAGATGGTCAAGATATGGGGGGCTGCATCTGAGACACAAACAGGCCATGCCACTCGAAGCATGAAGCGCGGTGATAGGGTGACACATGGGTGGAGGCCATCTGATCTTGGGAAGAACAGGATTCTTTATGTTGGCTGCTCTGCAGCAGAAGCACTTCTTCCCCAACACACTCCTCAGGGCCCTGCCGTCTGGAACCACAGCTCTGTGATGACCTTCGACAGGGTCAGCGGGCAGAGGTGGGTGATGAGTTAAGATGTTTGAGAGGAAAATAACTGATCCAACATGTTTACCTAAAGAATTACTATGGTGAAGAGATTTTCTTTCAACTAAAAAAGGTGGAGAATCAAATTAAAAGCCCCACGTGGGTTATGAACCAGTTCTGTAAGATTTCACATCTTCTCTCAGAGTTTAGTGACTAAAAGGTAAGGCACTAATGAGAGACAGGAGGTGCTACGAAAGGAGAACCTGAGGCCACTGCCCACGGAGTCTGGGCCTCACTAATAAGACGCCCGGGTTCCTTGGGGGATGTTTTAGGAAGCTTTTTCACTGATGTGACGAAAAGATCTGACCAGAACAATTTTAAGGGAGGAAAAGTTTTTTGGGGGGGCTCTTGGTTTCAGAGGTCTCAGTCCATGGACAGCAGGATCCATTCCTCGGGCCTGAGCTGAGGCTGAACGGATGACTACACTTCAAGTGTAGTGGAGGAAGCAGCTCACATGATGGTCAGGCATCCATCGGGAGAGAGACCCACTCGTAGATACATTTATATACCCCAAACCATGCTCGAATTCCCTCCTCCTCCAGCCACACCCTACCCACCTTCAGTTACCACTCAATTAATCCCTGTCAGGGGATTAATTTGCTGATTGGATTAAGACTCTCATAACCGGATCATTTCTCCTCTGAACCTTCTTGGATTGTCTCATACATGAGCTTCTGAGGGACACCTCACATCCAAATCATAACAGGGGAGATGCCAAGTAACACAACTACAGGGTTACAGCACATGCATGTGCATATTCTGAATTGTAACAGGTACGTTCCTAAATTTTCTCTTGAGGATACCACAGCAATACCAGATAAGAACTTTCAACTTTTACCTACAGCATGCATGGCACCTTGCCAATTATTATTACACATAATAAAATAAATTTCATGTTACATATAATAATAAATATGTAGTATATGTAATATGTATTACATATAATAATAAAATAAAAGACCCTAAAATATGATTCAGCATAACTAAAAGTGTAGAGGAAATATATGAAAACAGGAATGTTTGTTGTGATCATAAGGTGGGAATATGAGTAACTGTCCTTTATATTATTTGCAATCAATCTTTTTAAAATAAACTTTCTTTTAAAAGCTGAGAAGATGAACAATACTTGAGCTATTAAAAAAAATTGCCTGGGGGATCAATGCTTTAAAAAAATCTAAATCAACATGTAAATTTACCACAACCCCAATAAGATGAAAGAGATATTCTTTCAGAAATTCAGAAATCTACAGTAAAAGTAGATGAGAAAGTAAAAGAGCAAGAACAATTAGGGTAATTATGAAAAAGCAGAGTAATGAGGGGGACCTAGGCTTAACAGCAAAGGTGCTGTGAATCCGTGGTAATTAAAAACGTGTGAGAGGTTGGTGAGAAGGCCATCCAATCAATGGATACATGGAGAAATCCAAACATGCCTCAGAGAAGTCGACGTAAGATAAAATAAAAGACAAATCTCTCAACAAGCGGTGCTGGCGCAACACACAGCCAAGCAGAGGAGAACGGGACACCGATTAACAGCAAAATAAACCCCCATTGATTAAAATATGAACACAAAAAAACAAACCACGTAGGCATTAAAAGAAAGGAGGAGACATTTTCCCCAATCTTGGAGCGCTTACAATCTTTCTAAGTAGGACATAAAATCCAAAGTCCATAAAGGAAAAGATTAATAAATTCAAAAATTTTACACATGGCAAAAGTTACCATAAACAACGAAATACAAACCCAGTGGAAACAATTACAAGCTCCTGTAACAAATTTCCTACTGCTCATTTTCTTTTATATAAAAGCTCATCTCAATAGATAAGTGGGCAAAAGGCCACAAGTGCCCAATCTCAGAAAGGGAACTTGTCTTAAGCACATGACAATGTGTTCAGATAGCAGATGACAGTAAGATTCCATTTGCCACCACTGAAATTGGAAAGATCAAAAAGTTAAATCAAGCTGCATACCCACAGTCCCAGCTACTTGGGAGACTAGGGCAGGAGGACAGCCTGAACTCAGGAGTTCAAGGCCAGCCTGGATAACAGAGCAAGACCCCATCTCAAACAAAACAAAACAAAAGTTAAATCACACACTACTGGTAAGGGAAAAGTAAAAGGTATAGTTTGTCATTGAAAGTATAAATATGTATCACTTATAGAAGAAAAAAGACAAGGTCAATCTCTGAAAAGGGAGTCTAGCAATACTTAAAACACAAAGACTTACATTCTTTACTCTAGAAATTCCCACATACAGACTGTATACTTGCAAGTTCAATAATAGCCACTGTCTTAGTCTGTCATCTATAACAAAATGCCTGAGACTGGGTAATATACAAAGACAAGAACTCACAGTTTTGGAGGCTGAAAGTTCAAGGTCAAGTGGTGCCATTAGTACAGCCTCTGTTAAGGGTCTTTTGGCCACATCATAACAAGGCAGACCCCATCATGATGGGAGCACATATAAGAGGGAAAGAGCAATCTCACAGTAAAACAAGAAGCAAAAGAGATTCAGGGGCGAGGCTTGCTCTTTTTATAATGGCTCACTCCTATGTGAACTCACCCACTCTGCAAGACCAGCATGACTTCCTTTTGAGGGCAATGCCCCCATGACCTACTTACTATGCTCTAGGCCCCACCTCTTAAATGTTCCACCATCTCAATATGTCACACTTGGGACCAAGCTTCCAGCACATCAACCTTTAGGGGACACACCAAACCATATCCAAATCACAGCAACTGTGGTAGCATAGTTAATAATATCAAAAGACAAACAACTCAAAGGCCATCATTGAGAGTTACTAATAAACAACCATATTTGGAAGGAAGCAGAAGGAAGCAGAAGAAAAGTACAGCTCGGAGTTATGGTTTGGATGAGAGGTGTCCCCCAAAAGCTCAAGTGTGAGACAATGCAAGAAGGTTCCGGGGGGAAAACAAATGGGTTGTGAGAGTTAATCCAATCAGTGATTTAATCCCCTGATAGGGATTAACTGAGTGGTAACTGAAGTGGTGGGGTGTGGCTGGAGACAACTGGAATTGGGGCGTGGCTTTGGGGTATGTATTTTGTATCTGGTTAGTGGAGTTTCTCTCTGCTTCCTGATGGTGCGAGCTGCTTCCCTCTGCCACACACCTCCACCATGATGTTCTGCCTCACCTCAAGTCCCAAGGAATGGAGCCAGCCTTCTATAGACTAAGACCTCTGAATCTGTGAGACCGCAAATAAACTCTTCCTCTATAATTGTGCTGGTCAGATCATTTAGTCACAGCAGTGAAATAGCTGACTAAGACATTAGGTATGCTACCACTTATGTAAAAGTAAAATTTTTAAAGCATACATATAAATAGAGTATGGTATTTCCAGATTTAATCCTATAAAAGAGAAAGTGGAAAAGTTGGTGAGATGCTAACAGCATGTATACTGTTTAGTTACACAATACAACCTCGTAATTTTATTCCATGAGCATATAACAGTTGTTTTAAAACAACATTTTAGTTTAAAAAAAAAATCTTAATTACTTTTTTGATTCAACTACTTCACCCATGGTATTCTTATCCTTCTACAAACTGCTAATGAGAAACATCAAGAATTTAGGGATTTTTGCTTCATCACTTTAAAATTATTTGTTTACTGTACCTAAATATGCATATACCTCACTTACTAGATTTTAGGTCCTTAAAGGAAAAAGCTACATCAAACTCATCTCTATACTTAAAAGACTGGAGAACATCTGCCACATGACTGTTCAGTAATTGAAAGCCAAAATAAATATGCTCTGGTCCAGAGGCTGGGGATGTAGCTCAGTGGTAGAGCACTTACCTAGCATGTGAAAGGCTGTGGGTTCAATTCCTAGCACTACAACAGCTTTTCTTTTCTTTCTTTCTTTCTTTCTTTTTTTTTTGGGGGGGGAGGTTTACTGGAGATTGAACCCACAAGTGCTTTACCACTGTGTCACATCCCCTACCCTTTTTATTTTTTATTTTGAGACAGGCTCTCAGTTGCTTAGGGACTCACTAATTTGCTGAGGCTGGCCTTAACTTATGATCCTCCTACCTCAGCCTCTCAAGTTGCTGGGATTCCCGGGGTGTGCCACCACACCCAGCCAAAAAAAAAACCAAACAAACTTTGTGTTCCAAATACCTAAACAATTTTTCCAACCAAGAGTTCCCTTTGATCCTTAGTGGCAATGACAAGGAAGAAAAAAAGAGAGACAGGACAGGATGTGGATGGGAAAAATAGGAATTTTAGATATTCTATCCTCTAACAACCTTCTAAACATTTTGCTCTGTGCTGGAGGCAATGGTGATATAATGACAGAGAAGACATAATGCTCACAACAGGAGTTGGGCATAATTAACTCAAAGTCTACACTTGAAAAGGTGAAACTAGGAAACTGCCTCAGATTTTTGAGAATGTTTTCTACAACAGCCATTAAAATACTTCTCAAAGAAAAAGTTCCTTAATTTCAAGAAAAGAACAGGACAAAAGTCCAGTTTTGACCAAGTTTGGCTTTTCTATGATATCTTCTCAGTAAAGCCTCACGAGTAGTACACTTAAAAACGTCTAAACGAAAGATTCTTGCTTCAAACTCTGCAGATAACCTGATTTCCTAAACACCCAAAATCCAAAAGAAGGACTAAAACTTAGGAAATATTCTTGAGTTCCCTGAATGGATAAAGAAATGCTACTTTCCCCAAAAGCATCCAAAGAGCTCTCCATCACCCTGCACTCAGAGCTCAGGGCCTCAGTTCTGCAAACCACCTGCCCTCATGGGTATCCATTCCCCATCTATAAAATAAACCCATCACAACCAAGGTTCCTTCCAGGCCTAAATCCTGTTATGCTTCTTTCCTCCACACCACCTATAGAAGACAAAGGCCTTAACAATCCTTTCATTCAAACACACACCCCAACACATGCGTTTGTGCGTGCTGAGGGGAGGAGCTGCCTGTAACATTTCCTCTCTACTTCCACAGGGGCCCAACACAAAAAAGCAAAATACCTGTTTGCTGATTGCATTACCCAAGCATTTATCAAATGAGAGAGAAAAGAATTCATTCAACAACATGTTGAAGTAAAACTGAAAGGTGTATGCTATTCAGTGAACACTTTCGATTGGTCATTCATCCGTGTTTCGGGGATGAAAGCTTCTGAGCTCCTGTGTGATTCCATGAAGTAGTCCATACATAAATTCCTGTAGGAGTATATTCTGTCACTCGATATTTTCATTTTGTTTACCATGTTGCACAGCATGGAAGAGAGATGAGAACTAGAAAAAAGTTGCAAGGATGCTCACCATATGTGATGACAGCTGACCTGGCAGTAGACAGTCTTCTAACCTACTTGACATACCCCTTTAGCTCTGGACTACTGGCTTGCAAGGTGATCGCATGAAAAGCAGAATAAGAGGTCTGTAAGTAAGTTAGTATGAGAAAATATAGTACGAGTTTAATGATCTCTGTCAATTGAAACCTTCCTTTTCAAAACACATAACACTAGGCTGTCAACAAATATGGTTTTATTCTAATGGAGATCTTCTTCCCTAAATAATCAGCATTTTATGATACAGGCCCTTGGTAAACAATATGGGGATACAGAAGAAGTTTGCAGTAAATCTACAAATAAGTTCAATTTTCTAGTGAACGATAAGCATGCATCAATCAGGATCTGAAATAATGTCCATCTGTGAAGATAAACTTCTAAAGAAGCCTTCCTGAGGAAGAGAATTTGAACTCATGTCAAAGGAAAGTAAGAAGACTGACAGGTGGCAGGAGGAGAGGGAAACTAGAGGCCTGAAAAATGAGCTGGGCAAAAGCTGCCACTGTGGTTTCTCAAGAAGCAGAGTCATGGCACTCAGTTGTATGAGAGACTGTTCAGCAAGGACAACCCTGAGGGGGAGAAAGCACGTGTGTGAACGGGAGCCTCAGTTGCTCTTCTATGACAAAGAAACCCTACAGGGCTCCTGGCTCACTGGCACCATTTGATAGATGAATTATTAAGGCCCAGAAAACTGAAGGTCTCTAGCCAGAGGGGTTTTGAAATTTAAAAAAGACAGGAAAACAACTGTGGAGAAAAGAAATGGCACATGAAGAATGCCAGTTTAGAAATCAGCTTCCGACATGATTCACCAGTGAAATGGTTACACTTTCTTATTATCTTAAAAGATCAAAAGGAACAAAGAGATCCTCCCTGCTGAACCCGACAGCCAAGAGTCCTTTAAGGGAAACTGAAAGTGGCGTTGTGCCTCTTCCTGCCCCAGCAGGACTCACACCACAGCACGACTCTCAGCCGCGGTGTCTGTGATGAGCAGGTGTGGTCTGGACACACATCACCCAGGCATGAGAACGAGACTGGGTTAAAAGAGGCCTTCCAAACTCAGCAGCACTTTCACCCTCAGGACAGTCTGTGTAAATATTCTAAAACGAGGTGCAAGTTTATGCAATAGCTCAGTGGCTATTATAATAATTTACTAGTATTCATTTAATTGCAGAATTCGCTATTTCTAAATATTTCAACATCTAGCAGCAAAGTACAGTACAATAAGTAAAACTTAGTCTTGAGGGCTAAAGACATTTCTCAGTGGTTTAGCACTTGCCTAACATGTGTGAGGCCCCAGGTTTGATCCCTAGTACCAAAAGAAAAGAAAAAGAAAAAAAAATAGTCTTTAAAACATTCAATGTCAATATTACAAGTTAATGAGATCTACACACTTGCAAACAAGAAGTCATTTCTTCAAATTTAGCTCCATCCCTTACCATTTCACTACATGAACATCTGCAATTAAAAAACCTATCCTCTGTTGGTGGGAGCTGCTCTAGTAAAACAATAAGAGAATATCTATTATGATAGTCCATGACCTTAAAACTGCACAGAGAAACAGGCATGTGCAAGGGGCCAGAGGCAAGGATGTTGTCTACAGGTTTTGTAATGAGAAACCATAAGAAACAACCTGCAATTTTAGCAAAGAAATAATGGCCGGAAAGTTACAGCATATCCCAATGATTACATACACTAACATGGAAAGACCTCCAAAGCATGTTATTGAAAGAAACAAAGTATGCATATTAAATACAATAACAATTAAGTTTTAAAAATATAGAAACGCAATGCTTTTGTAAATGAAAATAAAAATGTCAAGTCAACCAAGCATTTACATCTGGAGAGCAAGTGGGAGACCAGGAAGGGGGAGGCCTGGAGTAAACAGGTACTAATGCCTTGTAAATGGGTACACTCGTTCTGTTTAAATAGACTTTTTAAAATATCTCCTAAGAACTTTGCAGGGTTATTAAGTGACTTGGATTAAAGAACACAATGAAATAAAGATAATATCTCTGCAACAATTGCTAAATTAAAATCTAACCAAGAAGTAGATTCTGGGAAGATCAAGAGTAGGAAGAACCAGGAAACTGGTTCTGCACTCAGACAACACTTACACTAGCAAAAGCTGTCTGCTGTAACTATTCTGGAGCTCTGGAGTCTACTGAAAGCCTGAGGACACAGCCTGTGGTTAATTTTGGTCAATATCAGTTCTTCCCATAGTCACAGTTACACATGCGCCACACAGTTGTGCACACCGAGCTAGAGCCAGGGTGGGCACAAAGAACCCTGTCCTCCAAATGTCCAGCATCTGTGTACCAATTTGGGCAAGGATGGCAGCTGGTTGCTTGGGATCAGTTGCAGAGAGAGGCCACTGTGGTACTTCCCCCCATTACTGCAAACCCCTCCTCCTGCAGCTGAAGTGGCCTCAGAGGATTTAAAAGGCCAGCACACTATTTTTCTCTTTTCCCCTTTTCAGAGTCAGACATAAAAGACTAGGACATTTGGTCTAGGATGCAGCTCAATGGTAGAGGGCTTGCCAGGCATTTGGAAAACCCTGGGTTCAATCCCCAGCACCAAAAAAAAAAAAAAAAAAAAAAAAAGAAGACTAGGACATTCAAAAGCTACTACACATATAGGCAAATTTAGAAATGACCATACACACACTCAGAGAAAGGTGCAAAAGATCTGAGAAAACTTTAGATTACACCTCAGACCAATCCTGTAATAGAGACAGCCTACAATATTCAAAAGGCAAAAATGATAACAAAACAAAAACGAACAAAAAGCAAATTCTGGAGCTCTTGATTTCAAGAGGAAGAGAATCTGATTTCTAGAGTTACCATTTTACTACCCTTCAAAGTCCAATTTTCAATAACAGTAACAAAATCATAAGAGATACAAAGAAACAAGAAACTATGGCCTGAAATGAAAAATTAAATCAACAAAACTATCCCTGCAAAATACCCAATGGTAGCTCTTCTAAACAAATATAATAAAACAAGTGTCAATTTAAAGCTGCTCAAAGAACTTAATGAAGATATGGAAAAAGTCAATAAATAATGTATGAAGAAAACAGAAACATCAATATAGAGACAGAAACCCTAACGAAATCAAAAAGAAATTCTGGAGCTGAACAGAAAAATAGTGGAACTAAAAAATTCACCAGAGGCATTTAAAGACAGTTTTGACGAGATAGAAGAAAGAAAAAATGTGCAGCAGGAGATCAAGATGGCAGGACAGAGGAGAGCACTTTACAGGCTGCCCCATGGCTGGAAACCAAAAAAGAGGTAGGCAGTTTCCCAGAAATGGGGGTGGGAAGGTGGGGGTCACTTCACTGGGAGTTAATACTGGACATACAAAGCAGATCAGGGACTCTGAAGTTGGATAAAGTAGAATCAGGAAGACCCCCACCCCTCATCTCTGCCACTGCCAGCACCTGCCTGTGCAATGCCTTCAGTCACCAAGGAACAGTGGGAAACCGCACCTTCAGGAGGCCTGTAGCAGGTCTCCTTAGGAAAGATCAGAGATCAGAGTCACTGGGGAACTGACCAAAAGTGTGCTGCACAACACTCTCAGACGGAAAGGAGCCACGTCTCCCCGGGTCGCTCCTGGAGAGCATCTTGCAGCCATACAGGAGAAAATCAGATGCGGAGAAAGAATATGGGTCGTGGAAACCCACCGAGCTCCTGGCTCCGCCTTCAGTTTGATCGCTACCAGGACAGGACTGGAGAGCCAGGCCCGTCTGAGAATGACTCGGTTTGGAGATGAACCCCAGAGTCCAGGAAAGGTGGATGGTGATGAAGGATTGGCTCCTCCAGCATACGAATGGAACCCAGGGAAGATGCCTGGGGAGCAGTAACCCAGCATGGACGGGCAGCTGCGGGGTGGGTCCTGGAGATGTGCCGGCTTGAAAACTTCAGACCAATCGCCACTCAGTGAGGAACCCAGAGCCCGTGGGGCCCTCAACCCTGCCTCCAGGAGGTCCACCTATGGAACGCTACTCACAGGACACTGCAGTGACCACACCCTGAGGAGGACAGGCATCACACTCCAGTGCTCTCTACCTACCATGGCCCAGAAGGGAAGCTGACAATCTGAATTCCAACTGGCAACATGATAAGCCACTCAAAGAGAGGAAAGATTTGACAGTCTGCGGCCACTACTCATGTATACACAACCTGCCTCAAGGAGAAATGGAAAGACAGACAATTGGGAATAGACAATGAACTAATATTCTCACTGACAATTTTTGACCACTACAATGAAAGAATTTGATAAATATATTTCTGTTTTGTTTTTTCCTCTCACTAAATTGTTTCCCTTGATTCTCTTTCTCTCTTTTCTTTTGCTAACAGTGAAACATTATTGTTCTTTCACTCTTCGGTTAAATTTTAATTCTATTTTCTCTCCTCCTCCCTCATAATCATCACATCCCACATTTTTTCTGGTGTCTCCCTGATCACTTTTTGAAATTGCAAACCCTTTTGCAAACTTGTTGTTCTTAATGTGGGCAATAAGTGATATCACCATTCCTGGTTTGTGTGACAAATAACATGCTAATGTTATAGTAGAATCTATTTGGTTTGATGCTGTATATCATTTGCATGGTTTGTTATTATTTGTCTCCCCCAAACTATGAGATCCTGGAAACGTTTGTTCAGGGAAGATAAGTTCACAGGGTAGAAATTCTACTGCCTCAGATCCACACTGCTAGATGGGTAGACACACAAACAACATGAAAAAGCAAGGGAACAAACCATTCCAAAAAATCCAAAATACCTCAATAACAGAATCCACTGACACCACAGTGGAAGAAGTATCGGTAAGGAATTCAGAAAGTTCCTAGTTAAACTGATCTGCAAGGTAAAAGATGATGAAGGAGTGAAATTTGAGAAAAAAAAAAAAACAGGGTATTAAAGATCACTTCCATAAAGAGAGATTCTTTAAAAAAAAAAAAAATCAAACAGAAATCCTCAAAATGAAAGAATCGATAAATCAAATTTAAAATTCAATGGAAAGCATCACCGATGGAAAGCATCACCAGAAGATTAGACAACCTGGAAGACAGAGATTCAAGAAACAAAGACAAAATATATAATCTTGAAAATAAAGCTGACCATGGAAAAAGATGTTAAGAGGTCATGAACAGAAAGTTCACCAAATATGAGACAAGATGAAAAGACCAAATTTAAGATTTATTAGGATAAATAAAGGCTCAGAGATACTAACCAAAAAAACACACAATCTTTTCAATGAAATAATATCAGAAAATTTCCCAAACCTTAAAAATAAAATGGAAAATCAAATACGGGAGGCTTATAGGATCCCAAATACATGAAATTACAACAGACCTATACCAAGGCACATTATTATGAAAATGCTTACCTACAGAATACAGAGAGAATTGTAAAGGCTTCCACAGAAACAGGTAACATTTACAGGGAAACCAATTCAGATCTCAGCTGATCTCTCAACCCACACCCCTCAAAGCTAGGAGTCTTAGAATAATATATACTAAGCTCTGAAAGAAAATGATGCAGGACAAGAATACTATACCCAGCAAAATTGAGCTTCAGATTTGATGATGAAATAAAAACCTTCCATGATAAACAAAAGTTAAAAGAATTCACAACTAGAAATCCTGCACAATAAAACATTCAATAAAAAATTTCATGAAGAAAAAATGAAAAATAAAATTGAAAAGCAGCTAAGGGAAGAACTACATCAGAAGAATAGTCAATCAAAGGATAAACTAATTCAAATTAAAAACCAGAAATAAATTAAAATAACAGGGAATAAAAATCATTTCTCAATAACAATGAATGTAAATGGCCTAAACTCATCAATCAAAAAATACAGACTAGCAGATTGGATTAAAAAACAAGACTCAACAATATGCTGTCTCCAAGAAACTTACCTCATAGGCAAAGACATCCACACACTGAAGGGGAAGGGAAGAGAAAAAAAATCACTTATATGGATCATGTATACAAATAGGGGTTTCTATCCTCCTATCAGGTAAAGTGAACTTTGAATCAAAATTAATCAGAATGGACAAAGAAGGACATTTCATAATGCTTAAGGGAATTAAACAACAACCAAATATGACATTTGTAAATATTTATGTCCCAAACAGTAAAGCATCTACATATTTCGAACAAACCCTTCTCAATTTCAAGAATCAAACAGATCATACCACAATAATACTGGATGACTTTAACACATCTCTGTCACCACTGGATAGATCCTCCAAACAAAACTAAATAGAGAAGCAATAAAACTAAAAATACAATTAATAATTTAGACTTAACAGACATATGTAGAATATTTCATCTATCAGTGACTGTATACACTTTCTTCTCAGCAGCACAGATCATTTTCTAAAATGGACCACATTTGGGGCCACAAAGCAACTCTCAACAAATAAAAAAAAAAAGGAAAAAAAAGAGAGCGAGAGAGACATCTTGCCTTCTATCAGTTTAATAATGAAGTGAAAATAGAAATCAATGACAAAATAAAAAAATAGAAGCTACTCTAATATCTGAAGACTAAATGATACACTATTGACCGATCAATGGAAAGCAGAAGAAATCAGGGCTGAAATTAAAAAAAAAAAAAATACTACTTAGAGATAAATGAGAACAGCAACACAACATATCAAAATCTGAAACATACACAAACACACACACCAAAAAACAAACAAAACAAGACAAAATCAACAAAATGAAAAGTTCATTCTTGGAAAAAAATGAATGAAATAGACAAACATTTAGCCACGCTAACCAAAAGAAACAGAGAAAAAAAACTCATATTACTAAAATGCATGACGAAAAAGAAAATATTACCATGGACATTACTGAAATGTAAAAAATAATCAAAAACTTTTTTGAAAATTTATACTCCAATAAAATAGAAAATCTTGAAGACACTGACAAATTTTTAGAGACATATGACCTACCCAAATTGAATCAGGAGGACATAAAATATTTAAACAGATCAATTTCAAGCAATAAAACTGGAGAGGCCATCAAAAGCCTACCAACAAAGAAAAGTCCAGAACCAGACAAATTCTAGGCTGAGTTCAACCAGATCTTCAAAGAGGAATTTACACCAATGTTCCTCAAATTATTCCATGAAATAGAAAAAAAGGGAACCCTTCTGAACTCATTTTATGAAGCTAGTATCACCCTGATACCAAAATCAGACAAAGACACATCAAGGAAAGAAAATTTCAGACCAATATCTCTCATGAACATAGATACAAAAATTCTCAATACAATTCTGAGTTAATCACATACAAAAACAATAAAAGACAGGGGTTCATCCCAGGGATGCAAGTTTGGTTCAACATAAGGAAATCAATAAAGGTAATTCGCCACATCAAGAGACTTAAAAACAAGAATCACATGATTATCTCAATAGATTAGGAAAAGGCATTTGACAAAATACAGCATCCATCCATGTTCAAAACACTAGAAAAACCAGGTATAGTAGGACTATATGTCAACACTATAAACACTATATATGCTAAACCCAAGGCCAACAACATTCTAAATGGAGAAACGTTGAAAGCATTCCCTCTAAAAACTGGAACAACACACACATCTTTCACCACATCTACTCGACCCAGTTCTGGAAACTCTAGCCAGAGCAATTAGACAGAAGAAAGAAATTAAAGGGATATGAGTACAAAAAGAAGATCTCAAACTATTCCTATTTGCCAACAATATGATCCTATATTTAGAAGACCCAAAAATACCACTATAAAACTTCTATAACTCACAAATGAATTTGGAAGTATAGCAGGATTAAAAAAAAAAAAAAAAAAAACATAAATCAATTGTGTTCCTATACATCAGGGACAAATCTGATGAAAGAGAAATTAGGAGAAGTATCTCATTCAACATAGTCTCAAAGGAAATAAAAATATTCAGGACTCAATCTTTTGTTAGCAAAAGAGGTGAAAGACCTCTACGATGAAAACTGCAGAACACTAAAGAAAGAAATTGAAGAAGATCTTAGAAGATGGAAAGATCTCCCACGTTCTTGGACAGGCAGAATTAATACTGTCAAAATGGCCATACCACCCAAAGTGGTACATAGATTTAATGCAATTCCTATTAAAAATCCAGTGACATTCTTCATAGAAATAGAAAATACAATCATAAAATTGATCTGGAAAAATAAGTAATCCTCAATAAGATTATCAGATTTCTCATCAGAAATTTTGGAGACCAGAAGGTATTTAGCAAATATATTCAAAGGCCTAAAAGAAAGGTGGAGTGGGGGGACCTGTTGGCTGAGAATCACATGTCCAGCAAACTGTCCTTCAAACCCAAGAAAGAAGTTAAGACATTTTCAGATAAACAAAAGCTCGGGGGGGCGATCCAAGATGGCGGCCTAGAGGGAGACTGCACCTCCGGTCGCTCCACAACCCAGGAGTTAAGAAAGGGAGGCATTGAGAGACTCGGACTGAAGTGGAGCCACGGGTGAGTCTGCCCACTGGGTAAAGCTCGGCCCGGGTGGCAGGCCCAGATAGAGGTGGCTTATCGGAGCCGGGCAGGGCAGCTAGAGTCATCCACAGGCAGTCCTGCGCACTCCGGCGGTGGGCCCCGCCCACACAGCCAGCTTCTCCAGGTTCTCGGAACGGAACTGGCCCGCTAGTGAGAGCCTGTCTGAACAGAGCAGGCTCCGAGTCCTGGAGCCGCTGCAGTGCAGTGTACTCCTGCAAAGAACCAGCGGAGAGCCTCGATCTGCAATCAGCCTCAGGGATAAGGGCAGGGCAGCCGGAGACCTCTTCAGGCGGCTCTGCCCACTCCGGCTGCGGGCTCTCTTCACGGGGCGATCCAAGATGGCGGCCTAGAGGGAGGCTGCACCCCCGGTCGCTCCACAACCCAGGAGTTAAGAAGGGGAGGCATTGAGAGACTCGGACTGAAGTGGAGCCACGGGTGAGTCTGCCCACTGGGTAAAGCTCAGCCCAGGTGGCAGGCCCAGATAGAGGTGGCTTAGCAGAGCCGGGCAGGGCAGCTTGAGTCTTCCCAAGGTAGTCTTCCACACTCCGGCAGTGGGCTCTTCCCACACGGCCAGCTGCACGGTGCAGGCCCACAGTGAGAGCATTTCCGCACAGAGCCAGTTCCAAAACGTGGAACCAGTAGGGGGCTAGGGGCAGTATTCTTCGAATGAGCTGCTTTATCAGATTCCTCCAAGACATCAGGCTACTGAAGGCTGGGAGGTGATACACTGGAAATCTACTGGGACACTATAAGCCAATAGTGGAAAACTGCAATATCTCAGGGTCCCACTGACAACTGACCATTATGAGAAAACAAGGGAAGAAAATGTCCCAATCAAACCTAGATACTACATCAATAAAACCCAATGACAGCACAGCAGAAGAAATGTCAGAAAGGGAGTTCAGAATGTACGTAATTAAAACGATCAGGGAAGCTAATGAGGAGATGAAAGAGCAAATGCAGGCATTGAAGGAGGAGATGAAAGAGCAAATGCAGGCATTAAATGATCGCACCAATCAACAGTTAAAAGACCAAATACGGGAAGCAAGAGATCATTTCAATAAAGAGTTAGAGATACTGAAAAAAAACCAAACTGAAATCCTTGAAATGAAGGAAACAATAAACCAAGTTAAAAACTCCATAGAAAGCATAACCAATAGGATAGAACACCTGGAAGACAGAACCTCAGACATTGAAGACAAAATATTTAACCTTGAAAACAAAGTGGAACAAACAGAGAAGATGGTAAGAAATCATGAACAGAATCTCCAAGAACTATGGGATATCATGAAAAGGCCAAATTTGAGAATTATTGGGATTGAGGAAGGCTTAGAGAAACAAACCAAAGGAATGAACAATCTATTCAATGAAATAATAACAGAAAATTTCCCAAATCTGAAGAACGAAATGGAAAACCAAGTACAAGAGGCTTATAGAACTCCAAACATACAAAATTACAACAGACCCACACCAAGGCACATTATTATGAAAATACCTAACATACAAAATAAAGACAGAATTTTAAAGGCCGCGAGAGAAAAGAATCAAATTACATTCAGAGGGAAACCAATAAGAATATCAGCAGATTTTTCAATCCAGACCCTAAAAGCTAGAAGGGCCTGGAACAACATATACCAAGCCCTGAAAGAAAATGGATGCCAACCAAGAATCTTATACCCAGCAAAACTCACCTTCAAATTTGACGATGAAATAAGATCCTTCCATGATAAACAAAAGCTAAAGGAATTTACAAAAAGAAAGCCAGCATTACAGAACATTCTCAGCAAAATATTCCATGAGGAAGAGATGAAAAACAACGATGCAAATCAGCAACAGGAGGCACTAGCCTAAAGGAATAGCCAAATAAAGGAGAAACCAAATCATGTCAAAAACAAATATGAGTCAATTGACTGGGAATACAAATCATATCACAATAATAACCCTGAATGTTAATGGCCTGAATTCATCAATCAAAAGACACAGACTGGCAGATTGGATTAAAAAGAAAAATCCAACAATACGCTGCCTGCAAGAGACTCATCTCATAGAAACAGACACCCATAGACTAAAGGTGAAAGGATGGGGAAAAACATACCATGCACACGGACACAGCAAAAAAGCTGGAGTATCCATCCTCATCTCAGATAATGTGGACTTCAAACCAAAACTAGTCAGAAGGGATAAAGAAGGACATTACATGCTGCTTAAGGGAAGCATAAATCAGCAAGACATAACAATCATAAATATCTATGCCCCGAACATTGGCTCATCCACGTACGTCAAACAAATCCTTCTCAATTCCAGAAACCAAATAGACCACAACACAATAATACTAGGCGATTTTAACACACCTCTCTCACCACTGGATAGATCGTCCAAACAAAAATTGAATAAAGAAACTATAGATCTCAACAACACAATCAGCAATTTAGACTTAACGGACATATATAGAATATACCATCCAACACAGAATGAATACACTTTCTTCTCAGCAGCACATGGATCCTTCTCTAAAATAGACCATATTTTATGCCACAAAGCTACTGTTAGTAAATACAAGAAGATAGAGATACTACCTTGTACTCTATCAGATCATAATGGATTGAAATTAGAAATAAATGACAGAATAAAAAACAGAAACTTCTCCAATACCTGGAGACTAAATAATACACTATTATATGATGAATGGATAACAGAAGACATCAGGAGGGAAATAAAAAAATTCTTAGAAGTAAACGAGAACAAAGACACATCATATCAAAATCTCTGGGACACTATGAAAGCAGTACTTAGAGGAAGATTTATTTCATGGGGTGCATTCAAAAAAAGAAGTAGAAATCAACAAATAAACGACTTAACACTATAGCTCAAAGCACTAGAAAAAGAAGAGCAGACCAATACCAAAAGTAGTAGAAGACAGGAAATAGTTAAAATCAGAGCCGAAATCAACGAAATCGAAACAAAAGAAACAATCGGAAAAATTAATAAAATAAATAGTTGGTTCTTTGAAAAAATAAATAAAATTGATAAACCCTTAGCCACACTAACAAAGAGAAAGAGGGAGAAAACTCAAATTACTAAAATTCGGAATGAACAAGGAAACATCACAACAGACACGAGTGAAATACAAAACATAATTAGAAGCTATTTCGAAAATCTATACTCCAACAAAACAGAAAACCTTGAAGACATCAACAAATTTCTAGAGACATATGAACTACCTAAACTGAACGAGGAGGACATACACAACTTAAATAAACCAATTTCAAGCAATGAAATAGAAGAGGTCATCAAAAGCCTACCAACAAAGAAAAGTCCAGGACCAGATGGGTTCTCAGCCGAGTTCTACAAAACCTTTAAAGAAGAGCTCATTCCAATACTCCTCAAACTATTCCATGAAATAGAAGAGGAGGGAACCCTACCAAACTCGTTCTATGAAGCCAATATCACCCTGATACCTAAACCAGACAGAGACACATCGAGGAAAGAAAATTTCAGACCAATATCCTTAATGAACATCGATGCAAAAATTCTCAACAAAATTTTAGCAAATCGCATACAAATATATATTAAAAAGATAGTGCACCACGATCAAGTGGGTTTTATCCCAGGGATGCAAGGTTGGTTCAACATTCGGAAATCAATAAATGTCATTCACCATATCAACAGACTTAAAGTTAAGAATCACATGATTATTTCAATAGATGCAGAAAAAGCATTTGATAAAATACAGCATCCCTTCATGCTCAAAACACTAGAAAAAATTGGGGTAATGGGAACATTCCTAAACATTATAAAGGCCATCTACGCTAAGCCCATGGCTAATATCATTCTAAATGGTGAAAAACTGAAAGCGTTCCCCCTAAAAACTGGAACAAGGCAGGGATGCCCTCTTTCACCGCTTCTATTCAACATCGTCCTTGAGACTCTAGCCAGAGCAATCAGACAAACCAAAGAAATTAAAGGGATACGAATAGGAAAAGAAGAACTCAAACTATCCCTGTTCGCTGATGACATGATTATATATTTAGAGGAACCTGGAAATTCCACCAGAAAACTTTTAGAACTCATAAGTGAATTCAGTAAAGTAGCAGGTTACAAGATCAATGCTCATAAATCCAATGCATTTTTATACATAAGTGATGAATCTTCAGAAAGAGAAATTAGGAAAACTACCCCATTCACAATAGCATCGAAGAAAATAAAATACTTGGGAATCAATCTCACAAAAGAGGTGAAAGACCTCTACAATGAGAACTACAGAACACTAAAGAAAGAAATTCAAGAAAACCTTAGAAGATGGAAAGATCTCCCATGTTCCTGGATAGGCAGAATTAATATCGTCAAAATGGCTATACTACCTAAAGTTCTATACAGATTCAATGCAATTCCAATTAAAATCCCAATGATGTACCTCGCAGAAATAGAGCAAGCAATTATGAAATTCATCTGGAAGAATAAAAAACCTAGAATAGCTAAAGCAATCCTCAGTAGCAAGAGCGAAGCAGGGGGTATTGCAATACCAGATCTTCAACTCTACTACAAAGCAATAGTAACAAAAACGGCATGGTATTGGTACCAAAATAGACAGGTAGATCAATGGTACAGAATAGAGGACATGGACACAAACCCAAATAAATACAATTTTCTCATACTAGACAAAGGTTCCAACAATATGCAATGGAGAAAAGATAGCCTCTTCAACAAATGGTGCTGGGAAAACTGGAAAACTATATGCAATAGAATGAAACTAAACCCCTATCTCTCACCCTACACAAAACTCAACTCAAAATGGATCAAGGACCTCGGAATCAGACCAGAGACCCTGCATCTTACAGAAGAAAAAGTAGGTCCAAATCTTCAACTTGTTGGCTCAGGATCAGACTTCCTTAACAGGACTCCCATAGCACAAGAAATAAAAGCAAGAATAAACAACTGGGATAGATTCAAACTAAAAAGCTTTCTGTCAGCAAAGGAAACTATCAGAAATGTGAAGAGAGAGCCTACAGAGTGGGAGAATATCTTTGCCAACCATACCTCAGATAGAGCGCTAATTTCCAGAATCTATAAAGAACTCAAAAAACTCTACACGAAGAATACAAATAATCCAACCAACAAATGGGCTAAGGAAATGAACAGACACTTCACAGAAGAAGATGTACAAGTAATCACCAGATATATGAAAAATGTTCAACATCCCTAGTAATAAGGGAAATGCAAATCAAAACTACCCTAAGATTCCATCTCACCCCAATTAGAATGGCGATTATCAAGAATACAAGCAACAATAGGTGTTGGCGAGGATGTGGTGAAAAAGGAACACTCATACATTGCTGGTGGGGTTGCAAATTAGTGCAACCACTCTGGAAAGCAGTGTGGAGATTCCTCAGAAAGCTTGGAATGGAAACACCATTTGACCCAGCTATCCCACTCCTTGGCCTATACCCAAAGGACTTAAAAGCAGCATACTACAGAGATACAGCCACATCAATGTTCATTGCTGCTCAATTCACCATAGCCAGATTGTGGAACCAACCTAGATGTCCTTCGGTTGATGAATGGATAAAGAAACTGTGGCATATTTATACAATGGAATATTACTCCGCAATGAAGAATGATAAAATTATGGCATTTGTAGGCAAATGGTCGAAATTGGAGAATATCATGCTAAGTGAGATAAGCCAATCTCAAAAAACTAAAGGACGAATGATCTCGCTGATAAGCGGATGAGGACATATAATGGGGGGTGGGACGGGCTAGCATTAGGTTTAGGGTTAGGTTTAGAGTTAGGCTAAGGAGAGCAGTAAGAATGAAGGAAAGAAGGACTGTGTAGAGGGAAAAGAGGGGTGGGAGGGGTGGGAGGGGTGGGAGGGGTGGGGGGGAGGGGAAAAATATAATAAACATCATTACCCTATGTAAACGTAAAAAAATAAATAAATAAATAAATAAATAAATAAAAAAAAGAAAAAAAAAAAAAAAAAAAAAAAAAAAGCTCGGGAAATATTGCCCAGAGGAGTACTGCAGGGTGAAAGGAAAGACACTGGGCAGTAACTTAAAATCATATAAAGAAATAAATACCTCAATGAAGGTAAATGTGTGTGCAATGATAAAGGCTAACATTACTGTAACAACAGTAAATAACTGTACTTTTTGGTTTTTTTACATGATTTAAGAGACTAACACATTTTGAAAAATAGTCTAAAAGCTATATTATTTAACTCTACTTTTTTTTTCCCTCACAGTACTAGGGATGGAACCCCAGGACCTTGTGCATTCAAGTTGATTGCTCTATGAGCTATCTGCAGCCTTCTTTCTTTTTTCTCTTTTTTTAAATTTTGAATCCAGGGCCTGCTAAATTGCCCATGCTAGCATCAAATGTATGATCCTTCTGCCTCAGTCTCCCAAGTAGTGCTGAGTCACATGCCTGGTTATAAATTCATATTTTGCTTTTTACATGATTTAAGAACAAATGTACTACTCTCTTACTAATTCATTATTAGTTAATATTTGGGGGGCACGCAATATACAAAGATGCAATTTTGTGACAGCAAAACCAAAATGGATGGGGACAGAACTTAGAAGAGCACGGGTTTTGTATGTTACTGCACTTAAGCTGGTATAAATTGAACTAGGGTGTTATAACTTTAGGATGTCAAATCTAATTTCCATGGTAACCACAAAGAAAATAGCTGCGGAATATACATGTAAGACAAAATGAGAAAGGAACATAAAGATTTCACTACAGAAAAAAATCAACTAAATATAAAAAAGAAGACAGCAATGTAAAACATGAGGGACAAAACAGTAACAAGGCACACAGAAAACAACCCAACTTCACACAGCTTGAGTCCTCCTTATCAGTAAATACTTGAAGTGGAAATGGATTAAACTCTCCAGTCGAGAAACAGAACAGCAGAACTGACAATAAACAAGCCCAAAAAAGTGATCCAACCATCCAATCACATGCTACCTACGAGACTCACTTAAGATTCAACGACTGAAAGTAACAGACCAGAAGAAAGTATTTTTAAGCAAACCAAATACTAACCAGAAGAGAACTGGGATGACTACACTAATATTACACAAAATAGGCCATTTTTTTTTTCTGTCTTTCTTTCTTTTTTTTTTTTTTTTTTTTTTTTGGTACCAGGCTACATTTCTAGTCCTTTTTCATTGTGACAAAGGGTCTCACTAAGTTGCTAAGGACCTTACAAGTTACTGAAGTTAGCCTCAAATTTGAATCCTCCTGCCTCAGCCTCTTGCATCATTGGGAATACAGGTAAGTGCTACCATGTCCCACCAAAACAGACTGAATCAAGACTTTATGTGAGGCAAAGAAGGATAGTGTGTATTAATAAATGGTCCAATACAGCAAGAATATAATTATTAAAATTATACATAATTTAAAAAATGTATGTACCTAATGAAAGACCAGAAAATACATAAAACAAACTTGACAAATATGGGAGAAATACAGTTCTACAATAGTAATTATAGATTTTATATCTAGTCTTAACAAAGGGTAGAACAAGTGGACTAAACATAAGTTTAAAAGAAAAAAAAGGACACAAGAAACCAACTCAACCTATTCACAGAACATTCTAGCCAACAACAAAGAATACACATTCTTCTCGAATACACGTGGCATGTTTTCCAGAATAAAACACACTGGACCATGAACTAAATCTCAACAGATCTTAAAAGATAGCACACAAAACAACTTCTCCATCTAAAACAGGATGAAGTTAGAAATCAGTAATAGAAGTACAATTACAAAATTTACAAAACTACAGAAATTGAACACCATATTCTCAAACAATGAAGGAAAGAAGAATCACAGAGAAAATTTTTAAAATACTTAAGAGATGAATGAAAATGAAAACACAGCATGCTAAAACTGTGGAATGCAGAAATGCAGGACTAAGAGGTAATTTATAGCAATAAATGCTTATATAAAAACCAAGATCTGAAATCAACCAACTAGCTTTATAACTTACAAAAGTAGAAAGAGAACAATGAACTAACCTGAACTAAGCTAGTAGAAGGGAGAAAATAATAAATATTAGAGCAATAATAAACAAAATAGTAGAAAAACAACAGGGAAAAAAAATCAATGAAATCGAAAGTTTATTCTTTAGAAAAATCAACACAATTGACAAAGATTTAGTTAGATGATCTAAGAAATAAAGAGGGAAATTTCATATTACTAAAGTCAGAAATGAAAGTGAGGGTATTACTACTGATTCCCCAGAAATAAAAAAGGTTTTAAGAGTCAACAATTGCATGCCAACAAATAGAACAACTTCAAACTAACAGAATGAAGAGAAAAAAAAAAAAAATCCCCCATATGATCATCTTAATTGATGTAGAAAAAAGGCATTTGATAAAACTAAATCCATTTTCAGGGCAGAATACTCAACAAATTAGGAATAGAAAAAAACAAGTTTAACATAATGTAAGCCATATATGAAAAACCCAGAGCAAATATCATCCTCTGGTGAACAACTGAAAATTTTTCTTCAAAGATCAGGAACAAAAGGCAAGGGTGCACCCATTCACCACTTCCAGTCAACACAGTATCAGAAGTTCTAGCCAAAGCAATAAGACATGAAAAAGAAATAAAGGCATTCAAATTGGAAAGGAAGAAGTAAAATTACCTCTGTTCATAGATGATACATTCTTATATGCAGAAAACCCAAAAAAAATTTTTTAAATTCAAAGAAAAAAAGGGGGAAAATAAAAAGCAAGCCCAGGCAGGAGACACACACACCTGTAATTCCAGCTACCCAGGAGGTTGAAGCAGGAGTAAAACAAGTTCAAGGTCAGCTTCAGCAACTTAGCAAGAAGACCCTGTCTCAAAATAAAATAAAAAGGGCTGTGATGTAGCTCAGTAGTAGAGTATAAACCTAGCATTTGTGAGGTACAGAGTTAAATTCCCAGTACCACAAAAAAAAAAAAAAGACCATCAAACAGAGTAAAAGGGCAGCCTGCAGAATAGAAGAAAAGTATTTCCAAATCATATCTGATAAAGGATTACTATATTCAGTCTATACAGTCAAGAATCATCACCAAAAAAACCCAAACTGATTCCAAAAAATAGATTAAGTACTCAAATAAGCATTTCTCAAAAGATATACAACTAATAATATACACATGAAAAGACACTCAACATCTTCCCTGTATAACCAACACTCACTAATCATTAGCAAAATGCAAATCAAAACCATTACTATTTCACATCCATTAGTAATGTCACAACAAAAATAAAGTGTTGGCAAAGATGTGGAAAAGTTGGAACCTTTGTGCATACTTGGAAGAAAGGTAAAATAGTACAGCTGCTATGGAAAAAGGTTCAATGGTTCCTCAAAATTTTTCACATTGAATTACCATATGAGCCAGTGTTGATTTGGAAATGAGATGTTCCCCAAAAGCTCCTGTATTATTGCCAGAATGTTCAGAGATGAAATAATTAATTATGAAAGTGTAACATTATCAGTAGATTAATCCATTTGATGGATTAGTAATTAAAAAGGACTACTGTACTACTGTACTAGGTGGTAACTGCAGGCAGGTGGGCGTGGCTGGAGGAGGTGGGTCAGTGGAGACATGTCTTACAAAGTTTTACCTTCTCTGAGGCCTCTTTACCTTCTCCTCCTCTCCTCCTCTCCTCTTCTCCTCTGTCTCCTCTCTCCCCTCTCTCCCTTCTCTCCTCCCTCTCTCTCTCTCTCTCTCTCTCTCTCTCTCTCTCTCTCTCTTTCCTGGTTGCCATGCATAGAGGAGCTCTCCTCAGGCCACACTCTTCTACCATCATGTTCTGCTTCACCTTCAGCCTAGAGCAATGAAGCCAGCTGATCATGGAATAACCTCTGAAACCATGAGTCAAAATAGACTTTTTCTCCTTTAAGTTATTCTTGTTGGGTATTCTGGTCACAGCAATTAAAACCTGACTAACACAGAAACAGGTACTAAGAAGCAGGGTCATTACTATGATTACACGTGACCAATGTGGATCTGAAGTCTTTGAAACTAGTTTGTGGGAGGAATTTAGAAATTTTGGAGATTCAGGCTGGAGAAGCCTCAGAATGTTGTAAGCAGAGCTTAATGGGCAACTCTGGTGGAAGTTCACAAAATCAGAATGTAGGTAGGAATGCAGACTGTAAAGACTGTGCTCATGAGCTTTCAGAGGGGAATAGGGATTCTACTGGAAATCAAACTAGAGGTCATTCATGTTACATTCTGACAAAGGGTTGTCTATTTTGTCCATGTCCTGAAACTTTCTATGCATCTAAATTTAAAGGTGATGGACTAATTAAACTGGAGGAGGAAATTTTAAGACAGCACAGCATTTAGGTGATGGGATGGATATTGCTAGCTACTTTTAGCCAGGTTTGCTGTGAGAATCAGGAGCAGATAAAAGAGCAGACGGATTTGAAAAACTTGAAGTTTGGTTAGATGAGAGATACATGTAAAACTGGGGCCTAGCAAGGTGTTTTCGTGGAAGAGATTACTACCACTAAGGAGCAGTTAACTAGTTTGCTCAGAGACGATAGGAAAGATGCCTTGAGGGAATTTTAGGAATCAGCAAAACTACACTCACTGCAGGCTCAAGGATACAGAAATGAAAACACTTAAGAGATTTTAAGGGCACCCTGGTCAGTGTTCACTGTGCTCAGTCACCAAGGCACTCACAGGCCACTGCAGCCTTGGTTCAAGGGCTCCAGCTACTGCTCAAGGTGATGACAGACCATGCATGCATGGGCCTTATAGTGCTGGTTCAGGCAAGAATGCCAGAGTTAGGAGGTCATGGAAGCTTCCACCATTTCATAGGAAGGCCTGGGAAGCCAGTCAAACTATAGGATCAGAATCCCTGCAGGCTGCTCCTGAGAGGGCAAGGTGTAAAGCTGTGAGAAGGTAGCCAAAGCTGCAGTAGAGAACCTCCCCCTCCCGCCAAGATTAAAAGATGCCAGTAACATGAAACATCTGCAGAGGAAAGCTGCTGGCTCTGGAAAGAGCCAGCCTAAGAGAAGAGATGTATGCAGCAACTGACAAGGCCACAATGGTGGGGCGGCCCAAGTCCTCTGAAGATCACATCTTGCCACCATATGCCCCAGATGCTGAATGTGCAGCAGTAGGACTTGTTCACCCAGCTGGGTTTCAGTCTTTATCTGGTCCCATCCCTTCTTTCTGTGCTCCTATTTCTCCCTCTTGGAATGGTAATGTTTACTTTGTGACACTGTATATCGGACATATGTAACCTGCTTTTGATCATTACGGGGGTTCACAGTAAAGAGTTTGCCTTGAGACTCAGATGAGACTTGGACTTTTGGGCAATGCTGGAACTGTTAAGAATAACAGGACTCTTGGAGATGGACTAAATGCACTGTGCATTGCAAGATGGACATGAACTTTCAGGAACCAGAAGCAGAATGTTATAGTTTGGATATGAGGTGTCACTCAAAAGCTCCTGTGTTAATGCAAGAAACTACAGAGATTAAATGACTTACTGGATGCCATGAGCAGAGTAGCTATGCTCTTCTGCATGGTGTTCTGCCTTGCCTCAGGCCCAGAGCAATGGAGCCAGCCAGGCATAGACTAAACCTCTGAAACCATGAGCCAAAATAAACTTTTGCTCAGGTTGTTCTTGTTGAATATTTTGGTCACAGCAATGAAAAGCTGATCAAGACATCTAACAATTCCACTTCTAAGTTTACAGCCCAAATTATTCAAAACAAAGTGTCAAGAGGTATTTGTATACCACATTCATAACAACATCCTTCAGAAAAGCAAACACATGAAAGCAACTCAATCTTCTATGGTGGAATGGATAAACAAAATGTGGTGTATACATACAAAGGATTATTACTCAGTTGTGAAAAGAAAGATACTCTGACATATACTACTATACAGTTGAACCTTCAAGCATTATGCCAGGTGAAGTAAGTCAGTCACAAAAAGACAAATACTGTATGATTTCACTTAGATGACATACTTTTTGTGTTGTTGTTGCTGTTTTTATTTAGATGACATATTTAATGTAGTCAAAACCATAAAGACGCAAAGTAGAGATTGTTGGTTGCCAGGAGCTAGGCAGCTAAGGGGAGGGATAGGTGTTTATTTGTTTAAGGGATATAGGCTTTCAGTTTCACAAGATGAAAAGACTTATGGAGACAGATGGTGCTAATGGTGGTACAACACTGTAAATATTATTTAATACGTATAGTTGTACACTTAAAAATGGCTAAGACAGGGTTGAGGATGTGGCTCAGTGGTAGGGTGCTTGTCTAGCATACGCACAAGGTCTTCGGTTTGATCTCCAACAATGCAAAAAGAGAAAAACAGCTAAGATGGTAAATTTTATGTTATATGTACTTTACCACAATTTTTAAAACTGGAAGGAAAAATAACAACAATAAAACTTAAACCAAAAAAAAAAAACTAATCAAATGCAAGAAGACAAACTCCCAGGAACAACCACACATCACAAATGGAGCAGAAGACTGTCTACTTAAACGGCTAGATGAAGCTTCAGCTGGTACTAGTCATTATTATTGGTGAAAGCTACACAAATATTTTTTTATCCAGGCTAAACGCTTGAAAATAAATGAAAGAAGAATTTGCACAGAAATGTTAAAATTACGCTAGCATCGCTAAATTAAAACAGACATATGCCCTTTTAACCACTAAGAACCCTTTCCCGCCAGTGGCCCAAGTAAATGTGAAAATGAAAGCTTAACTGTCCCATAAAGCCCAGCATATTGCATATGTAACAATAATGAAGAGGGTCCCCTTTGTATAGTAAACCTCCAGAAAATCAGGGTCTGGGAGAGCATCATTTATCTCTTCTGCATTCTACTCTGCCCACAAACCTAGCACAAATTCAGATATTCATCAAATGTTACCTACTCAATTTCTCAAAACCATTTATTTTCCAACTGACTTGGTGGTGGGGTGGGGTGGGGTCGGGTGGGGGATAAGTCAGTAAAAGAAAAGGGTCAGTTACTGAATGAAGTAGAGAAGAAGAAGAAGAGGAGGAGGAAGAGGAGGAGGAGGAGGGAAGAAAAGACAAGAAGAGGGAGGGAGGGAGGGAGGGAGGAAGGAAGGAAAGACTCCCTGAAAAAAATCAGAAGTCTATTAGCTCTTCAGCAACCATTCATTATTTAACCTACTGAAGGCTCATCTCAAGTTCCCAACAATCCATTTTTATTAAAGAAGGTATTACAGGCTGTACACAAAGCTGGTCATGGGCTGAGACAAACAACAGCTCGGGAATTATCCCCTGCTCCAAAGGCTGCTATGCCGAAGGGCTGCTCATGGGTTCCCTATCATCTACTCATAAGAGAGCATGCATGGCATATTTGGGGAAATATAAGTAGTAACTTTCTTGAAGCTTAGAGCATTCATCTCTACATTCTCTTGCTTAAACATCCTTTCCAAAAAGGCATAATAAAGCTCTCCTCCCATAAGCATCAACGCCTGTAGAACACAGAATCCTGGACTTCCCACATATAAGACCCCATTCACCATATGACCTTAATTGTGTACATGTGATTTTGATGAAAGGCAATTAAATCTAGGAAAGATATTTACAACTTCCTTACACAAAATATGCTTAAGTACTGACAAAACATTAAAATAAAGTCCAGATTTTAAACAATTACCCCTATCACTAAGAGTTTCAAGTTTCCCAAGCCCTTTGGGAGACCATGAAGAACTTGCAATAAATACCAGGCTTCACCTCTAGTTCCACCTGAGACCTGTTGTTTCCAGAGGCCAGATCTTCAAAAGTGTTTCTGCACACCCAACTGTTTAAAGCAGGCAGGGGTAGGACTGGTGAGGGTGAGCTCCACACAGTGCCCACCTTGACCTAGCAGTCTACCTACATCCAGACGGTTCATGTTCTCTCTTCCATGTTTTCTGATTTGTTAAATTTTTGTTCGAATTACCAAATTTTATCAGTCTAAAAAGTGAGAAACATGACACCATTATAAAACTACACTGTGATACTATTATAGAAAATGATATCCAAACAAATTCAGTCACTCCTTCCCCAAATGACCAGGTATTAGAAAATGAAGCATCCCTCCAAAGACAGCTTAACTCAAATTCCTACCACTATGTGCTCTATTTGTCATCAGAATGAGTTTAAAAGAGGCTATTTGATGAGGGCAGCTTACTATGTTCTGGAGAACATACAGATAAGAATTAGTGAGAATAAGTTGTTCCTAATGAAGTGAAGCAGCATACAACAGCATTAGTAAAGGTGAAGGAACCATATCACACTTCCACAGGCTGGTGAAAATGCTGGCTAGGTCAAAGGATTTTACATCACTTTCTTTTAAGAATGAAGGCGAGGGCTTTGAATAATAAATAAGCATAACGAAATAATTCTGAAGTGACCTCAGGATCTACCAACCTCAATTCAAATTATTCACAGCAAAAGATAAAAGCCTCCACAATCATCCCTTTGCTACTACACATTTTTAATGGTTTTTTGTATTACAGTCAGCATTTACATTAAAAACATTTTGTGTATTATTTGAATTGTCTCCCTTTTGTGTCACCAATGCCACTGTGAAACTTGAATTTTGGTTTACTGAAAGAATCCTCTCAAGTGTTCTCAGAGTAAATAAGTGAGTTGCTTTCTTCTGGGGGGGTGTTTTAAAATATCAAGGCCTTCTTTAATTTAGTCTATAGTCTTTGTCAATGAACTCCATTAAGAGAATACTGCCAGCTGTAAACAGATGCCCTTTCTGTAGTAAGGAAGATACACTTTGTTAGAATAACAAGGAGAAAACACATCACATCAGAGGATAGCAGGGGTCACGTCACAAGCCCACAGGCTGGAGAGTCAGGGAGTAAACATCTTCCAGGTTTCCAATATTTAACTGACCTCACTCCACTGTCCTGCTGAAAGTCAGGGCAAGGCACCATGACTGTGCACTGGGTTTCTTGCTACCACAACACCTAACACTAAGAAATGTCTAGAACAATGTGCCACCATGCAATTTTTTTCCTGTTATTTTACACCTGTTGAACTGAAATCTCCCCATATATATATATTTTTTTTTCCATAGCAAAAAAGTATGACTTTATTCTCATGTGTGAGACCATCAAACTCTTCATCAGATAAGCAAATGTGACCAATGTTGTTCTCTTTTATTTAACTTTCAGGAAAAGAATAGAGAGTTTTTGTTAATTTTCCCATTTGCTCTCCCTTTGAAAGCAGAAGGCTGGGATGCAAATTATTAAACTGAACAGAAACATTTAAATAATGTCTCACTTACGTGTGAGTACATGACTGTCAATTTAAGAAAGGGAAAATTCAAAGCAAAAATATAATACTTGGTGAACTATTCAAATGTGTTAATGTATAAAGCTTCTAATTTAGTCAGAGGTTATTGTCAATAAACATTATTTTATATTTCTGACAGGGTATTTCAAAAGAAAATATCAGAGGCTGGGGTTATGGTTCAGAGGCAGAGAGCTTGCCCAACACATGCAAGGTACTGGGTTCAATTCTCAGTACCACATATAAATAAATAAAGGTCCATTGCCAACTAAATATACATATATTTTTTTAATTTTTTAGAAAATCAATTTTAAAAAATTTAAAGGGAAAATAGTATACTTACTCAATTCAATGTTTATATTCTAGAACAATGTTACTCAAAAAATACATAAAAGGACAATGGATTGAATAAGATACACATAAAACTATATATAAAATACAAGGTTTTACAGGCTTTGTTGGTCTTTTGAACTTTTGTTTTGAGAAGAAGGGAATTCTTTATATGTCCCTTAAGGAGAAAGAGAGAGAGAGAGAGAGACAGGGAAGGGGAGGGAAGCAGGGAGGGAGGGTGGGAGGGAGGATAGTAGGAAGGGAGGGCGGGGTGAGTGAGTATGAGTACTTAAGAAAGAACACATCCAGAAAGCCAAGAGTCAGGTCACCAATGGATGTGCAACACTGTTTGACTGTGGCCTTCCTCCTCTATTGTTGGGGTGGACTTGAACACTTGATTATGGATATACAGGAATCTCCAATCCAACCTAACAGCCGTATCACGCCAGCAACATCAGATCTCAGTGCTATTAAAACAAATGACTGAAGTGCCCAGGGGTTTCAGCTACTAAACTAAGCAACGCAATTGAAGAGACAAAGCTCAGCTGCTGTAATGTAAAAGCTCAACAAGTGGCTGGCCTTGGAATACCATCCAGAATTTAAGCCCCAGCTAAAAACCTGCCATATTCAAGCTTATTAAACAGAAGTTATCTTTATTTAAGAGTGTCTAGAATATCATATGTTTTAGTCACTTTTTTTGCTGCTGTGACCAAAAGACCTGAAAAGAACAATTTTAAGGAGGGAAGTTTATTTGGGGGATCATAGTTGCAGAGATCTCAGCCCAAAGACAGCCAGCTCCATTCCCTGGGGCTAAAGATGAGGCAGAACATCATGGCAAAAAAGAATGGTGAAGGAATGCAGCTCAGGACATGAGCAGGAGGCAGATAAAGAGCTCCACTCAACAAGAATAAACTATACACCCGCAAGGCACACCCCCAGGGTCCCACCTCCCAGTCTCACCTACACTCACCACTCAGTTAAGCCCTAATAAGGGATTAATGCACTGATTGGGTTAAGGCTTTCATCACCCAATCATTCTCACCTCTAAGTTTCCTTGTATCACCTCACACAAGAGCTTTTGGGGGACACCTCCCATCCAAATCAAAACACCATACAGGGACATACAGGGACTGTGCTAAAGGTGCACATTTCTGTGGTATTTAAGTCCTCAGGGGAAAAAAAAAAAAAAAAAAAAATATATATATATATATATATATATATATATATATATCTTGAAAAACAACTTCCAAGACTGAAATGAAAACCAGAGGATACTTAGTAATTTGTACAATAGCTTCACGGTACCTATAGAAGAACTGGTTCCAGAATTCCCCAAGGACACCAAAATCCACAGATGCTCAAGTCTTTTAAGGGAAATGGTGCAGTATTTGCACGCACCTACTCACCTCCTCCGGTATACTTTGAATCTTCTCTAGTTTACTTACAATCTCTAATACAATGTAAATGCTAAGTAAATAGTTGTTAAACAGTATGACTTACAAAATGATGACAAGAAAAAGAGGCTTTACCTGTTCAGTACATATACCCATACTTTCCAAAAAAAAATATTTTCATCCACAGTGGCTAAAAGCCCACAGGGACAGAGGGCAGACTACAGTGATTTCTCTTCTTCCCAATACCAAAGCAGCAGCTTCCTTCGTGCAGCATTCCTGCAGACTGGGCACTGCGCTCTTAAGCAATTCTTGCTAGGTCCGAAGAGGCTGTGTTCTCAAAGACCATTTTTTTCAGTTGTGTTGCTAATAAAAGACCTGGGCTTTTCAAATGGCTAAAAATTACAGAGATCTAAAAATCCGTCCAGGATTCCACCTCTATTAAAGAATGATGCTGGGAATGGTCCAATAAATGTATCCCGGAAAGTGTCCTAATGTACTCTAAAAACATTCTCAGAGATAATCATTCCCTAATTTTTCTTACTGAAATTCAAGGAAGGTCAGAAATAAAAAACCACTTTGAAAGCAGTGCTCTAATTACCCAGCAGGCTTCAAAAGAAGCCATAAGCTCTGTACAAGGTTTATAGAGGTGAGATGCTCAGATAACCTTGACTGTCCTTTAGAGGATGCAGTCATTCCCAAAGAATTGACTCCTTAGGCAATTTTCTTCTAACAAAGCAACAGATAAGAAAAAACCCAAGGTCTTTGTTTCAGCATCTAGATGTGAAACAAGGTTCAGCAAAAGAAGGAAGGAGAAAAAAAAAAAAGAAAGAAAGAAAAAAAAACAGAAACCTACACAACCCCAAACCACTGTTTAATCTGAATTTAAGAGCTTAAAATATTATAGCATTTTGGGCTTGTAGAAAAAGTCTTTTTCAATCTAAATTAAGCGGTTATTTTTCAATAGGATTCCATCCTTTTATAATTGATTAAAATGTTTGAGCAATGTCTACTAAAATATTAGAACAAGGCTCTGATAGAACTGAGTTTCTACCTAAGAGTAACCAAGTCCAGTCACTCTAAGATCAATGTTAAGACCCATATCTGTAAATGTCAAAGAGTAGAGTGTCCGAACGTGTCCCAATTATTCCAGGATAAACTCTGCATTCCATTCCAAATTAACACCACTAGTGCATCAAAGTTAGCAAGATCTTATTTAGAACACCAGTTAAGGTATAAACTTCCATCAAATTTTAACAAATGTTTTAATGCATTTATCATGGAATAGAAATGTGCTAACAAAAAGTCTCCTTATTAATTTAAATACCAGAAAAAATATCTATTTTATCTGTAAAAATGACAATGTTGAATTCAGAAATCAATGACTAACACTGCACAAGCATTTAGCATCTTTTCCTTTTCCATTTCTGTCTGTCACCAGTAAAACATCAAGAGGAGAAGCCAGGGGGGGGGAATAGAGGACTCAGATTTAATAAATCAAAATCATGCTATAAATAGCAGGTCTTCTTCTAAGAATGAGAGTTTGAATGACATTCCCCCAACATGACTTGATGACTAATCTACCAACTCACCTAATCCTGTCGCAAAACTCGAAGTAAATCTTGCTTTCGAATCCACCTTGATGTAATCATTCAAAACCTAGATTAAAAAAATTGTGAACTTTAGTACAACAGCTATTTTCAAATTTTGAAAAACACACTTAGTAAGTAAGAGGGAAAAACATCACCACTACCAGTCAAATCCCTTTAATTTGTAATCTCTTTATATGCAGTTCAACACATTTCAATTCGAGCTAACCAACAGCCGCTCTCACATAAAACAAATTTGTCAGCCTGCCTATTAGATCTGTAGGGGGGATGCTGTCCAGGGCCACCCCCCAGATAATCTGTTCAGGAAGTTTATGGAGAAACCCAGGAACCAGAACCTGTAAGAAACCCCCTTTGGAGGTGATGCTGATGTACTAAAGACATCATCCTACGGAACCAACCTCCTTTCCAAAGCAGTGGTTCTCGACATGGAGCAGGGGACATCTTGAAATGTCTAGAGACATTTTTAGTTGTCACCACTCAGGGAAAAAGATGTCCTATTGTAGGTAGAAGCCAGAGATGTTGTGAAGCACCCTACAATGCACAGGACAGTCCCTCATGACAAAGAATTAGCCAGTCAAACATGAAAATAATGGTGAAGTTGAAAAATCCTTTTCTACAGCAACCAAACATTCTGATTGTTCAGAAATTCTCACACTGCTCATTTCAGATAAATAAGCTCCCATCACAATCATAAATATCTCCTATGAACACTGTTTCTTATTCAAAGAATATACATGCGTGCCTCACAGCAATAACCTGTAGTAAATGTACCCATTTCTAAAAATATTAAAATCAAACGGACTACATATATTTATAAGAGCTTCCAAGAATCGTGTTTTTGAAAGTTTACTAGGGTTAAACACTATATCAAACTATGTTAGTTGCTAAACACTGTTCCTCCTCACATAAAATGGAACTTAAGAAGAGCAAGAAAAAAAAGATGAGTAAGAACCAGAACTTAGTTTCACTCACAGATATTTCCAACTCCTGGTGAGACCAGACAGGAAGCTCCTCTTTGCAGCTTGTCATTCTGCTCAATAAGACTCCCATCTTTTATTCAGTCAAATATAAAGGCACTTTGAAAGTTTATTTATTTTCTTTGTTTATGATGCTAGGGAACAAAATCAGCACTTTGTCCATGAAAACCAAGAGCTCTACCACTGAACAATATATTCCCAGCCCTAAATTTACTTTAAATTTATATTCAGAACAGGGCTCACCCAGAGCCTGATATGTCCCAACACTATGATGTTTAATATAGCAGAATAGGGTTGGGTAAGACCCTGCAACAGGTCATCGGTTTTTTATCCCTACCACATTTATTAGTTTTCAGTTACACATAACACTAGGATTAATTTTGACATGCTTATAAAAGCATGGAATATAATTTACTCTAATTCAGTCTACAATACTTTCCCTTTCCCTCCCATCGTCCAACAGGGCTTTTCCGTACTACCATAAGTAAATGGTACAAGCATCAAAAGCAAACTGAGGAAAAGAACCAATAAAGGATATTCTGAGAGTTAGATAACCCAGATAATAAAACCTGAAGTTTTTACATGAATAGCCTATAGAATACAACCATAGAATGTGAGAAGAAAACAATACTCAAAATATATGCTGTTCTGTTATTCTTAATTAATTGAACTATAACCAGCTAATAATATAAATAAGACATACCTGTCAGCTGATTTGCACCAGTAAACCACTTAGGAACATGAATAAACATGCAGATTTTAAACTCAAGCAAAAGGACGTGACTTAAGAACACACGCAGAAAAATTCCATCAGAATTACTCCATTCTATCTAGACAAGATTTCAATGATGCAGATGGGCTTATTCTGATTGAAGTCTGATTTCTTCCCCTGAATTCTCGGTGCTCTATAGGAAAACCCAAATCAGACTCAACTACTGTGACCCCAGGCAGTGAGTAGGCCATGGGAGACAAGTAGAGAGGCAGAGACTGCAGCTCATATCCCAAAGCACCAGAAAGATGGCAGTCCAGGCAGAACCTTTGGCAGAGGCAACACTCCAATCAGGAGGAGCTCCCACCCATGCCCTGGGGACATCTGGACCTGGAAGTTTTCCTGAATGCTGGGCTTATCCTATGTTGGAATGAAGCAGATACATTCTAAATTCAAGGTGCCTGTGATATCTGCATAGAGCCCACCACACCCAACTGCAGAAATAAGAAGGTCGAGGAAGGTAGCAGTCAAGAGCAAGAAAAATAATGATCCGTCAAAGACAACTTCTTGATACCCATCAATGGGTGAGAAAACAAAGCAATGCTCCAAAGAAAGGGGGGCCCAGAAATTACTACACAGGCTCAGAAGTAGTAGTGCACAATACAAAATTTAACCCTTTTTTGGATTTAAATTGGTCTTTAAATCTAAAACTCAATAAAATTTCAAGGTATAAACACTTCATTCCTTTTTCTCACTCAGCAGTAAAATATATTCCGCTCCAAAAAAAAAAGGTTGTTCAACTTCCTGTCAAAAGCAATCCAAAGAAGGCCACCTACACAGTAAGAGCAGTGAGGGGGGAAAAATATAACAAAATGCTGAAGAAAAGCCTGTGCGTGTGGGTGTGTACTGAGAGTCATGTAACCACCACTCTGGATTTTTAAAAGCTCTTTTCCTTGATTGTTCTGAGAAATATGAAAATTGGTGTAACTGCTGAAGACAAGCTTGTCCACCAAACTATCTAGGCAAAAAAGCCCTATGACAGATTTTAATCCCACCAGAGAAAGTATGGGGGCCAGTGTCTTTAACCCATGATTTCCTGCACTCAGGGGAAAGGCAGATTCCACCTGACAACTTACATGTAACGTCCTCCAGAAAGAAAGCTGCTCTGACAATGAAGCCTCTCCCTGGCGCCACCCTATTCCACCCAAATTTCTGGCCTCGAACCAACTTGGTCTAGAATGTATAATCCTAAACCTTAGGGGCCTCACCATTTAAACACGAGCACGAGCTGTCTAGATTATGAACTGGCTACAGTATCACATCAGTCACTCGATCCCTGCTGATACTCCAAAAATTCTAAGATAGGCAACCAACCAGTCCAATGATTTAAAAAAGCAAACTCAAAGCCTACTGAAACATGCTCAGCACGGAGTTAGATGTAGTATGGTAAAAAATTACTTAAATAGTTCACCAACAAACTGAGAAAAGAACAGCATACACTAAGTAAGTTCAAATTAAATACAGAATCATCAGTGAATTGTGACAAGTGCCATATTTTGGTAAACCACACTTTTCATTCAAAAAGGCAGTTTTCACAAAGACAAAACATAGGTGAAGGAAATACATAATGAGCCTAGAAAGAAAATATACATTAGATGATGATAAATATTAACAAACCAGCATACCAAAAGACAAATCAAAATAGAAAAGGAAGCCACACTTGGTAGGGCAATTCTAACTGCCCACAAAAGCAAACCTATTAAACCTCATAAATGATTTGTTTGACAAACAATTCTGAGCAACTCAACCAACAGGAAGGTTTATTTTTATTTTGTTTTATTCTGGTTTGCTTGATAAGCTGAAACCAACCCACAAAAAGATACAAGAACAATAAAAATAACTTTTTTCCTTGAGCTACTTGACTCTACATAGCCAACAAGGTATAGAAACCATTATTCATGACTAATTTCTATAAACAAAGGCATTCTCCTACAAAGCCACAGTTGTGATCACTAAAATTCAGGAATTAACACCAATGTGGTATCATTCATCTACTTCACAAGTTACTTCTACTGTCTCTCTCCAAATATCCCAATAAAGTGCACTCTGGTAAAAGGATTCAACCCAGGATCTCAATGCTGTACTGAATGCTGGATGTTTTCAGGTCTCATTGCATTAGTCTTAATTCAATCTGGAAGAATTCCTCAGACTTTCTTAGACTCTCATGCTCCTGAGAATTTTCAAGATTCCAGACCAATTTTAGAAAATGTTTCCTAATTTGTGTTTGATGTTTCCTTGTTAGACTCAAGTTATGAATTTTCAGCACGAATATCACAGAAAAGTTTCTTCAAAACACCCTATTAAGTGGTATGATATTTTTAATTTTTTCCATAATTTGGTAATAGTCACATATAACACTTCATTAAGGTAATATCTGCCAGATTTTCTCATTATAAAGTTACTGTTTCTTTTCCTTTCATAATCAGTAAAACTTTTGTGCTTTAACTATATAAATATCTTAGTTTTCAACAAACTTCCTTTCAGTACTTTAGGTGTTCACTGATAATTCCTGGCCCAATTAATTATTCTCTAGTGGTTGCCAAAGTGATTTTTAGGCCCATACTGGGACTATTCCCATTTCAGTGAGAAAACAGTATTAAGAAATCAAGATCTGGATATTGGTTGCATTCACTTCAACTGGTTTACCACTGTTCCCAAGCCCTCAAAATGAAGAGAACTAAATACATACATGCATACATTTACTTTTATATGTATTGCTTTTTTAATGTATATATACTAAAAACCACAAGTTTATACAGATAAACACTGAATTCTAATCCAACACCACAGGGTTCACCACCTAATTTTTACCTTCCCCTTCCCTGTTAAAGTAGTAAATCTGGCTCCCATTAACCTTCATATATCTACTTATTGGATTCAGCCTCTCCATCATATGTCATATAATGCCACCCCAACCTGTGAACTAATAAAGAAAAAAAGCCTATTTTCTCTAATTAAAGGGCAAGTGAGGGGACAACTTAGCAAGATCCAAAAACAAAAAAAGTTTTAGACCAAAATCACTCTCCTTAGGCCACACACACCACAGAAAACCCTGCAACCCCACCCCACCCCCACCTCCCATCAGTAAAGACCAAGTAGAAAGCCCAGAGCTCTACTCCATCTGGCTGTGAGGGGCTCCCTTGTTTATAGATTGTATATTATATGATGCCATTTTTATACAGCCCAAATCATGTGAAGTTAAAATATCTAATGTACAGATATATACATTTTTAAAAGATGCTGAACCTACAATTCATGACAGTGATCACCTCCAGAGAGAGGCAAGAGGAACATACGGTATCTTCAAAGTACTGATCATGTTCTAGATCTTAAGGAGAATCTGCAAGTGCTAAGCACAAGCTCCTCGAGGTACAAAGTCTACACCTCACCAGACTACAAGAAGTCATCAGAAGAGTCCAATGTTACAGCTGAGATTTGAACCTGAACGATCACACGGTCATACAACTAGTAAACATCTGTCTAACTCCATCTTTGTCTGCTGTGCTCTCTACAATCCTCAGCACAGAGAAGAAAGCGGACAAGAGAAAGGCAGGCATGATTCTGAACCAACCGGTGTCTTCTGGGGTGAGATCCTTTCTGTGCTTTGGTACCACTTACACAAGAGTTTTTAGAGTCTGGGCAAGTCCAGGTCCAAAACTAAAGAGAAATAAAAAACACCTTCCTGAAGGCAAGGAACAGGAATAAAGGCTCAAAAATCTGGGCCACACTGGATACTCCAACTGCAAGAGCAAGGTGCACAATCCTTTATGTAGAGTTTCTATCACATTCCACAGGCTAAAGTCTAATCCAACTCAGTCACCAAATACAATTTCCTCTTTGAGGATCCTGGTGAAGTCTTATTACTAGTTGTTTTTGCTTTATTTTAAAATTAGGGGAAGGAAGAAAAGACTAGCAACCACTTGTGAAATTCAAAACAGACTAAATAGATAAAAACTGTAAATTTTTTAGGTCATAGCATGAAATCGGTGATAAATTTTTAACTCTTTGAAAGAGTTCACGTAACAGAATACTAAGGAAGAACAATACTCTACAGCAAAAATCAGGCATCTAGAGAAGCTTAAACATCACTATTATCTAAGGATATTTTTAGATTGTATACCAAAACTATACCAAAAACTAGAAAAATGGATCTTCATAAAAAGAAAAATGAAAGACAACTCACTGCTGGTAAAAACATCTCCAGAGCTACTGGTCATTAGTGACAACTCAAATCTCAGGGAAGTCTCATGACAAGCACTGATGTTTTGTAACTTAAGTCATCCTTTCTAAGACTATCTCTAAGGCAGAATTAGGTTTTTCCATTGTTGATTTTCCACTAAAGGTGTACAAATTAAGTCAGAAATAATTTGAAGCCTAGCCTTCCCCTACCTAAAAAAATTTTACTTTCTTAAAGAAAAATTGCTAAGCTCCATCTTCCTTCTCCCATTAATCTTTTCTTTCCAAAAAAGATAAATCTAGACCTTAGCCACACACCAAAGAAAATCCTACTACAGAAAAGAAATCAAAGGATATGGGCAAGATGGCAAAAAAAAAATAATTCAAACCTCATGCAAATTTCACACTGCAGCCTAATACTATTTGGGGCTAAGAAATATAAAGTCATTCCTTAAAAATAATAAGCAGGTGTTGGGCGCCAGTGGCACTTGCCTTGTAATTCCTGTGTTTCAAGAGGCTGAGACAAGAGGATCCAAGTTAAAAGTCAGCCTCAGCAACGGGAGGGGCTAAGCAACTCAGTGAGATGCTGTCTCTAAATAAAATACAAAATAGGGCTGGGGTATGGCTCCATGGTTGATTGCCCCTGAGTTCAATCCCTGGTACCCCCCAAAAAGGAGGAGGGGGAGGGAAGAGGAAGAGGAGGAAGGGGAGGGAGAAGAGAAAGAAAGAAGCTTATTACAAAAAAATAATAAATCTCAGTAGATTTTTTTAAAAAGCAGATATTTAATAGACAATATGGAAGGGTTTTTTGTTTGTTTAAAAGTTTTCAGTTTTGCTTTTGTTTTTGCAGTACTGAAGGCTGAACCCAGTTTTAGCACTGAGCTAAAACCCTAGCCCTTTTTTTAATTTTTATTTGGAGACAGGGTTTCACTAAGTTGCCCAGGCTGGCCTTGAACTTGCAATCCACCTTACCTGCCTTAGCCTCCTGAATAGCTGGAATGACAGCATGCATTACTGTTTCATCTTGCTTTTTGTGTTGGTTGGTTTTTTAATAAAAGATGATCAGGTGCTAATGAGATCAGCATCTGGAGTTTGAAAGACAAGGAGTTACCCTGAAGAATACCTGAATAAAGATGACAAAGTGTGTATATTAATCCCGTAGGTGCATTTTTCACCCTTCTGCATTAAAGCATAGTGATCCCAGTTCTACTTTAATTATTGAGAATTAATGGAGAAAATCCCAACTTTAAAACAAATTTAGAAAATTAAGTGAGGAAAAAAGCACACAAAAAAAAAAAATGTATGACTTTAACTGCAAAAAAAAAAAAGGGAAAATTCAGTTTCCTTCTGAACCCCCAGATAATGAATTCTGGTAAAAATCAATATCAGCTCTTTGAAAAATAACCCCTCCCAAGCTACTCTAATTTACTATCATCGAGGTAACCTATTTGTCAAGAACTGCAAGATTTTACTTCTTAACTTTAATAGGTTTGATAACCCATGAAGACACATGCAAAATTTTTTATATTCTTCCCAGAAAAGTATATGCCAATGGCTTTTTAATTCCCAAGTTCTAAAACCTTTTTCTTTCTTCCTTTCCTTGCTATTCTAAGCACAGAATGTCTACAATGACAAAAAGAGCCAAGTGAATTAAGTGGCTGGAAACAGGATGACATGGTGGCAAAAGAAATAAGTTCTATTCATATAATCATTATCTCCTTTGCTTGTGTGTGTGTACATATAGATGTATGTATATGTATGTAAGATATGTATATATAGCATACATACATATATGTAATTTATATATATATATATATATAAAATCTTCATTTAAAGGCTTTTCCTCAGAAGTCACCTCTCTCTAACCTGTTGCTCAAGCCCAAAGCCTGGATTCACTGTTCATTCCTTTCTTTCATACCCCACTTCCATTCTGTCAAGACAGATCTATAAATCCTACCTCCTGAAGACTACCTTGAATTCTTCACTTTTCTCATCTCCACTGCCAGTACATTGGTCTAAGCCACTATTAACTAGACAATGATCCCAGATTCCTCATTAATTTCCTTTATATCCATATTTTCACACAGAGCAGCTGAACAGACTTTTTTTTTTTAAAGTTAAACTACATTTTATTGTTCCTCTGCTGAAAACTCTCTATAGTGTTCTTAGGTATCAAGAGAAGTAAACATATAAAATTCCACCCTGCTTACAGGCCAATGAGTTAGCCTGCCACAGTTATATGGATGCTACCTGGCAGAAAACATGAGATTTCTGGGTCGGAGACAAAGGATTTCACTACTCATAGAAGTAGCAGTGACCAAAGTATTAGCATTTTTTCAGTGCCAGTTCCAAATCCCCCCAAGTGACACAAAGAGAACCAGATGATACCTACGGAGCAGTGAACCATATTACAGGAGAGTTACCCTGAGCTTACTGAACCAAAATCTTTGGTTATAATGGGCAGAAAGCCTATTTGACCTTTACCACTGAATGAGACACTGTCTTTATTGAAAATAAGCATGCCTAATCCTGCTCTGAGGTAAACAGTTTATTTTCCAAAGCTGTTTACTATACATATCATCTTTGAAAAGACAGTCTTGAAACTACTATATGAAAGGATTAAATTAAATCTTAATTCGACTCTTTATGTAATAATACCAAAATGTCATAATTCACTTGAAATGTTTTATATGAATGCCCTGGACCATTTTAAAATGAAAATAATTGGGTTTACCTCTTGAAATGACACATTTCCTGAACCCATTATCCTGACCCCTTGGAGGAAAATACAGGATCTCCAGACAACAAAGTATGCCTCTTACTCTTCACACCAGAAAAGCCACTTTGGGTACTAAGGTGACAAGAAGATACATTAATTGCAAGCTCGTGGTCTAAAAAACAAGAAAGACCTTTAAAAAGTGAAACCTTAACATTCTTCATACTAAAAGAACCAGAATCTGCGTTTGTATGATGATTTTTGACTACACGGGCACTAAGTGGAAATTGCTATCATATGTAGGAAACAGATGGGTGGATAACGCAACCAGATAGTCAACTGTTTCTCTCTTCCCTTCACTAGAATTTAAGAAACACAGTTAATGACAAAACAAAAACTAGAAAAGCAGAAGTTCCTAACTGAAGCAGGACTTGAATATGCATCAAGGAACACGTTATGAGCACCAGGGAGTGGCCAGACCTAAACAAGGCAAGTTTCAGCAGTATATTTCCTTGTTCTCAAAAATGAATGCTATACCCACCCCAGCCTCAATAAAAACTGAGATCCATTTGTACCCTCTCACTTGACTCAAGAGCAAATATTAACTTTTATTCAAATGCTTCTTGAACATCTCTTGGACATTAAGGCATTAAGCAAAAAACATGTGGATCTCTAAAGATCACAATGACACGGACCTTCCTTCAAAAAGTTTACAACCTAACTCATAGGGAATTATATATTAAAAAAACAGGAAATAATATAAATCAAAGTGCAGGTAGGTACAACTTCAAGGAATGCAAAAGAAAATCATGATTTAAACACACACACACAACTCAAAAGGGCTATGGAAGAACACCAAGTTAAATTCCCAGCTAGCAAAGAAGAGAACTAAGGAAAAGCAATTTGGGAAAGGAACCGAAAAGAATAAACACAGAAAAGGCTATACTGTTCACATGGGTGTGAGTGACATTTTAAACATGAAACCACACCCAAGAAACATTTGAACTCTAAATGTGGCATGGGAAAGTTCTGTTGAGAGCCACAAGACAGAAAGAAGGAAAGCAGAGAAGTTCTGCTTTGGCCTTAACATCCCTTCAACGTCTGTCATCCAGTGTTGGCCTCCACCTTCAGAAAGCTGGGGAACTGATGTTAGAAGACTTAAAGATCATTTCTGGAATCAGTGAACTTATCTGGAATCAATCATCACTTGATTACAAAGATGACCATCAAATCTTAGCATCCCAAGAGTGTCAGTTATCTAATCAAGGCATGTCATTCGGAGTTATTGCTGACTTTCCAACATGGAAAAATACAGATGAAACTTGGAGATTTGTAGTTTTATCAGGCAATTGAGGTATAAAGGACCCTGTTAATACAAAGGAACCTGCTACAATTCTTACTGATGAATTTGAAAACTTAATTTTATATACATAGATGATTCAGCACTATCAAATTGTAACTAAATTGAAAAATAATAACCTTCAACAAATTAGTCTAAAGAACTGCAATTAAATTTTAGATAGCTAATACCACTTAGGCTATAAGCCTTTCAAAGAAAAAAAAAATCCACGTGGGAATCTGTCATACCTTGTAAGGATAAATTAAAAGCAAAACACAAACTGTGCCACCTCAGACACCAGAAACACTTTGTCATGTACTTATATAGGAGGAACAAACATGATGAAAAAGTATGCTTTGTGATTATAAAAGGTTCCTGAGCAAAAGTCTGAACATGGCACTCAGCAAATAATGTCAATAAAACACAAATAATAAAAACCAAATTGTAAAGCAAGTAATTTCATCTGCTGGAAACAACAGTAAGGGCAAGGAAGGGGTGTTGGTGTTGTAAGGTTGGAACTGTCCCCCAAAATTTTTAAGCCACCTGCTAAAGGGATTAGACTAGCCTACAGCAATGAGGAACTACCAAAAGGTTTATTAGAGAACATCGCAGCCATGTGTGTATGTATGCATGCACAAACACACATATTTCATTTGTCTCCAAAAAGGTTAACACTTTTGTGAAAGTCTTACAGAGGAAAAGCACTAAATAATGAAAGAGCATGAATAAGGCTGCAGTTTGTCTAAGTAAGAAAATGCACCACCTTAAAATGGATAATTACACCATTCTCAAAAACAAGAGTTCTCTCAAGGTTACATTTAACTGATCTTTGAAGTTATTAATGGTCATCTTCAACATAGTCAGAAACTATACATTAGTCACAGAGGGACCAGTCCTAGAAAGTGACTCAGTTCTAAATGGGCACTTTGAAACTTGTGATTGTAGTTTACCTTTAAAATCTGTTAGTAAATAATTCGGTCAAAAGATAATGTGCAGAAGAAACATTCCACAAGTGGACTCACTCAAAACTCTTCATACTGAAGAGCATTTACACAACAAAATCTAATTTTAATGCTCCTGTTAATGAGTTTTAGCACTAATATCATTATATCACATTTTTAAATACGGTAAATCTTTAAAAATGACACATGTAACACAAGGTGATAACTTGTTAATAATACATTTCAAAGCAATACAAAATTATGCATTCACAATGTTATTAGGGTTAATGCCAAATACAAGAGCTAAAAAGCTAATACTTTAGAAAAAAATCTTACACTATTTTTACCATACTGCCTTCATAATATTCAAAACTAAAACTGGTCACTTAAACCAAATTTATTAGTGGAACACGCAAGATTCCAAAGATTAACAGACTAATCTTGAACAGAGAAAAACACACAAACCCAAGTCAACAATCCAAAGTACAAACATAAATGAACAAACAGGGGACTACAGTTGCTCGGAGGCACAGGAACTGGGTTAAAGGAGTGAGACAAAAGAAACATGCTTTCCCCCTCCACACACACACACACGCCAGGAAAGCCCTGAGCCACATCTCCAGCACTTTTTATTTTTTATTTTGAGACAGGGTCTCCCACGCTGACCTCAAACTTAGGATCCTCCTTCAAGAGCCTCCTGAGCAATGTGCACCACCTGCAGGCTGGTTAATGGATATATTTTAATAATGTCTGTCTGACTCAGGTATTCTGGAGAAGATACTAACACTTTAGAAAACAGAGAGTAAGAAATATTCTCCATGCCACTTTGTCGCCTTGTCTAAGAAGGATATTACAGTGAAATGGAAAAAGCAGGGGCTCCAGCTTCAGACCTGGATGGGAAGACAATCAGACTTACAGTGTCCCTGGGCAGGTTACCACCCCGTAACTAAAATGTGCACACTCATTCCTTAATCTTGAAGCTGTGCAAAGCCTTATCTAAAATAACAGAATATCTAGCAAATACCTGGCACAAAATTAGTACTTAATTAATACAAATTCTTCCATGTACTAAGGGAAATGACCCAGTGCACTTACAGTCTTGGTCTTAAAGATGAGGTCCAAGGAGGGGTCTCAGGGGGAAGTATCTTAGGGTAAGCCACAGTGGGACCAGTTCTTGACTCATTTTTAACCACTGGTCCGAAGGCCCCAGTAACACCCTACATTAGAGGCACCAGCAATCACAGCATAATCCTGTATAAATTCACAAAGGGGTTAAATGTTGTTCGTCAAATGAAACACATGAACAACCACCAGCATGTGCTGTGTGCTTGATAACAGCACACTTACCAAAATAATGCTCATTTTTCTCGCTATTATGTCAGAGCTAGTTTCTTGATAGTATTTGAAGTATATTTTATAGACATAATGAAATTATGAATCATCAAGGATATTCTTTAAAGAAAAACTTCCAAAGAGCCTTCACCCAATTTCATTGTAAGAAACTAAAACAACACATATGGCTATAATTATACCTATATATATTTTTTCTTACTTCAATAGCATAAAACATGACTAAAATCTCCAAAGTTCTTAACCATAATTGAAAAAGTAAAAAGAATTTTTGAGCAAGCTTTAATACAGTTTCTTCAAGTTAATAGTAAAATTAATCACAAATTATTTTAATTATCTTTCTCCTTATTGCTTATCCATCAGGTGAAATTTATCATCTCAAACTTATCTTTTCAGGGTGTTTTGAGCACATTATTCAACTATAAACTTCAGGAATAGCTAAATGTTTTTTTGCAATATGAATCCACATCACTTAATTCAAATATGATTTCAAATTGCTACACTGAAGTATGCAGTTTAAAAAGTTGCTTTTTGGGGTTGGGGATATAGCTCCGTTGGTAGAGTGCTTCCCTCGAATGCACAAGGCCGTGGGTTCAATCCCCAGCACCCACAGACACACCAAAAAAAAAAAAAAAAATTGAAAAAAAGTTGCTTTTGGATGAGGTCATTTTATTCACTGCTAATTTTAAATGAACATTTCACAAAGGATGTATGTCACTGGAAGACTAGAAAAACAGAAGAGATCTGGGCAGGAGATAGTCATACCAGAGAAAGTTTCTCAAGCAAGACGGTTTTTTCTTATTAAAAAGAAAAAAGTCTGAGTATCATCCACCAAGTCCAGAAAGTACAATGAAGGAACAAGAGACCAGTAAGATATAATATCCTGAAAACTTACAAAGTCCCTATCTACAAAATAATAGTAACAGGGAATTCAAGTTAATGTATCAGCATTTGGAAATGAACACTTTGTCATCTGAATGGAGGAACTTAAGCTAGGGTAGTATTGGAGCACACTCAATTTTGATTAAAATCAAACAGAAACTATGAGAAAAAGGATGAGTGTCCAGTAGAACAACTCCCTATAGAGATCTAGCATGATATGTTGGCAGCTGACAAAGAACAAAACTCGGGCAGCAAGTCTTCAGCCCGCCTATAGGAGTGTCTGATCAGTTTCCACATTTCGCCCATCCTGGCCCGCTCTGATACTGATACCATATCACACCCGGAAGGTTTAAGATGATAATGCTGCCCCAGTAATCAACCCAGCTTATTTCAACAAGGCTTATTTCACTATAGAATACTTGTCTAGAAATACATTTCTCACTGCATGTTAACAATAGACTCTCTAGTAGAAAATTCTGTTAAAGCACATCAGATTTCCCGGAGTCTGACTGGCCCTGGAAAACCAGCCAAATGCTATTGCGGAACTACAAAGTTCTTATTGAAGCAAACTGCTGGCATGTGTGTGGTCTGATAACATTCTGTACATAAGTTTTTGCAAACTATGAGCTCCACAGCATTAGAATAAGATGTGTTTGTTAAGTTGTCCAGAGTATACCTTTGATTTAATTTGGAACAACTCTTCCTATGAATTTTCTTCACTCCCAAATCTTTCTATAAATACTTAATCACTTCTTCAACATAATTACCTAAAAAGTGATGATTTTCAAGGTTCCTATTAGTCTCACTTGACCATTTATGAGTCTTAAAGTGTGTTTCTTCCAGAAAATGTGTTTACAATAATCTGATAATTGTTAAGGAGTTTTAAAAGAAGGTAATCTAAAATTCAGTGGTCTTGGGAAAAAAAAGGAATGCCCCAATATATAATGACATCATCACTGTTGGCATTCTATAATAAAGGATTCAAGAAAACTTTACTCCTACACTTCTTCGAAGGACTTTTTATTTCATTTGTCTATTTTTCAGAAGAGGTCTCCCTCTGTTGCCCAGGCTGGCTCTGAATTCTGTCTCAGTCTTCCAAGAAGCTGCAACTATAAGTATGTGCAACTGCACTGGTGACTTCTGAAGGGTTTTAATCAATCAAAAAGTTCAACTCTGCATCTTATGTAAGTTCCAAACCCAAAGCCATAGGATTTTTTTTTTTTTAAACCAGGGATCAAACTCAGGAACCTTAACCAGTGAACCACATCCCCAGCCCTCTTTTGGTATTTTATTTAGACACAGGGTCTCGCTGAGTTGCTTAGGAGCTCACTAAGTTGCTGAAGCTGGCTTTGAATTCACAATCCTACTGCCTCAGCCTCCCGAGCCTCTGGGATTATAGGCATGCACCACTGCACCCGGTTATGCAAAATTATCACTATGGTAAAGCATAATGAGATGATAATTACATTCATTCCCTCAAAAATTTCTGAATGTGCTATTTATTGAATGTTTTTAGGTACTGAAAAGTCAAAAAGAATAATCTATCTTCAAAGATTTTATAGTCTAGAGAAGCAAGCTAAACAACTAAATAAAAAATTAATAGTACTAAACCATACATATATGCCACAAAGTAACTAACTCAATACCCAGAAAAAAATTCTACAGATGTTAACTTTTAACTGTAAGAATTTATTCAGCAATAGAGAGTGTTTGAGGCAAAGAAATGGGCAGAGCACTAAAGGATAAGAATTCACATCATGTGAAGAATTCTTCCACACCACAAATAAACAAGTGTCACTGAGAGGAAGTGGGGAAAGAGGAGTCATCCGTGAAGGGAGAAGCCACATGAAGAAGGGCCTTCTGCCATCTTAACAGCACTAGTACTTCCTTTTACAGGTATAGGGAACTCCTCGAGTGTCCGCCTGCGGTGGAGTCTGAACACCGAGCATCTAGCTTTCTCTGGGGTCCCCAGGCCTCTCTGGCCTTCTCTTGCCTGAAAGGTTGAGACCAGAGGAGTCACAGGGAGAACAAGTTGACTACTCTTCATCCACACCTACATTCACGTAGGCTAAAAATAATCCTCAGGGTCCTCTGGGTATCCACCTGATATCCATTGGTTTCAGATAATCTTAAAAAGCCAGGAACTCCAGGAACTCAGAATGGAAAGGGAACCAATGGCTCAGGCTGACTTTGCAACCATTTGCAGGAAACCTCCAATATACCTGAACTACATATAGCCACACAAGGGACAACGAAAATGTTTTTCTTTTCCACAGAATTGCTTGCTACAGTGTTCTTAGGTAGGCATCATTCAAAATCCTTTCTAAAACATTCTCCAGCATAGATTATCTTTGGACTGTGCTCTGGTCCATCAGATGTCAAAGCAAAGTACCCCAATGCTCCCCGAACACAGGACAGCATGCAGGCACAGTCGGTTCACTGAGTGGAACAGAATTTCTTGGTTGAACTAATTGTACAGAGGTCCAAGACCTGTACTACTTTAAATCTGTGCCAAAGGAAGCACCTGGTCCTTGTTCTTTTGAGTGCTCTCAAAAGCACCATCTGTCTCTCCAGCAATCTCTTATCACAGTCACAACAGTCATAACTTAAGATTTGTTTGTGTGATTGAATACAATTTGCATCTCCCCCCAGTCACAAACTAAGAATACTAGTTGCAGGCACAAAACTGTTTTTTGTTTTAAATTTCTTTTTTGTCATCACTGTACTTTGAGGTCTTAGTATAATGCCTATTTAAAGGAGGAATTCAATAATATTAGATATTTACATTAAAAATTACATTAAGCAACATATCATCAGTGTTGTAGCAGCAATAAAACCAACTCTCTTTGGAGCCCACTGGAGATTCTCCCAACTTCCTCTAAAGAAGAAAGGTATGGAGCAAGGAGCATCCAATCAGAGACCTCAATGGTGTTTCAACTAAATACTAAACCCAAAGAAAATATCCGGGCACCAAAACCACAATGGAAACCACGCATAGGCAACTGCATATAATATTAAATTAATAAACATGACACAAGAGGCTGGGGTTGTGGCTCAGTGGTAGAGTACTTGCCTACCACGTGTGAGGCCCTGGGTTCGATCCTCAGCACCACATAAAAGTAAATAAATAAAATAAAGGTATGAGTCCATCTATAACTACAAAAATTTTAAAAATAAAACATGATACAAAATAGTATAAATTATGGAGCAATGCATGGTTTCTAGATATTTAAACCCATAATTCACTGAGCCATCTCAAACAGATTCCTGGTAGAACTTATCTTTCTTTCTTCTTTGTGTGTGTGAATGGGGGCAGTGGGGGAGTGGGGTAACAAGGATTCAACCTAGGGCATCCTGCATGTCAGGCAAGCCCCTGTGCCACATCCCCTACCACGCCACACCATGCCATTCCAAGACAGATGTGGTTAAGTTCCCCAGGTTGACTTCCAATTTGGAATCCTTCCACATTAGCCTGCCAAGCAGCTAGAATTAAAGATGTGTGCCTCCACTCCTGACTTTCCTTCCTCTTACAGGCCCTGAGCTCTGACCTACCCTGCTACTCTTCATTTCAGCTACCACCATCTACCCAACCTGTATTTCCAGGTACCTCCATCTACTCAACTACTAGGTGTCTGAGGCCTGTTCCCTCAGTATTTCCTGCAAGAAGCCAACCCTATACCAAGTCTTCCCGTCTGTGAAACAAACAATTATTTCTGAATACTTTGAAGATTCATAAATCACTACCAATAAAAAGGTAAGGTAATTTTTTTTTTTTTAATGACACATCTATTACAGAATCTAGAAGTCTCAGAAAGCTCTTCAATGAGAAATGTGAATCCTGACTATAACGTAGGTGAGCACTGGGAGACTCTGATTCAAAACAAATGAGTTTGGGCAGCTTTAAGGTCCTATAGCTTCATAGGTGATTCTGGAGTTCAGTCAGTTTGAGAACCACGGCCACCATATACCCAAGGTTCCAGTGCTTTCTGAAAGAAAGACCACAGCACACTCGCCATGCCCACCTCCATCTATAAAGATTCTGTTACCCTATTAGGATAAAAAAAGCAGGTGCAATTTTCAGGTCACCAAAAGTCCCTTAAAATCTGAAATTTGGCACCAAAGGGGTTAAGTTTCAGTTGCTTTAGAATTACATTTACACAAATTCATAATATTCCCCAAGCCATGAAAAGAAGAGCTAAAATATGTGTAGGAGCTAAAATATTTGTAAATCCTAGTGCACCCAGTAGATAATGATATTCATGTGGTTTTGTATATAATTCCTTGTGAAATGAGCTCCCAAAGAGGCAAGATAAACTGGAATTACGTTCTTTGCTTACACCTTGAATCAATTAAAATCTAGGCAATGGTTCTGCTGACAAAGACCTGCATATGCATATTTTACTGTATAACATTTGCATTACTTTTTCAAGTTTACGGTACATTCTCCCAAAATAAGTAATACTGAACAAAGTTTTTACAATAATACTGACTTAGGGAAAGCTTAAAACTATATTTTAGGCCTGTCTTTTCTCAATAAATGCCATTTTCTGAAAACTAGAGTTGATTCTCACAAAATCAAATATCTGAGCACCCTGTATCAAGTTTGTGCTATGTACTGGTAACTCAATTAACACATCTTGCTCTGCAGAGGAATCTGTCTTGGTTTCCAACCAAAAGGATGCTGAAATGCAGTGTTTTCATATTATACTGATACTCTAGGAATTAATTTTGATTCATCTTTGGCCTTTTTAGCTATAGCCAATTGAGTCACACCAAAAGAATCTGTTTTGAGTTTTTATTTAAATGTTAAGCACAGGGGTTGGGATTGTGGCTCAGTGGTAGAGTTCTTATCTAGCACATGTGAGGCACTGAGTTTGATCCTTAGTACCACATAAAAATAAATAAATAAATAAATGTATTGTGTCCATCTACAACTAAAAAATAAATTTTAATGTTAAGCACAATAAAATTCACCAACTTAATGGCTCAAGAAATAAGAAAGCTGTAGAACCCAATCACTGAAGCACTAAAGGTTAAACTGATTAAGTAATTCCCCTCTGTGTAAGAGACAAAACATTGTCCCACATGCTATACAGAATTCATGACACGTCCCTGCTAGAGAGTCACCACTCAGAGGTGAAATGGTTATAGAGAAGCACACCTTCTCACAAAGTGTCTCCATTTGCCAAACTTTTCTGAGCATTCTTTAATTTTGAAGATCCTAAGACCACTCCTGGCTTCTTTAGCTATTTTGAAAGGAACTCTGTATTAACAATAATTACTGTATCTTTTAATATCTGTCCATATGTAAGAGTCACATACTCTCCACAGGAAAGATGAGCACAGCTAAGTGAAACCAATGAGAAGAAACACAGTAGCAAGAAGAAAATACTGGACTGGAACTCTAAAGACTCACCTTTGCATCCTGCTTAACCACACACTCAACCTAGCTAAGCCTCTGCTATTGCACCTACAAACTACTGACAGCACACCTTGACCTGTCCAAACCAGTGTCATTGGAGCTGGAGTATCAATGAAATATGACATTTAGAAATAATTTTAAACTAAAAATGTAAAGTATTGTTCAGTCGCTGTCTAGTTAGGAACCACCAGCACACGCTAAAACAAAATAGCACTCCTTTCTTCTTTCAATTTTGACGTTTTACTATTTTCTCCTTCCCTTCTTTCCTTTCCTCCTTCTCTCCCCATCTTTCCTTTCCTCCTTATCTACCCATTTTCCTTCCTTCCTTCACTGAATAAGTATTCACTGTGCTTCTGTCATAAATAAGATAAAACTGTGCACCTACAGTATCCAATAGGGTAGGCTATGAATCACTGGAAATGGCACCAGTCCAAACTGAGATACGCTCTAAGTATAAAATATGTACTAGATGTTGAAGACTTAACATGAATAAAAGAATGAGAAATATCTACATAATTGTTATACTGATTACATGTGGGGACTGAATTAAATAAAAGATATTAACAGTGATTTCACTTGTTTTTCCTTTCTGCTAATATAGCAACTAGAAAATTTAAACTATGGAGAGGCTCACATTCCGTTTCTACTGGACAGGGCCATTCTAGACCCTGGGAATTCAACAGGGAACAAGACTAAGCCCCAACACCGTCATGGAGCTTATGTGTTACCACCTACAGCATCAAATTTTTTGGTAATCAGCAGTGAAGGAAAACTAAAAACCAGCCCTGCATGTAGAAAAGACTCTGGGGTAGGGCCAATACCCACAGCTACTTCCCTTTAGTTCCTCACAGAAAAATCAAAAGCTATGACCTTGGCCATATTGGGAAAGACTGTATCTTCCCTGCTGGGGAAGAACAAGGCCAACTTTAATCGGGACTTCTGAGGGAGAGAGCCTTTAATTTGAGACATCGGTAGTTTCAAGGCATCATTTTTTTTAGCATTTGGGCTTGTACCTGAGGCAGTTTAAAAGATTCCCAATTGTTGGAAGATGTTACTTAACAAAGACCCTCTCCTGGATTCCAACATGGTCCTTTATCATGACAGTCCTTTAATCGCTCTCCTCCACAAGTCTGATTAACCTGGTTCCCCTCAACACCTTAATTCTCCACCGCACAGTCAGGGTGCTTCTAGATAAAGAGCAAGAAGCTGGATTAAACAACACTGAAAAGTCCCTCCTGACAGTCAAAGGAAACTCAAGCCAGGCTGATTACAAAAGATGTGTCAGTTAAATGTGAGGTTACTTGTGGTTTCAAGATTTTAAAGAATTTCTGGAGGGCAATTTTAATTTGGACCAAATGGGTCTACTTTTCAGCATAGTTTACCACAAAAAGGCATCCTGAGCATTTGAATTTCATATTCCTATGTGTTAGTAATTTACCTTCAGTTCAAACCACAGCATGGCAGATGCTTTACCGACCCATGCAACTGGTGGTTCAAAGCAATCAAGGCTTTGGAGGGACTTCCTATGCCAGAAAAGACCTGTAGCAGGAGAGCCCAGAGGTCATTCCATGTTGAACCCCACTCTGTCCAGGGCTCAGGGCCAGGCGTGCCCCAACCCTTCTGCCAACTCAAATGTTACACCCCTGTGAGGCCAAGCCCAAAGCCCAGGCTGCACTCAAATTCACAACAATCTCCCTCCTTCACTCTCACAGAAACTCTTATCAGCCCGAGTTATCAGGCATAAATTTTATCTCTTCTCTAGGTATTTCAAACAACTGCAATTTCAGAAGAAAGCAGAGAAACGGCATGAAGTCTGAGAATTCATCGCCTTCCCTTTCACTCTGGTGACACTCTTCAGATCTTTGCTCAGCAATAAAGATGTGGCCAACACTCAGGACACAAGGACTGAAGGAATTCACAGCCTCACTGAGGAGAACTACAAGCCAATATTGATGCTACCACCTAATGAACACTGTACCGAAGGCAAAGTACTGGCCAAGGGCCATGGGAATCCACAGGAGGGCTCTTCTTCCTGGGTGCCTCAAAGCAGCCTCACAGAAAAGGTAGCAGACAAGTGAAGGGTTGAACATGAGGAAAAATTCACCAGGTGAAGTGGGAAAGGCATTCCAGAGGCAGGAAAGCCTGGAACGCTAGGAGAAATGAGAGAACATTTTTAAAAACCTCACAAAGAACTACTGTAAAAAAAATACCTTACCTATCCAGATATTCGAGGCCCCACACAACGAGCCTCCATGCAACTTTGCTACATCTCCCAGAGTATACAGCACAGCAAGTGGAAGTGCATGCTCCGGAGCCAATGCAGGGTCAAATCCTACACTGTGATCTCAGACGAGTTTCTAAAACTATCTGTACATCAGAGTCTTCATCTATAAAATAAGGATGGTAGTAAGCACCTCATACCGTCATTGTGCTATTACTATGAAGAACTAACATAATCACTTAAGTGCTCTGGGTGCGGCTCAGTGGTAAGCGCTTGCCTCCCACGTACAAGTCCCTGGGTTCAATTCCTAGGACCACCAAAAGAAAAACAAAAAAGCCCTTAAAACAATAATTAGGTTGTTAAACACTCATTCATCAAACACTAGCTTTATTACTACTAATAATAATAACAATAAAGATTTGCTGGACATTGCAGCAAGTCTGAGGTTTTTATACCCAACACATGCCCAGGCCTCGCTCTGAAGAACTCTTCCACAGGTCCAAACGCCAGCCAGCGCAGCACTGCTTACACACCACCTCTCTCACAAAACCTTCAGTCTCCTATTTCCCCATGAAAACGAGCGTGTCTCTTCTTCTAGACTTCTTCTAGACTCCCAGAGTATTCTACTCTGCTTCTCTTGGGGCACTCCTCTATTATTAGTTGTTATTGGATTTTCCCTGCAAGGTTCAACTACAAGAGCAAGAACGTCATCTTGGTCTTCCCCAGAGAACTAACCCACTGTACCTTTCACACATGAGCACTGAATATTTGCTGTTCAATATATTAAAACATTCTCCCCTTTAATTAAGAACAGACTAGACCTTTTAAAATTGCTGTAACATCTATGGAGTGATTCTAATAAAATCCCTCAACCTGAGAAAAACCCAGAGAGTAACTTTGTATAGCTCCATGGCTTATGAATCCTAAAGAAAAGGGGCGAACGGCGGCAGTGTTTTTACAGCACCAACAACTGCCAGAACTGGCCCCTCTCTTGTAATTCTCTCCAGCTCAAATGTAAATTCATTAAGGTCACTACCGCTTTTCTGCTACATATTTACAAAAGGTGGGACAAAGTGTCCAAGAGCAATCTCATTTTCATTGCTACTCGGGATTCTAAAGCCTATACTGTCTAGGTTGCTGCTTTCTAGCCTAGAACCACCCCAAACACTTGGCTCACCCAATACCAGTGCCAATACCAAAGTGCACGGAATCCTTAACTTTGATGCGCCCCCTCCCTAGTAAAATCCACCAGAAGGGATTTAGGCCAGAATTATCGTTCACCTCTAACACTGATCTAGCTCAATAATATAATTATGGCTAAGAATGACTTGATTAAAATACTAAACTTTAATTAGCAGAAAGAATTGTTAACCCAGATTGGCCTACTCCTACAACAGAAACACCCAGACAAATAAGCACACTCGAGGAATTAAAGACAGTATTCGAGTACTTTACAATAATGATGACTTTTCTAAAAGAAAAACCTCAAAAATTAAAGTTAACAATAACAAAAAAAATAAAGTAGAATTCAAATAGTGCTGCCCTGTCATTAAGTTGAATATGTACGTGCAGTTAGTTATCTCCGGTAGTATCACAATGGATGCTATGGATTCCAAAAGAAGGAACTGGGATAGAAGCAAGCAGGGTTGCCATACCAGAGGGACGGGATACCAAAAACAAGCAACCTGAGCAGCACACACCAAGAGCATCAGAAAACTTTAACATCATTACATCGCAGTTACCACAAAGTGCCAAATTCAATAATAATTCAATAATAATGCTACCTTATGATAAAGACTATTTTAAACATTTGTAGGACCAAGAAGATCATAAGTAAAGGTAATGATCCAGAAATACTTCTAAAACCAAAACCCACATGATTTTTTAAGGACTAAAGCTGTTTATACTCTATGTCAACAAATATAAAGGATCACAGTTATACTAGTTAGATAGCTGTAGTTTCTATTTTTAAAAAAAGCAAGACATATCTCTAATGTATGATCACAATTATCACAAAATTGACAAAGCCACCATAAATTTATCATTTCCTCTATAATCTAGTTGCTACAAATTCCTTAAAGGAGGAGGTAGGATTCTAAACTCATTAAATAAGTTACATCAACGAAAGCTTTACACTTTGTCCAAATGCAAACTGTGTTATGCTAGTAACAGCAATTGCTAACATTCCATTTTCCCCTAGAGTTCCCAATTAAGGGTAGGAAAACTTCCATTTTCCCTTACTTTTGAAACGTATTTTAAGAGGCTTGCATGAGCAGCATGTAAGTGCTATTAAGCTGCCAATACTTAGATCTCTGGTCTCCAAGTACCATCCATTTCATGCTTGAATATGATACCTAGGTAAGTCCTACAATGATGGAGAGATCAGAAAAGTCTGGATCTAAAAGAACTGTAAAACAGCCATATTATCCTTACTTTACTAGAGATCATTTCTTTGCTAACCAAGGCTCACAGGTATTGCTATCAATACCATCCCTGACACTGCATAGATTTTAGTGTGTTCAACCCTCCTGTACAAAAAAAAAAAAAAAACCTGACCTATATCTTATTTCCCTAAAGTTCTGTTTTCCACATACACTAAATGGAGACGGCATTCCAGAACCAGATGACATCTCAAGACATAATTTCAGTGACAACACAGCACTTAACAAGAATCTTTGGAAAATATCCCAAAATACCTGGTTGAATGCGGAGCAATTGTGAGGTCTGTAAATTCCTGGCAGTCCTTAAGTAATAGTATTTAAGCAGCTGTCTATCCTACCTTCCTGCAGGACTGAATCTGGGCTATGAAGGAGCTATGAAACAAAAACTGTACTACAAAGCATAGAACAAGATTTACACCACAAAGAATATTCATCCAGAAGTTATTTATAAGCACTCAACTACCAAAGAGCATTAACACAACTAAACTCCTGACTACCCAAGAATACAATAGTCAGTACATCGCCTTAACACAGGCTACATTCGACTTTATAACTTTTGAAATGCTTCCCTGCCTATTATCTTACAAGGAAGATGGCTGTCACAATTGTAAAGTTTACATTTCCTATTTCCAGGTAAAGAATGGGGCAATGTGTATACATGACTCACCCAGATTAAAATGGTAATAACTCAGTGAATCTGAATCCTAGATCAAGGAAATTTCTATTTCATACAATAGGCCTACTGTGTTCATTTTCAAAAAGAGAGCACATGAAATAATACAGTAATAAAGTACAAAGAATAATCAGCTCTAACAACATTTCATGAAATTGTTAGCCCCACAACAACAAAAAAAAGACAATACTATAAAAATAGCAAAATTGAAAATGTCCAAATTAGTTTTTGTGCTGTCTACCAAACCAAGCATAAAGTAAACACTTTTTTCTTTTTTTTTCTTTTTTTTTTTTTTTTTGGTATTTGGGTTTGAACCCAGGGGCACTTTATCACAGAGCTATATCCCAGTCCTTCTTAGTTTTTATTTTGAGGCAGGGTCCTGCTAAGTTGCTAAGGCTGGCCTCAAATTTGCAATCCTCCTGCCTCAGCCTCCAGATTCACAGGAGAGCACCACCATGCCCATCACACCGCTAAGACTTTCTAATGTAAATGAAATCTATAGCAAAAAAAAAAGTTCACTGAAACATAATGAACTCCATACACACATTTTCCTTTTTCCTTATACAATAAAAAAAAAATGGAATTATAGTATATTATATTATAGTCTAAAGATTAGGTTAACAATTGTCAATTAAAAGGTTTAATATAAATAAATTCTAAAATCCCTGTAGGATATAAGTGGATGATGCTTACCTCTCTTCTCTCCAGAAATAACAATAATAAAGAATATAAAAGAAAAATGAGAGAAAAGATAACAACATGTAAGATATATGAACAGCTGGGCACAGTGGTGCACGCCTGTACTCCCAGAGGCTTGGGAGGCTGAGGCAGGAGAATCTAGAGTTCAAAGTCAGCCTCAGCAAAAGCAAGGTGCCAAGCAACTCAGTAAGACCCTGAGTCTAAATAATATACAAAAAATAGGACTGGGGATGTGGCTCAGTGGCCGAGTGCCCCTGAGTTCAATCCCTGGAACCCCTCCCTGCCAAAAAAAAAAAAAAAAAGGGACACATCAACAAAATTGTGAAAGAGAAAAAGTAATGCGTCATTGGAAACTGATTTAGCAAATCAGACAAAGCTGCATCTTGTTGAGGACAAGCGGGGAGAGGTCTCCAGGAGGAAGCAGGTCTATTCCTGAGGCCCAACTCCAGAAAGGCTATGAAACTGAGGTACTAAGCAAGATGTGAGGCTGGAAACGAGGGAAACCAGACCAAAAGGGGATTCCCAATGACAAGGCAGGGTCCATGCTGGGTGTCCAGAGGAGATAAACCAGCACCATCACACATACAGAGCTTCTGATTATCTTTTAAACAAAGGATACTACGAGAGAAAAAGAACATTTCATATATGAGGACATAGCAATTATGAATGTGTCTGTGCCTCAAAATACATGAAAACCAAACATAATTAATAGAAGAAAAGGACAATGACATAACCATATAAGATGTCAATATCCCATCTCAGTAAATGACAGATTAGACAAAAAAGGAAATATCCAGGTCTGAACAACACTATCAATCACATTTACCTAACTAACATAACAACTAGAGAATATATATTCCTTTTAAATGTCCACAGTACTCTTATCAAGACAGACCATCTCTGTAAATACAAAAGAACTAAAGCCCCACAAAATATATTCTCCAACCACAACAAAATTAAATTAGAAGTCAGCAAAGAGGATATCTAGCTAAATCCCAAATGTATATAAATTAAACAATATACACCTCTTAAGAGTTCACTGGTCAAAGAGCTCAAAAAGAAAATTAGAAAATATTTTGAGTCTAGTGGCAAAACATACTGGTCTGAAGTGTAGCTCAACAGGAGAGCATGTGTCTGTCATCAACCTCAGAGGTGGGGATACAGCTTAAAGGGAAACAAGAGCTTAAAGGGAATTTTATAATTTTGAATGTTAAATAAAAGAAAATAAGACAGATTACCACAATTGCCTGAGGTTCTTAAGAAACAAGAAACAAAGCATTCAAAACTGAAAAAAATAATAAAGAAGTCAATGAAATAGAAAATAAAATGACAAGAGAAAAAAAAATTAATAAAGCCAAAGTCTGAGTCTTTAAAGGAACCAACAAAACTGACAAGCTTCTGGTAAGACCAATCAAGAAAAAAGGAAAGAAAACACAAATCATCAGTATTAGAAATGAAAAATAGATAAAACAAAAATCCTCTAGATTTTCCATAGATATTTAAGAAGGAAAAACTACTTTATGTCAATAAATTCAATTACATGAAATGTACAAATTTCTTAAAAAATACAACTTATCAAAATTGATACAAGAAAGAGAAAAATCTAAGTAGCCCTATATCTTTTTGAGAAATTGAATCTGTTAACCAAAATATTGCAAAAACAAAAGCTCCAAATCCAGATGGTTTCATGGTAAATTCTCTCTCTCTTTTTTTTAATCACTGGTAGATTCTATCCAAGATTCAAAAAAGAAACACCAACAATATTACACAAACTTTTTCAGGAAATAGAAGAAGGATCATAGCCCTTATGCCTCATGAATATAGGCACAAAAAATTAACAAAATTTTAGCAAATGAAATACAATGATGTAAAAATATACATCATGAGTAAGTAAAGTTTACCCAATGCAAGACTAAGGTTAATACTTGAAAATCAATGCAGATAATACACCACATTAACAAAATAAAGAGAAAAACTCTCAGAATCAGTTCAATAGACATGAAAAAGGTATTTGACAAAATGCAAGAACCATTCATAATTAAAAAAAAAAAAAACTTCCACAAATCAGGGAGAGTAGAGAACATCCTGAAACAGATGAACAACTATTTAAAAAAAAAAAAAAAAACAAAACTAAAGCTAACAAAATACTTGAAGGAAAGAATTATTTCAGAATTATTTTCTCCTGAGGTGAAACGTAAGACAAGAATTCTGACATTATACTCTCTAGTCAATACTACGATGGAGGCGCTAGCCATTGCAGTAAGACAAGAAAAACAAACACAAGGAATAAGGATCTGGAAGGAAGAGGTAAAAGGTGCAGATGGTGCAGTCATTTACATAGAGAACTTCAAAAAATCTAAAGAACAACTACTAGAGCAAATAAATCAATTTAGCAAGACTGCAGGATACAATGTTCAGGTTAAAAAAAAAATCAAATACGTTCTTATATACTAGCAGTTAGAAAATAAACTTCTGGGAGTTTCAACATGGCGGCCTAGAGGGCGGCTGCATTTCACGTTGCTCCAGGATGCAGGATTCAAAAGAGGAGATAGTGAGAGACTTGGGACCAACTCAAAGCCGCCGGGTGAGTCTCTCCCGTTGGGGAGGAGTCCCGGATGGGGCGGTAGCCCCAGAATGCAGGGAATTTGTGAAGTGGAGTTGCTCGGTGAGACGCCCCTCCCCCCGCTGGAGCGGTGAACACGGACAACTGGGATCATCGTAGAGGAGGCGGCTCAGCACAGCGCTTGGACTCGGAGCAACCACTGGGGCTCCGGGCGGCTGCCTGAGGAGGAGCTGCGTGGTGAGCTGTTTAGACTCAGAGTAATCGCTTCTGAAGACCGGGGGGTTGCCTGGAGGAAGAGGAGAAGAGCAGTGAGTCGTTGGGTCTAGGAGTGACTGCATCAGAGCCACAGGTGGCTGCCAGAGGAGGAGCTGCATGGTGAGCTGTTTGGACTCAGAATGACCGCTTCCGAACACCCGGGAGTTGCCCAGAGGAAGAGGAGAAGCGCGGTGGGTCGCTTGGTCTAGGAGTGACTGCATCAGAGCCACAGGCGGTTGCCAGAGGAGGAGCTGCGTGGTGAGCTGTTTGGACTCAGAACAACCGCTTCTGAACACCCGGGAGTTGCCCAGAGGAAGAGGAGAAGCGCGGTGGGTCGCTTGGTCTAGGAGTGACTGCATCAGAGCCACAGGCGGTTGCCAGAGGAGGAGGCGAGTAGTGAGCTGATTGCACTCAAAGCGACCACTCCTGAACACCGGTGGCCTGCCTGGAGGAGGAGCGCGGTGGGTCACTTGGTCTCGGAGCCACAGCCCCTGAACACCCAGGGGGCTACCCCGAGGGGGAGGAGGAGGAACAGGGCGGGTCACTTGGGCTTGGAGTGACTGCCTAGGGCTACGGGAGGTTGGCGGGAGGAGGAGACGTGAAGTGAGTTCCTTGGACTCCTAGTGACTGCGTCGGAAACCAGGCTGCTGTCCGGTGGAGGAGGTGTGTGGCGGGTCTCTGGGTATCGGAGCTATTGTACAGGGCTCCAGGTGGCGGCTCAGAGGAGGGGCCGCATAGCCAGGCGATTAGGTGCAGAGTAGGGTCCCAGGAGCTAGGTGGCTTCTTGCTGGAAGAGCCGCACAGAGACACGCCTAGGGGCGGAGCGAAGTTTCCAGGACTGCGGGCAGATTATCTGGGAGAGGCAGCTTAAGGAGACTCGCCTGCGGAGGGTGAGGCTCCCAGGCCCAGGAGGTAGGTCCGGGCCCCTGGGAACATTGCAGAGGAAGACAGCCCAGCCCAGGCGGTAGTTGTAGATTGAGGGGAACCTCTAGGAGGGAAACTGACCAGCGAGACGTTCCCACCGAGTGAGTCTTCCCTACTGGAAGAGGTTTTCCCACAGGGACGGTAAAACCAGAGACACAGGCACAAACAGGATTTGCCTCAGCCCGCAGCCTAGTTCCCCGTTGGATGACCATTGGTCAACAAGTGGAGACACCTCTGACCACTAGCAGGGAATATACGCCACCTGACGGTCACCACCCTAGAGAGGCAGCTTCTTCGTGGAGCTCCGCATTATCAACTTCCTCCAAGACTTCAGGCTACTGAAGGATAAGAGGGGATATACTAGCAATCTTCAGGGACATTATAAGTCGATAGAGGAAATCTGCAATATCTTAATGACCCACTGATTCCTGAACAATATGAGAAAACAAGGGAAGAAAATGCCCCAAACAAATCTAGATGTTACATCAATAGAATCCAACGACAGCATGGAAGAAGAAATGACAGAAAGGGAGTTCAGAATGTACATAATTAAAATGATCAGGGAAGCAAACAATGAGATGAAAGAGCAAATGCAGGCATTGAATGATGAGATGAAAGAGCAAATGCAGGCATTGAATGATTGCACCAATTGACAGTTAACAGAGGAAATTCAGGAAGCAAAAGATCATTTCAATAAAGAGTTAGAGATATTGAAAAAAAACCAAACAGAAATCCTTGAAATGAAGGAAACAATAAACCAAATTAAGAACTCCATAGAAAGCATAACCAATAGGATGGAACACCTGGAAGACAGAACTTCAGATATTGAAGACAAAATATTTAACCTCGAAAACAAAGTTGAACAAACAGAGAAGATGGTGAGAAATCATGAACAGAATCTCCAAGAACTATGGGATATCATGAAAAGGCCAAATTTGAGAATTATTGGAATTGAGGAAGGCTTAGAGAAACAAACCAAAGGAATGAACAATCTATTCAATGAAATAATATCAGAAAATTTCCCAAATCTGAAGAATGAAATGGAATATCAAGTTCAAGAGGCTTATAGGACTCCAAATACACAAAATTACAACAGACCCACACCAAGGCACATTATAATAAAAATACCTAGCATACAAAATAAAGACAGAATTTTAAAGGCTGTGAGAGAAAAGAACCAAATTACATTCAGGGGGAAACCAATACAGATATCAGCAGATTTTTCAATCCAGACCCCAAAAGCTAGAAGGGCCTGGAACAACATTTTTCAAGCTCTGAAAGAAAATGGATGTCAACCAAGAATCTTATACCCAGCAAAGCTTACCTTCAAATTTGACGATGAAATAAAATCTTTCCATGATAAACAAAAGCTAAAAGAATTTACAAAAAGAAAGCCAGCATTACAGAACATTCTCGGCAAAATATTTCATGAGGAAGAAATATAAAACAAAGAAGCAAATCAGCAAAGGGAGGAATTATCCTAAAGGAACTGTCAAATAAAGGAGGAACCAAGATGTGTCAAAAAAGAAATAAATAAATAAATAAAATTTTAAATATGAACCAAATGAACGGGAATACAAATCATATCTCAATAATAACCCTGAATGTTAATGGCCTGAATTCATCAATCAAAAGATAGAGACTGGCGGATTGGATTAAAAAGAAAGATCCAACAATATGTTGCCTGCAAGAGACTCACCTCATAGAAAGAGATACCCATAGACTAAAGGTGAAAGGATGGGGAAAAACATACCAGGCACATGGACTCAGCAAAAAAGCTGGAGTATCCATCCTCATTTCAGATAATGTGGACTTCAAGCCAATGTTAGTCAGAAGGGATAAGGAAGGACATTTCATACTGCTTAAGGGAAGCATAAATCAGCAAGATAAAACAATCATAAACATCTATGCCCCAAACAGTGGCTCATCCATGTATGTTAAACAAATCCTTCTCAATTTTAGAAACCAAATAGACCATAACACAATAATACTAGGTGATTTTAACATGCCTCTCTCACCACTGGACAGATCTTCCAAACAAAAATTGAACAAAGAAACCATAGATCTCAATAACACAATCAATAATTTAGACTTAACAGACATTTATAGAATATACCATCCAACCAAGAGCGAATACACTTTCTTCTCAGCAGCACATGGATTCCTTCTCTAAAATAGACCATATATTATGCCACAAAGCTAATGTCAGCAAATACAAGAAGACAGAGACACTACCTTGTATTCTATCAGATCATAATGGATTGAAGTTAGAAATAAATGAAAGAGTAAAAAACAGAAACTACTCCAACACCTGGAGATTAAACAATATGCTATTATATGATGAATGGATAACAGAAGATATTAGGAAGGAAATTAAAAAATTCTTAGAGGTAAACGAGAACAAAGAAACATCATATCAAAATCTCTGGGACACTATGAAAGCGGTACTTAGAGGAAGATTTATTTCATGGAGCGCATTTAATAAAAGAAGTAAAACTCAAAAAATAAATGACCTAACACTACAGCTCAAAGCCCTAGAAAAAGAAGAACAGACCAACACCAAAAGCAGTAGAAGACAGGAAATAGTCAAACTCAGAGCTGAAATCAACGAAATTGAAACAAAAGAAACAACACAAAAAATTGACAAAATAAATAGTTGGTTCTTCGAAAAAATAAACAAAATTGATAAAACTTTAGCCACACTAACAAAGAGAAGATGAGAGAAAACCCAAATCACTAAAATTCGGAATGAACAAGGAAATATCACAACAGACACGACTGAAATACAAAACATAATTAGAAGCTATTTTGAAAATCTATACTCCAACAAAATAGAAAATTTCGAAGACATCAACAGGTTTCTAGAGACATATGAATTGCCTAAACTGAACGAGGAGGACATACACAATTTAAATAGACCAATTTCAAGTAATGAATAGAAGAAGTCATCAAAAGCCTACCAACAAAGAAAAGTCCAGGACCAGATGGGTTCTCAGCCGAGTTCTACAAAACTTTTAAAGAAGAGCTCATTCCAATACTTTTCAAAGTATTCCATAAAATACAAGAGGAGGGAACCCTCCCAAACTCATTCTATGAAGCCAATATTACCCTGATACCTAAACCAGACAGAGACACATCGAGGAAAGAAAATTTCAGACCAATATCCTCAATGAACATCGACGCAAAAATTCTCAACAAAATTTTAGCAAATCGCATACAAAAACATATTAAAAAGATAGTGCACCATGATCAAGTGGGTTTCATCCCAGGGATGCAAGGTTGGTTCAACATCAGGAAATCAATAAATGTCATTCACCATATCAATAGACTTAAAGTCAAGAATCACATGATTATTTCGATAGATGCAGAAAAAGCATTTGATAAAATACAGCACCCCTTCATGCTCAAAACACTAGAAAAAATAGGGATAGTGGGAACATTCCTTAACATTGTAAAGGCCATCTATGCTAAGTCCATGGCTAATATCATTCTAAATGGTGAAAAACTGAAAGCATTCCCCCTTAAAACTGGAACAAGGCAGGGATGCCCTCTTTCACCGCTTCTTTTCAATATCTAAAAACTAAAAAGCTTTCTCTCAGCAAAGGAAACTATCAGCAATGCGAAGAAAGAGCCTACAGAGTGGGAGAAAATCTTTGCCAATCATACTTCAGATAGAGCACTAATCTCCAGAATCTATAAAGAATTCAAAAAACTCTACACCAAGAATGCAAATAATCCAATCGACAAATGGGCTAAGGAAATGAATGGACACTTCACAGAAGAAGATCTACAAGCAATCAACAAACATATGGAAAAATGTTCAACATCTCTAGTAATAAGGGAAATGCAAATGAAAACCACCCTAAGATTCCATCTCACCCCAATTAGAATGGCGATTATCAAGAATACAAGCAACAACAGGTGTTTTCGAGGATGTGGGGAGAAAGGTACACTCACACATTGCTGGTGGGGCTGCAAATTAGTGCAGCCACTCTGGAAAGCAGTGTGGAGACTCCTTAGAAAACTTGGAATGGAACCACCATTTGACCCAGCTATCCCACTCCTTGGCCTATACCCAAAGGACTTAAAATCAGCATATTACAGAGATACAGCCACATCAATGTTCATAGCTGCTCAGTTCACAATAGCCAGATTGTGGAACCAACCTAAATGTCCTTCAATTGATGAATGGATACAGAAACTGTGGTATATATATACAATGGAATATTATTCTGCCATAAAGAATGATAAAATTATGGCATTTGCAGGCAAATGGATGAAACTGGAGAATATCATGCTAAGTGAGATAAGCCAATCTCAAAAAACCAAAGGACAAATGATATTGCTAATAAGTGGATGAGGACACATAATGGGGGGTGGGAAGAGTTAGCGTTAGGGTTAGAGTTAGGTTTAGGGAGGGGGGCAAGAATGGAGGAAGGAAGGACTGTATAGAGGGAAAAGAGGGGTGGGAGGGGTGGGGGGAAGGGAAAAAAATAACAGAATGAATCAAACATTACCCTATGTAAATTTATGATTACACAAATGGTATGCCTTTACGCCATGTACAAATAGAGAAACAACATGTATCCCATTTGTGTACAATAATAAAAAAAATAAATAAAAAAAAAAAGAAAATAAACTTCTGTTTTAAAACCCACTCATGGGCACATGAGGATATATACACACAGGTATATATATTTACATAATGTGTATACTAATACTAATATATACACTAATATACTAATTTATATATAAGTTTATACAGGGGCTGGGACTGTGGCTCAGTGGTAGAGCACTTGCCACATGTGCGTGGGGCAACGAGTTTGATCCTCAGCACCACATAAATAACAAAATAAAGGTATTGTGTCCATCTACAACTAAACATTTTTTTAAAAAGAAGTACATGCATATATATTTAGAGAGAGAGCTTATTCCAGAAAGGGAGAAGTTCAAGGCTCTCTCCAAGATTGTGGTAAAGTTTCACAATGGCAGCTCTGTGCAAGCCAGGAAGTAAGCAGCCCAGAACCAGCAGGACCCGAGTCCTGGCAGACTCAGTACCAAAAGAAAACCAGAGCTAAAGAATATTTTACCACTTGCCATTTTAGAATTCTATCAGAAAATTCAGAGAAAAATTAGTGTTTGATAAGTAGAAAGCTGAACACTTAATGACAAAGTACCTACTATCTCTGAGGAGAAAAGCTGGAGCAAGAGAACAAGATCACTGAATCCTCTGTGACCACTGTTATCAGTATTCAAATGATAATGAATGACAGCAACCAAAATCAGATAAAATTATCACTGGGAGGAGAGGGAATGGTAAGTGGAGGGAGACTACATCCTCATCGTCTGTGAAAAGAAATGAAAAAATAATATTTATAGTTGAAAACACAGCTGTATTAGCATATACAAGGTCCTGGGTTCAGTCTCCAGCACTGCAAGAAGAAAGAAAGAAAATGCACGCTATAGAAGTTATATTATTTAGCTAGATGGTAGTAAATGCCTTAAGAAAAAGACTTTAAAAAATAAAAAAAAAAGGCTTGAACATGGTCGCCTCTGGAGAGAGGTAGGAAAGGCAGAGCACATGGTTCTTCTGTTTCAAGCCTTGTGTTTCTATTTCACTTACTATTTAAACCTGATATTTGATTATTTTGCTAAAAACAAAAAAATAAATATTTCAAATATTTCAACTTTGGGGCCACTGTCAAGAAAATACTTTTAACTGCATTTGGTTTCTCTGAAATTTACCATCAAAATCTGTTTGAATAAAACACATGAGAAATGTATAAGCAATTACAAATATACACTGAAAAATCTGTCATTGGGGCTAGGGTTGTAGCTCAATGGAAGAGCACTTGCCTGGCATGTGTGAGGCACTGGGTTTGATTATCAACACCACATACAAATAAATAAAACAAAGGTACATCAACAACTAAAAAATATTTTAAAAAAAAGAAAAAAGAAAAATCATCTAACAAATACATTTAATAAAAGTGAAGATTGTAGAAACAGTACCATATCAAATACATCCAATTTTCTACTAGGTACTGCAAACAGCAATTAAGCAAGGAAAAAAAATTTTTTCAAATATACCCACATTAGTTTCAAAAAATACAGAGGGTCCCTAAAGGCCCTTCTTCCTACTATCATAGGCATTCTATTTCAGCTCTTCAGTTATCCATAGTAGCATTAAGCATTTCAAATACTACTCAGGAACTACAAAGACCAATTTTTCACATTTACCTAGGAGTTGGCCTTGACTGGACCCATTACTTATAATTTCAAATAGAATGACTCTCCACTCCACCAGTCCCGACAGGGTGAATTATTTCAGGGGGATCTTCAGCAAAACAGTCTCAAGTCACAAAAATACTAGGAAGGGATGGAGGAAGGAGAGAAAGAGAAGAAAACACAGTAAAAACTTTGCCATTCCTAATATACACTTATCTAAGAAAACCCCCAAGGGAATTCTACAGTTGTTTTTACAAGTAGATTCCAGGGTATGAGGCAATTTCTCCCTGAAGATGCATGTGGCCCATGTACTCACTCCTGTGTTTGTGAAGCGCAGTCTGTGATTATGCAATTGAACACACAGTCACCCCTGAGCATCCTGTGTTTAAGAAGTGTTTATGTTCATATCTTGCCAAACAACCATAATACCACTTAACCTCAGTTCAACCACGGCTTGAATGAACTTGTTAGGGTTGCACTGGAACACAGACACAAAACAAATAGTAAGCTAAGGAATGTGATGTCCACACAAGGGTGGAGGGGGAAACCCTTGCCCAGTGCTCCTTGGTCACTGCCACAGAATGTACGTGAGTATTCAAATTCCACATGATGAAATTTTTCACGTAGGATGTAGAGAAAAACATCAGACTGTAAGGTTTGGAAAAGCAAGTGAATTCCTCTAAAACAGAGAGTGTTATCTCAAAAAGTAGCTTCACCTAGATGACAATAAAGTACAATGCTGTTTCTGGATCTATCCAAGTAACTTCAGGAATATGAAAATAATATAAAAAGATAAAACAGAATTTTTTAAAAACTTATTGTTTAGAAAAGGCTGCCCTAGGTTTGATTTGAATCTACACATACCAGCAGTGGCTAAACGTCACTACCACTCAGTACTTCCTGGGACCCATCCCATGTGGTGCCAGACTAACAAGCCCACACAGGAAGGGGGCCAGCACGCTCGTACTCTCCTGTCAATCACCAAACCTGTACTGGCCAAAAATATTTCCTCACCTCTTAACAAAATAAAGGGTTCAGCCAGTAAGTTTTGAGACTCAAGCAAAAGATTTCTTACAGCTATTCACCCACCATATTTCAAGTATAAGACACAGTAAAGAAATTAAGTAAGGGTCAGGAAGGTGACACTACTTAAAGTTATTTTACCATTCAAGTGAAATGTGGCACAAGAGTACAGAGAGAATATATGTGAAAGCTATCTTTGCTAAGTTCCAATGATAATGATCATTATTGAGAAATAGCCACCCATAGCTCTTAAAAACAATCATGCCTATAATAATACATGAACAGATATTTCAATGTGCCTAGAAAACTCTTCAGGTGCCTTGATGACACTTTCATCTATGAATCATTTTCACCTTTCGAATAAACAACCCCTTCCAGAAATGTCTTCCTTATCACTCACAGGATGGGGAAATAGTACTAGAATTCCACTTAGTATTTCATCTGGATTACCACTGTCAGATGTAGTTTCTTATTCACACTAATGTTACTAGGGATGACAACTGGTTAAGTCAACTATTTAATCTAATACCACTTAACCAGTAAGAAAACACCACCATTTATCAAGGTTAGTTAATACACAGAGCTTAACATCAATTCCCCACTTTTCACACTTAATTTCCATTCTTTTTTTATTTTTTTAGTTGCAGATGGATACCATACCTTTATTTATTTGTTTGTGGTACTAAAGATGGAACCCAGTGCCTCACACATACTAGGCAAAGGCTCTAACACTGAGCTACAACCCCAGTCCCTTAACTTCCATTCTTAAGTTCAGTAAGCAGTGTTTGCTTTTATCCTCTTATATTAGCATATTGCTTTTATTATAAATACTTTATACAAAATCAATACTACAGAGAATGGATCGTTTCTGTATCTGTTCAATTATTACTGGTAATAAAAAGTAAAACATACAAATATAAGTAATTTAAAAAGAAACTGTGATGTAAAAGAAATGAGATACCATCTTTGATTCTGTATATTCTGGGAGATTGTTTAGCACACCAATTAGAAGCAAGACCTTCGAGTCCTACATCCATAACTAAACTTGGGCAAGAGATTTGACCTAAATCTCCATTTGTAAATGCTTAATTTGGATAACAACACCAATTTCACTGGGTTACTGGGAAGAAGTAAGGTCATATGGATACTAAACTCTTGGCACAGTGCCTAACGTTAATAAGTGGCCATGACTGGCTACTACTGTGGTGTTTGCTGTGGTTATTGAAAATCAAGCATGTGGCAATCACACTTAAAGAGGTACACTTTTTTTGTAGTATTTTTTTAGTTGTAGACAGACACAATAACTTTATTTTATTTATTTATTGTTATGTGGTGCTCAGGGTCGAACCCAGTACCTCACATGTGCTAGACGTGCACTCTACCACTGAGCCACAATTCCAGCCCTGAAGAGACCCTTAAGCAACACACATGCCAGTCTGTAAGTCTATCCAAAGAGTGAAATGAGAGAACCACACAAACAAAATCAACAAGACATACAAAAACCTGATGAAAAAATTCTCCCAGAAAAAGTCAGGTGTATTTTACAACAATTTAAAAAGTCTGCAAGGCCCAGTGACACACACCTATAATCCCGGCAGCACAGGAGGCTGAGCCAGGAGGCTCATGAGTTCAAAGCCAGCCTCTGCAAAAGCAAGGCACTAAGCAACTTAGTGAGATTTGTCTCTAAATAAAATACAAAATAGGGCTGGGGATGTGGTTCAGTGGTCAAGTGTCCCTAACTTCAATCTCCAGCATCCCCCACAAAAAGAGTCAAAGTTGTTCTCTGCAGATAAAATGCGAAGATTTAACATAGAAGACATTTACTACTTCACTCACCAATGTCTTAGAAACAGAAGCAATTTATGGTAAGAATTAATCAATGTTTTAATATGAAAGAGCTAAGAATGTTCACTAGTATTTTTGTTTAAAAAATCAGAAACAGGCTAACTATCCACTAATATGGGAATATATGAGAAAAATTATGCCACTATTTAAAGAACTAGAGGGATTTACATATCCTAATATGGAATTTCTAAGATGTACTGTTACTTTTTTAAAAAGTCACAAAAGTACAAAATCAGTTCTATAATATGTTAAGACAATTCAAAACAATTCATTACATACATGCATATTTATTCACATTTGCACAAAGGATTGAAAGTATACAACTAACAGTGACCTCTAGGTTTTAACTCTGCATAATTGTTATTTGACTATTGCTAAGATACTGTATTTATATTTTACTTGTATAATTTATGAACCTCAAGCAAAGTTAGCCAATAAATAGGCTAAAAACAAAAAAAGTAAGTTTTAGAAAGCACTTTACAGTTTACAAACTCCTTTAACATATTATCTTATTTTATCCTCACAACAGGTTTCTAGGATTTAAGGACATATCCTTATTTTAAAAGTGAAAACAGAATCAAGTATTTATTAACCCACAGTTAATGAATGCAGAGCTAAACCAGAAATGCTTCCTCTAACTCTAAACCTAGTGCTCTGGTCTGCATGCTGTGGTGCCTCTGTAGAAGCCTGGCATCTAACCAAGGCTCTCTAAACCTATATATTGCCTCTGGGCTATGAAGGTTCACGGTGCAGAGGAAAAGGCCCTAAAAAAGCAGCAGTCAAAAGACCTGGGTTCCAGTCTTAAGTACTCCATCACTAAGACTTGAAGATACATCATCCTGCAATAATGATTCTATGATTTAACAGTGATGCATTTAAAAATATAAATCCCCAGGCATGAACTCCAGAAATTAGGACTGTTCTGGGCGTTAGGACATTGATTAATACGCAGTTTGGTTAAGGACCACAGCTTCAGGACTTGTATCTGGTAAAAATAAAAGCTGCCCAACATCCCTTGTGCTACACACTTTACAGAGTTGAAATGAAGGGTGAATGCAATCATATATGGGAAGTCTGATGTAATAACATAAAGGAATTATTGTTTACTCATTCAAACCCATTCTAAATATTCACTGTATCAGACAGGTCCTCAGTCAGGACTGAGAAAAAACATTATCTTCAAGAAGGTGGGAAACCACCAAATCCTTGAACCACTGCAGGGTTCTGGGAAGAGGCGCAGTAATGGCACAAGGATGGCCACGGTCAGGAACAGCCTCAGGACTGAACAGTGCAGGCATGAGAATGGGAAGAAAGGTTAGAAAGGCATGTGCAGGAGACCCTTGAGCTAGACAGGGACACATACCTCCAGGCTAGGAGGCAACACAGAGATGACATACCATAGGCCAGAGGTTCTCAGAGCAATCTAGGACCCCAAGGGATCCTTAAGACCCTTTGAAGGGTCTGCAAGGTCAAAACTATTTAATAATAATATTAAAACACATAACAACCCAAATGTCTTCAAATGCTAAGTGCTCAAACTGCGGTATAGTGATATGCTGGAACAGGGCTGAGCAATGACAAAAGAACAAATTATTGATAGAATAATACAATTAAATCTCAGTTGCATTATGCTGAATGAAAGAACCAGATTCAAAACACTACCTATGGTATACCTCCATTTATATAATATTCAGAACAGGAAAAACTATGGGAACAAGAAATAAGATAGAGGGGGCTGGAGCTAGGGTAAAGGAATGTTCTAGGTAAATGGAATGTTCTGAGTCTTCATCATGGTCATACAACCATGTGCATTTACCAAAATCCAAAGAGAACTATATACTAAAAAGGGTGGATCTTACGGTATATAAATTAGACCTTGATAAATCTTACATTCAAAGATAATGCTACTTGCTCTTCCACTCTCATTCTCTCGTGAGTGTACAATGTTTCCCAGAAGGCCTAAGACTGCACCAGTGTCATCACCCTGCAGCAAACAAATATGTGCTTATATATTCTTACGTTTAAAGTTTTCTCCATTCTAATTTCAAATGCGAGAAAACTGTGATGGACATATAACAGACATATACAAAAAGTCTCGAGTCCTCAATCACTTAACAGTATAAAGAGCTTCTAAGACCAAAAAGTTTGAGAACTACTGCCGTGGTGATAGAGAGGCCCTGGAATGTTCTAAGCAAGAAGAGAAGTTACTATAAATCTGAGAAAGAGCAATCCTGGGATGCACTGGAAAGAAATTATATCCACATGTCATCTGGAGCTTGCTATAAATCCCAAACCAGTTTCTCTTTACTGGACAATCTCCTTGTTAGTATATTATAGTTATGCAAATTAATTTTCATTAAGCAGTGTATAGTAAGGAAACTAACATAGTCTTTATAAGAGTCATCCTATAAGGCATTATTGATAAGTGACTTTTGGATTACTTCACTCAGTTATCCTTCAAAGGATTCCAACCATTTAAAACTGACTTTTACATGCTCTAAACTTGAAAAGTAGCGCTCCTAAATAAGTACAAAAACTAACTGATGAATGACTCAATATCTCATGATCAATTAGATAAATTCAGCAATTATTTAAAAATCCAATTTGAAAGACTGAAATGTGTTTTCACTTGAATCCAGGAACATAACAATCCCAACTCAGCACAATGTTTTCTATATAATGTGGTTTTTCTGGACTGATGGGGGGGGGGGGGCTGTCTGTTTCTGGTTTTGCTTGGTACAGTTAACTTTCCACCTGGAGAAAATTCATTTCTAAATACTAGTCTTGTTAATTCCAAAGTATTTTGAGCATAGATCTTTTTCTATAATCTCCTTGTGTCCAGAACTATTAACAACAGTACTATTAACTTTGTTATACCATAGAGGTAGAGAAATTATTTTTAAAGCCATCCATTTGTTAAGTCTTAAATAAATAGGAGATAGATGGATGAAAGAATGGATGACAGGCTGAATAAGGTGATAACAGGAGGCAGGTATTAGAAAAAAGGATGATTCTCCCACTAACAAACCCTTAAAAACCATGTAAACATGATTTTAAATGGTGTGTGTGTGTGTGTGTGTGTGTGTGTGTGCACGCACTAACTGCTATTGTATACTGCTTCTCTATTTTAAGTAGTCAACCACATGGACAACTCTCAGTTAATATCAAACAGATGAGAATCTGGAGAATTTAAGTTACCACCCATTTTAAAAATTCACCTATACTTCTATTCCAGAAGTCTGAGAACTTCAGAGTTCTGCTGAAGTGGCTGTGTATTATCAAGATAAAGTAAAATTAGATCCTTACCCGAAAGTATAGTCCTTTTGATTCCACCTTCTATAAAAATCTTGGAAATTAGGTTGCAGTCAGTACTGTAGGAGATCCAAATATGAAATTTCACCTATGGATAGAAAGGGGAAAAATAATTAATTTAAAACACATGTACAAGATAAAACATCAATTTAATCAAAGATGAAATTTCCATACACTTGTTAATGCCAAATGGTTTCTACAGGAAACCTGTTTTCTGTGATTCAAATCCAAAATGGAAAACGTGGGTGGTTCTTCCTGGCTCACCATTCAGAGTCAGCCAACCAGTTGGCAAAGTTTTCCCACAGCTTTAGCTCAAACTCTAGCCTGCCTTCTGCCCTCACTCTGCCACACCTTAAAAGAAATTAAAGAGGAATATGGGCTCTCTTCAGCCTCAAAGTCAGTCTTTACCAGGAAAATTTTAAATCACATTTGAATAAACTACACCAAGTTTTTTAAAACTTCAAATCCTGAAGATATGGAAAATAATGAGAGCTAAATTCACAAAATAGTTCAAGGACTTTAAAGCTGTCTCTAATCCTGGAGCTACGGGTCCTGGTGGTAGCGGTGGTGGTGCAATGCTGGAGAACAAACCCAGGCCTTGGGCATGGCAGACAAGCACAGAGCTGTGATTTCTAAATAATGACAAACAGCTTTCCTGGATACGAAGCTACAATGGCAATGTGAACGTGGAGCAGGGGCTTCCAGACCTTAACAACTCTACCTCTTCCCACCCACAGGGCACTCACCATTTGACAAAACATGCCTGCCAACAGAGAGCAAACTTGAACTTCTAAACATATTGCTCTGCCAGGATAGGACATAATTCCAATCTGCAGGATACTTCCATGTTGAGTTGTAAGCTAGCTAGTGGGATACAGACTTCCACTAAAAACAACACACCACAGCATGACTTCAGTCAGAAAAAGGCCACAGGCAGATAACACCAGGACAGTAAAGCAATCGTACACACTACTGCCTACTAGAGCTGACAACCTTAAATCAACAGAAAAGTTGAAAATACAAAACAGTAAAAATTCTGACAGTTACTTCTAACATTAGAATCCTTCTAACAAAAGAAGGATTCCAGTGGCCAACTGCTCAAGGGTAGCAGGCCCAATCTGAAAACTGCTCACGTCTCAGCAGGCTTTTACTCAAAATGCTAAGAGGCTTCATATCATTCATCCTGCTTAGCAGAAAAAGGACCTTCATGGGCCCCAGTGGCGACTCGGCATGATGGTTCCTCTGTTGGTCACACAGGGAAACCTACTTCCCAGGCCAGAGTGATGGACACCCACTTCCAAGAGATCGTCTCAAGGGAACTTTCATATAGTGACACTAAAATATGAACAATGCATACTATTTGTAGATCTGAATTTTATTAAATATCTGTACGGTGCAACTAAGCCTATCGTGAGCAGATTCAAGATCATAAGACAGCCTGCCCCATTTCACTCCTCTTGCTGGGGATACCTGAAAGGTCTTCACTCCTTAATCTTTTTTTCTTTTTTTTTTTGGTGGTGCTAGGGATTGAATTTAGGGCCTTGTGCATGCCAGGTAAGCACTCTACCAGCCGAGCTATATCCCCAGCCCCTTAATCTTTTTTTATAATTTGTTTCTTTTGCAGGCTGGGGTTGCGGCTCAGTGGTAGAGTGCTTGCCTAGCATGTTATGAGGCACTGGGTTCGATCCTCTGTGCTGCATAATAAATAAATAAACAAACAAATAAATACATTTTAAAAATTGTTTCTTTTGCAACAGATGGTTAAATGAGATGTCTGTCATGCAACTGAGGTGTACCTCAATTTTCATATGCTCCAAAATATAGTTTTTGCAATAGCAGATCTAATAGTAGGTGTTCTAGGCTGGCAGTCAGGAGGTTTAGACTTAATTTTATCTGTAAAGCTGAGGGTGTTACAGTGGTAATGGGGTGCTGCAATCACTCTCCCAGCTCTAAAAGCTTTGGTCTACATTTGCTCATTCTATGCCTAGTTGCATATCTACCTCACTGCCCTAGAAATAGCTTAGCTAAGTGAAAATTTTCAGATAAAACACAGATCTCCAAACAAACTCATAATTGTTCCCTAGGTTATCTACTGGCTTGTATGCTCCTTTCCTATTAAGGATCCTTTAGTGAAAATATGTGATAAGAATTAGTCCCAATTCTGCCATTAACTAGCTCTGTGAAAAAAGGCGAGTCATTTAGGCATTGAACATAAGCTCATATAAAAAGTGTATTTGATTTCCAGGTTTCTTAATATCTTTCTAAGACATCATTTATCATCTTTTTCCTTCTTGAATATTAAATGTCAAATGTATCTTTAAATAATAAAAATGAACATTTGTAAACTACCTTAATGCTTCAAGAACTGATTTGAGCTAAATGAAAATTTTAAAACATTACAGACTTTATCTTCATTTAAGTGGATGTTCTTGTTTCATGTTCAGCTTCTCTGAAAAGGGTTAAATTAATAGAAGTGTCCTGGCACATCTGGATGACTCTGCTGAGGCATCTTCCAGCTTCACCAAGAGAAAGGATCCTGATTCCTCCTGTTTCCCTCTCTCTTCCTTCCTCATCCCTCCTTCATCACCTCACACTCTAAAAACCAACTTTTGAGGTTGCAATATTAACAGTGAAATAAACCAATTATGCATAAAACCAGCTATGTCCAAGTCTGTATCTGAGAATCTGTGTCTTTTTATCCCTTAGTACCCACGTTAATGAGTCTGACATCTGAATCTGAGTGCCTGTTTACTGCCAAATAAGGAAGTCCCAGAAAATTGGACATCACAAGTCACATATAACGTATATGCTGTACATACTAAGTAATGAGTCTGCCATTCACAATAAATCAATGAATAAAATAATCACTTGAAATGAGAATCTGTCATTTTACTAGTAGAAATCCTAACACAGCTGCTTTTGTCAATACATATTTATTCTCTACTATTTATTTCTGAGTCTGGGAATGCACAAACTGACCAGTCTCTGCCTTCAAAAAGCTTGTATTCTAACGGAGGAGACACATAATAAACAGTAAAATCAATTGACAAATTATGTGGGGGATATACACACAATGTTTATAAGAGACACTGCTATTGGAAAGAAATAGTGCAGGACGGGTGCACGGGGAGCAGGTGGGCTGCACGTTAAGTAGGGTAGGGTTAGGGTAAGACTCACTGCAAGGCAGCATCTGAGCAAAGACATGAAGGACATGTGAAGTTAGCCGGGCTGAAGTTTCCTGGTAATTCTTAACTACTATTGACTATGCATGTAATGGCAAAAGGCTTAGCAAAAAAGTTGTGTCTGAACAAATTTATGAATTATCCAGAAGAGTAAACAGAAAAGAGTTTTGCACAACCCTCTTCATTTCTGCAGCTCATTTTACCAAGGAAAACTTACATCTCTGATTAAACATGCACACTGTGCTTCCTCTGAGTGCTGTTCTGAACCAGTCTTACTTCTGTAATCCATTTTCCTCAAAACTCAAGAATGAATGTCTAAGTGTCCATCTGTTACATAAAAGACCACCAGTGTTATCCAACCAACATCTCCACAAGGAAGTCCTAACTACTACTTCAGGACTCAAATCTCAGTGTGAGGCTCCAGCAGGCACTGAGGCTTCCTCTCAATGTGGAGAAGTTCTACTTCCCTGGAAGAGGGGAGACCAGGCTATGCAACCAGCAAACTAGGAGGCCTTACCACCTACCAACTATAATCTTGAGCAAACTACCACACAGGACTTTGGCTTCCTAAACTATAAAATCAGGGTACTAATTTATACCTGGGTTCCATTTAATAATTAATTATTAAAAATTAATAATTTTTAAGTTTTTTTTAACTGTAGAAAAACAACCATATATTGCCAGGCACCATGGCACACATCTGTAATCCCATCAACTTGGGGAGGCTAAGGCAGGAGGATCATGAGTTCAAAAACAGTCTCAGCAATTTAGTGAGGTCCTAAGCAATTTAGCAAGACCCATTTCAAAATAACAAAAATAAAAAGGGCTGGAGATATGGCTCAGAGGTTAAGCACCCTTGGGTTCAATTCCCAGGAAACAAAGAAAGAAAAGGAAGGAAGGAAAGAAAGCAAGTCAACCACGTATGAAGTGTGCTTTATAACTCTGCTAACCCACCATCACAGATTCATACTTATTTTTCTAATAACAGTAATGAGTTTAAGCTGACCCATTACTAAAGTCTCTCTGTGAACTCTGATTAAAGGAACAAATTCACAAGAATGGGTCTTGACTTGCAGTGGTATCTACCAATTACAAAATAACTTAAAACTGTTCTTGTCTTTGTCTCTTTATCAATACAATCTAGATTAACAGACTTCAAAAGTAATACAAGCATGAAACCACTGAGCTTTTAAGCACTCTTTATACACCACTCTCCAGTATAAAACTTTGTTTTTAAATGGTACATTGCCTTAAAAATCCTTGGTACCACAAAAACAAAAAAGGAATTTATAATTTTATATTACTGATTCCTACATTACTTACAATTACATTATTAAAATGACTGTATTATTTTAAATTAGTACTACAATGAGCACCTGTTATACATGGAGTTCGGAATTATCTTCGTTCCATTTTCACCTGTTTCTGCGTAACGCTCGCCTTCCCAGTACAGAATTTTTAAAAGGAGGCAAAGAAGTTGGGAGCAGGAGGGTTCCATTTCCGGCCCTCCTTGCCCTATAGTTGAGGTAGTGTGTAAATCCGAAGCCTTTCACCAGATACACCACGGGGGGCTCCTTCAGAATGGAGTCAAGGGGAAGCAGCAGGAGGAGAGGTGTGCATCACTCACTTCGCTAGAAGAGAAAGTTGGGGAGATTCTGCTTTGGGTTTCCTGATCTGGGCAGCTCCTTGCCAGGTCCACTGTGTGCCACTGACAAGACTCAGAAACTCAGACTACAGTTCCTTTCTTCAGCCCTCTGGCTGATCAGCCACACTAGCTTCCCCCTCAATAAATCACTTTCTGCTCACACTGACTAGAATGGATTTTCCTATCTATAACTAAAAACCCAGACCGACATACCTAACACTCTTTTCGTTATTTCCACATATTAAGAGCTGAAGCTGAAACTGAAAGAATCAAGTAAGGCAGAGAACATTCATTCCACTATCAGCCAAGAGTTCCTTGTCTCCAGCCAGGGCTCACATCCACAATCAACGCTTGGAATCCTTCCTTATATGTACTGCCTCATAAATTTCTTCTCCCCTCTTCCTTGCAGGAAGAAGAAAATGGTTTTGCCTAACTAATTTTTTATCAATAAAGAGTGTGATGACAGTGATTTGGCACGATATTTGAGAACAGGATACAATAAACATCATTTTCTATACCAGTTCAAGTTTATGGAGAATCCTGCAGAGTTAGGTAGCACTTTCGGAACAGTCCCAAACTGCAAGCAAGGTGATCTAATGCTGAGTGTGAGTGCCAAAATGATCAGCACTCTGCACCACAGCATAACTTAATTCACAAAGCAGCAGTGAACTTTTCACTGATTTTCTCCATCCCTCGGGGTACGATAATCATGTTGAAACCACTGACACATCAGGTAACCGAAATACAACACTATTACCAAACACCAAAAGCAGACGGAAAACACTGAGGAGTGATTATACACATAAAAATTCTCTTCTTGCTATAAAGACATTAAGTGCCATAAAATCAGTTGGCAAAAATGCAAACAATAATCAGTTGTTTTGTTGGAATATAGATTTTCAAAATACCTTCTAATTATGTTTTGTATTTCAGTCGTGTCTGTTGTAATATTTCCTTGTTCATTCCAAATTTTAGTGATTTGGATATTCTCTCGTCTTCTCTTTGTTAGTGTGGCTAAAGGTTTATCAATTTTGTTTATTTTTTCGAAGAACCAACTATTTATTTTGTCAATTTTTTGTATTGTTTCTTTTGTTTCAATTTCGTTGGTTTCTTTTGTTTCAATTTCGTTGATTTCAGCTCTGAGTTTAACTATTTCCTGTTTCGAAGACATCAACAGGTTTCTAGAGACATATGAATTGCCTCAACTGAACGAGGAGGACATACACAATTTAAATAGACCAATTTCAAGTAATGAAATAGAAGAAGTCATCAAAAGCCTACCAACAAAGAAAAGTCCAGGACCAGATGGGTTCTCAGCCGAGTTCTACAAAACCTTTAAAGAAGAGCTCATTCCAATACTTCTCAAAGTATTTCATAAAATAGAAGAGGAGGGAACCCTTCCAAACTCATTCTATGAAGCAAATATTACCCTGATACCTAAACCAGACAGAGACACATCGAGGAAAGAAAATTTCAGACCAATATCCTTAATGAACATCGATGCAAAAATTCTCAACAAAATTTTAGCAAATCGCATACAAAAACATATTAAAAAGATAGTGCACCATGATCAAGTGGGCTTCATCCCAGGGATGCAAGGCTGGTTCAACATCAGGAAATCAATAAATGTAATTCACCATATCAATAGACTTAAAGTCAAGAATCACATGATTATTTCGATAGATGCAGAGAAAGCATTTGATAAAATACAGCACCCCTTCATGCTCAAAACACTAGAAAAAATAGGAATAGTGGGAACATTCCTTAACATTGTAAAGGCCATCTATGCTAAACCCATGGCTAATATCATTCTAAATGGTGAAAAACTGAAAGCATTCCCCCTTAAAACTGGAACAAGGCAGGGATGCCCTCTTTCACCACTTCTTTTCAATATCGTCCTTGAAACTCTAGCTAGAGCAATTAGACAGACCAAAGAAATTAAAGGGATACGAATAGGAAAAGAAGAACTCAAACTATCCCTATTTGCTGATGATATGATTGTATACTTAGAGGAACCAGGAATTCCACCAGAAAACTTTTAGATCTCATTAGTGAATTCAGTAAAGTAGCGGGGTATAAGATCAATGCACATAAATCTAAGGCATTTTTATACATAAGCGATGAATCTTCAGAAAGAGAAATTAGGAAAACTACCCCATTCACAATAGCTTCGAAAAAAATTAAATACTTGGGAATCAATCTCACAAAAGAGGTGAAAGACCTCTACAATGAGAACTACAGAACACTAAAGAAAGAAATTAAAGAAAACCTTAGAAGATGGAAAGATCTCCCATGTTCTTGGATAGGAAGAATTAATATTGTCAAAATGGCCATACTACCAAAAGTTCTATACAGATTCAATGCAATTCCAATTAAAATCCCAATGATGTACCCTACAGAAATAGAGCAAGAAATTATGAAATTCATCTGGAAGAATAAAAAACCCAGAATAGCTAAAGCAATCCTTGGCAGAAAGAGTGAAGCAGGGGGTATCGCAATACCAGATCTTCAACTCTACTACAAAGCAATAGTAACAAAAACGGCATGGTATTGGCACCAAAATAGAAAGGTGGATCAATGGTACAGAATAGAGGACACGGATACAAACCCAAATAAATACAATTTTCTCATACTAGACAAAGGGGCCAAAAATATGCAATGGAGAAAAGATAGCCTCTTCAACAAATGGTGCTGGGAGAATTGGAAATCCATATGCAACAGAATGAAACTAAACCCATATCTCTCACCATGCACGAAACTAAACTCAAAATGGATTAAGGATCTCGGAATCAGACCAGAGACCTTGCATCTTATAGAAGAAAAAGTAGGTCCAGAGCTTCAACATGTCGGCTTAGGACCAGACTTCCTCAACAGGACTCCCATAGCACAAGAAATAAAAGCAAGAATTAATAACTGGGATAGAGTCAAACTAAAAAGCTTTCTCTCAGCAAAGGAAACTATCAGCAAAGCGAAGAAAGAGCCTACAGAGTGGGAGAAAATCTTTGCCAATCATACTTCAGATAGAGCACTAATCTCCAGAATCTATAAAGAACTCAAAAAACTCTACACCAAGAATGCAAATAATCCAATCGACAAATGGGCTAAGGAAATGAATGGACACTTCACAGAAGAAGATCTACAAGCAATCAACAAACATATGAAAAAATGTTCAACATCTCTAGTAATAAGGGAAATGCAAATGAAAACCACCCTAAGATTCCATCTCACCCCAATTAGAATGGCGATTATCAAGAATACAAGCAACAACAGGTGTTGGCGAGGATGTGGGGAGAAAGGTACACTCATACATTGCTGGTGGGGCTGCAAATGAGTGCAGCCACTCTGGAAAGCAGTATGGAGACTCCTTAGAAAACTTGGAATGGAACCACCATTTGACCCAGCTATCCCACTCCTTGGCCTATACCCAAAGGACTTAAAATCAGCATATTACAGAGATACAGCCACATGAATGTTCATAGCTGCTCAGTTCACAATAGCCAGATTGTGGAACCAACCTAGATGTCCTTCAGTTGATGAATGGATAAAGAAAATGTGGTATATATATACAATGGAATATTACTCAGCCATAAAGAATGATAAAATTATGGCATTTGCAGGCAAATGGATGAAACTGGAGAATATCATGCTAAGTGAGATAAGCCAATCTCAAAAAACCAAAGGACAAATGATATCGCTAATAAGTGGATGATGACACATAATGGGGGGTGGGAGGGGTTAGTGTTAGGGTTAGAGTTAGGGTTAGGGAGCGGGGCAAGAATGGAGGAAGGAAGGACTGTATAGAGGGAAAAGAGGGGTGGGAGGGGTGGGGGGGAAGGGAAAAAATAAAAGAATGAATCAAACAACATTACCCTATGTAAATATATGATTACACAAATGGTATGCGTTTACGCCATGTACAAACAGAAACGACATGTATCCCATTTGTTTACAATAAAAAAAAGGAAAAAATACATAAATAATAATCAGTTGTTAATAATACTGTTCTTTGAAACGGCAACACAGTCTTACAAAGAACATTTAATGTCTGATTAATCAAATTACCCTGTGCTATCAGAGTGCACAAAATATTTTCCAGGTAATATTCTAAGGCAAAACTTTCTGAAAGATCACCGATCAACAGTGATTCAAGACAAGTCTACCAATGTTAGTGCCACCTAAGCTCAATGGGGCACCTGGAGCAGCTCTGCCTTTCCTACTGCAGCACCCATCTCTCACTCCTGCTGCCCCGAATTGCTGTTATCAAACACTTTACAGAGCGCCGAGCTTTTGCACTGGTGGGGAGAACAGGAACACAAGAAGTGAAAACATAAGACTATATTTTCCCCTAAGGACAAGGCAAATCAATATGCTAAAGAAAACTTAGAACTTGGCTACTCCAAAACAAAATTTTGGAAACAATAATCTCATTGAGCCTGTCAGCAAAGAAGTTACTAAAATGAGCATCAAGCTTTACTATGATTGCACGTGTACCATATGTGTCCTTCCAATGCATCTGGCCCTCTCTCTCCTTTAAAGCATTTCTAGGCAAGCAATGACACACAGTGTTGAAGTTTTTGTTTCTTATAGACTAATCTCAATCTTAATAATATCAAGATCAAAGCATATAAAATACTAAAGTGATTCCCAAAACCAGTCTACAAAACTACCTGCATTTGTAGATCCTCAGAAAAATGGAAACACAAACATGTTGGACTATTTTATAAAGCTAAGTTTATCCAATTTAAAGGTTTACCATTTATTCTAAGATTATATATTCCTATTCTTTTAATATTCAAATAGATTTTTGGGGGGTGAGGGAGGGTACTGGGGAAAACCCAGGGGCACTTCATCACTGAGCCACATACCCAGCTCTTTTGAGACAGGGTCTCGCTAACTTGCTTAGAACATTGCTAAACTGCTGAGGCTGGCCTCAAACTTGCAATACTCCTACTCCAGCCTCTTGAACCACTGGAATTACAGGTAAGCACCACTGCACCTGGCATTCTTTATAACATGCTGAAATTTTTTTTAATTACTGCTCCAGATCTTCTGCACATTCCCCATCTCCAACATCCCAATGCCTCTCCTTCCAATCACTTATGCAAACAATAAAAGCAAACAAAATAAAATTTAGGGTCATTACTAATGCCTCTCTTTCACACCCCACCTTCCAGGCCATAAGTACCTGTTAGCTTTACACTCAAAACATACTGATTCTCGACTACCTCTCTTCTCACCACCTCTGGGTCCAAGTCACCATCACCAATTCTTTGGAGTTTTGCAACAGACTGAACTGGCATCCCTACTTCCGCCCTGCCTCAGCAGTCTATTCTGATTTAACACAGCAGCCTAGTGATTCTGTTAAAATAAGGTAAGTCGTGTCAATCTTGTGCTTAAAACCCTCCAGGAGTCCCATCATACTGAGAAGAAAGGCCAAAGTCCTTAGTGAGACCCACAGTCTGAGACCACCTGCAGCCTTGAGGCCTCTCTGGGCTCATCTCTGATACCCCTCATTTCCTTCTAGGCATTTGGCCACATATTCTTCACACCTGCTGTCCCCTTAGCCTAAAATGAGTCTCCCAAGATAGCTACATTAGAGTGACCTTACTTCTTCAGGAAGTTACTCATATTCCATCTTTATATCTATGGCTATGGGGCATGAAAAATTATTTTAAACAGGATAACATTAAGAAAGTTGTAAAAGAAAGTCAGCATGTAGAACATACTTGCAAAGCACACATACAATAAAGGACTCATTCAAAATATATAGTTTCAAATATGTCCTACAAATCATTAAGGAAAGTGGTATTTAATAGACTGAGGAATAATTTGCATACAGTGAAATTCACTCTTTTTAATGTACAGAGCTTCTATGGGTTACAACAGTTGCATGTGGTCTTGCAAGCACCACTGACCACAATGAAGATATAGAACAGTGCCATCATCCCAAAAAGTGGTAAGAAAATGGCCAATAAATATGAGAATCTAAAAAAAAAATAAAAAAATTTAAAAAATTAAAAAAAAAAGAGAATTTGCTCACATGCATTAGTCTTGGCGATGCAGCATTTGTACACACAGAACCCAGAATAGCTTTTGGAATGGCAGGTAATACCAAAAGCTGACAAGAACATGAAGTTCTCACACACAGCCAATGGATGCATATAAATTGACATAACCACTTTGGAAAACTTCGGCTCTACCAAAGTGAATGTGCACTATACGCCATAGCCTAGCAATTCCACTCCTAATGATCTCCCCTATGGATATCTTTACTAAAAAGACATAGAAGAAAGTTGATGGTGGCTCTAACCACTGAGCACAGATAAGAAATGGTAGACTGTGGAACTTACTGTCATATAACTCTACAGCAACAAAAATGGAAAAACTACAAATACTTGGAGAAGCATGGCTGAAACTCCCAAACACAATGCTAGTGAAAGAAGTGAGAAGCAAAGGAGCATCACACACAGGGCTGCATTCACATGGAGCTCAAGATGCACAATAAACTAATGCTTTGGGAGGAGCGGGTAACCAGGCCTTCCCAGAGCAAGTTAAGATTCTGTTTCTCTTAATGTTATCAAAATGTCATACTACCAAAAGCACTATACAGATTTAATGCAATTTCCATTAAAATTCCAAAGATGTTCTTCATAAAAAGAGAAAAAGCAGTCATGAAATTCCATTTGGAAAATAAGAGGCCGAGAATAGCCAAAACAATCCTCAGCAGGAAAAGTAAAGTAGGAGGCATCACCATACCAGATCTTAAATTATACTACAGAGCTACAGTAACAAAAACAGCATGGTATTGTCACCAAAACAGACATGAAGAATAGAAAGGAATAGAAGAGACAGAGACAAACCCACATAAATACAGTTATCTCATACTAGATAAAGGTGCTATAAACATACATTAGAGAAAACATAGCCTCTTCATCAAATGGTGCTGGGAAAACTGGAAATCCATATGTAGCAAAATGAAATTAAACCCCTATCTCTCACCCTGTACAAAACTCACCTACTCAACTCAAAGTGGATCAAGGACCTAGGCTTTAGACCAAGAGATCTGGCACCTACAAGAAGAAAAAGTAGGCCCAACTCCATCATGCCAGTTTTAGAACTGACTTCGTCAACAAGACTCCTAAAGTGTAAGAAGTAAAATCAAGAATCAATAAATGGGATGGTATCAAGCAAAAAAGCTTCTTCACAGCAAAAGAAATTATCAAGAACATGAACAGAGAGCTTACAGAATGGGAGAAAACCTGGGAGCCACCTGCACCTCAAATGGAGCATTAATCTCTAGGATAAACAAAGAACTCAAAAAACTTACCACCAAAAAATCAAATAACCCAATCAATAAATGGGCAAAGGAACAGACATTTCACTGAAGAAGAAATATGATTGGTCAACATATATATGAAAAAACATACAACATCTCTAGCAATTAGAGAAGTGCAAATTAAAACTATACAGATATTTCATCTCACTCCAGTCAGAATGGCAATTATCAAGAATACAAATAACAAAAAAGGTTTTAAATTAAGAAATGTTGAATTGGGGTGTAGTTCAGTGGTAGAGGCTTGACTGGCAGGCTGGAGACCCTGGGTTCTATACCCATCACAAGGAAGGAAAGGAAGGGAGGGAGGAAAAGGGAGGGCAGGGGAGGGCAGGGGAAAGAAATATTCCCATTATACAACGGTGCCTTTGGTGTCTGGTCCTAAATGCAGACTGTTTCAGATATCTTCACCTATTCACTATTGATTCAGCTCCCCATTTCAACCCTGTTTAAAGCACCGTTTCTCCTTGATTTCATCTTTCCACCATGATTTCCCTAAAGAGACTTTAGGGCATTTTTTTCTTAATTGCTCTCCCCCATAAATGTTAGAGCCACAGATATACTGCACATTGGTTCATGCTTCTATTTATACACACTGTGCTTTTTAAAACAAAAGGAGTAATATTTCTGTCATGAGGCTCCCCCACAACCTCTCGCTGGGCCACTTTCACCTCTGAAATGCATACTTTGACTGTCAATCATCACATTACCTTACATTTCTAACTTTACTTCACATGTAAATTTGTCAACAGTAAGACTGGGTGAAAAATAAACCAGAAATACAAAGTGACAGCAGAGAAGGAAACTCTCCCCTCCCAGCTGATGCACAGCCAGGCAATCCACGTTCTTAGGTGTACTTGTTAATCAGCTACAAGTGCACCTAATAACCAGCTCACGCTGTCCCATAGTTCTTTTTTATGTGTGTGTGGGTGTGTGTGTGTGTGTGTTTCATATTCTCTTCTTTTTTTTTTTTTTTAATTGTAAACAAATGGGATACATGTTGTTTCTCTGTTTGTACATGGCGTAAAGGCATACCATTTGTGTAATCATACATTTACATAGGGTAATGTTGTTTGATTCATTCTGTTATTTTTTCCCTTCCCCCCACCCCTCCCACCCCTCTTTTCCCTCTATACAGTCCTTCCTTCCTCCATTCTTGCCCCCTCCCACCCCCCATTATGTGTCATCATCCACTTATTAGCGATATCATTCGTCCTTTGGTTTTTTGAGATTGGCTTATCTCACTTAGCATGATATTCTCCAATTTCATCCATTTGCCTGCAAATGCCATAATTTTATCATTCTTTATGGCTGAATAATATTCCATTGTATATATATACCACAGTTTCTTTATCCATTCATCAATTGAAGGACATCTAGGTTGGTTCCACAATCTGGCTATTGTGAACTGAGCAGCTATGAACATTGATGTGGCTGTATCTCTGTAGTATGCTCATTTTAAGTCCTTTGGGTATAGGCCAAGGAGTGGGATAGCTGGGTCAAATGGTGGTTCCATTCCAAGTTTTCTAAGGAGTCTCCACACTGCTTTCCAGAGTGGCTGCACTAATTTGCAGCCCCACCAGCAATGTGTGAGTGTACCTTTCTCCCCACATCCTCGAAAACACCTGTTGTTGCTTGTATTCTTGATAATCGCCATTCTAATTGGGGTGAGATGGAATCTTAGGGTGGTTTTGATTTGCATTTCTCTTATTACTAGAGATGTTGAACATTTTTCCATATGTTTGTTGATTGCTTGTAGATCTTCTTCTGTGAAGTGTCTATTCATTTTCTTAGCCCATTTGTCGATTGGATTATTTGCATTCTTGGTGTAGACTTTTTTGAGTTCTTTATAGATTCTGGAGATTAGCGCTCTATCTGAAGTATGATTGGCAAAGATTTTCTCCCACTCTGTAGGTTCTTTCTTCGTATTGCTGATAGTTTGTCCCATGGTTCTTATAAGAACAGTATTTTGTTACCATTCTGTTTTGTTTTTGGCCATGTTGGAGAGTCCAACCCAGTGTTTCTACATCCCCAGGCCTAAACATTATGTTAATATCAAAAATCAGCATTTCCTTATTATTTCACTTTTATATAACCTCTTTTAAAAAGAAACAACGTTAACAGAATGACTAATATATATTAGTCTCTCCTAAAACCTTTTGGAATTTCTTCCTTTCCCTTGCCTCCTGGAACCTACCGTCTGAGGTCAGGCCTCTGTAATTCTATCTTCATTCTTCAAAGTTTCCTATTTCCCTAAGCTCAGAGCAGTCCTTTTATTTTCTATATTATTAACAAACTTCTTAAATGTAAATCTTATCATTCTTCTCCTAGGATATTTAAAATCTTTCCAGCATTCCTCCAGGCCTGTAAAATAAAAGACCCAATATCTTTGCATGATGTGCAAAGTCTTCACTCTAAAGCCAATAAACCAGTTATCATGAAGCCAATCCTCCCACTTCCAGAAAGTATTTTCATAACCACCCCTCCGCCCGGCCTGGCAGGGTCTAGCAGAAATGTTACACCCAAGCCTCTCCCCCACCCTATCTCACTATCCCTTACCCGTTTTCTTCCTTCCTTCCTAGTCACAAGAGTTCTTCCAAGACCAGCTTTCTAGGCACTATGCATATATCTGGGGATTACTTGCTAGTCTGTCTGTTTCCCCCAATATAAAGCCCTTCAAAAACTATGTGAAGGAAACCGACTAAAAAATACTTGTTACAAGTTGACCTCCTAAACTGGGACCCTGAGGTTCAAAACTGTACCCTGGTCCAGCAGTACCAGGAATCTAAAGGGATAAGAAATCCAATTAATGAGTTTTCAAGTAGTCAAACTATCCTGGCTCTTGGTAACCACTACCTTTGGTTTTTCTCTTAGTTCTATCAAATCACCTGTTTAAACCTACACTAGAATTCTGCCAGGAATTCACATGAAACTTTATCCATTTCCTTTCTTTTGGGGGTGGGGAACACTGATCCACCCTCAGACTGCAGGAACTTCTCTAGTCTTCATTCCTCAGTTTCCCAACTGAGCTTCCTCAGAACTAACTAGAGATTTCAGTACTCTGGGACACAATTCATTTTAGCCTGGAGAATCTTAATAATTTTAAGTGGATAAGAACTCTCCCGCTTTATTCTCATATTTTGTATTCTACCCTTCTGTTTGAGAATTTTTTCTTGCTAGAAAAGATAGCAAAAACAAAAGGTGTTAATGACTCTGAATTCCCTTTTGCTAAAATTAAAGTGGTCTAACTTATTTTTTATTCCTCATTTTGTTTTACAGGATAAAAACTAATTTGTACACACGTTAATAAAGTTTAATGTAAATATACTTTATGACACAAAGTTCACTTAGTCATATCCAACAGACATGCATGTCCATGTGCACCTTAAGACACATACAGGAAATAATAGCCAAAAACTGAAGAAACTCGAATGTCCATCCAGAGTAGTGTATGAACAGTTGGATCTTCACACAAAGAAAAACTTACAGAGCAATGAAAATGAACTACAGCAACAAGCAACACAAAGATGAACTTTATACATTAAGCAAAAGAAATCGTGCTATTATGATCCCATTTCTACAAGTTTCCAAAACTATGTAAAAACTAATCCATGGTGACAGAAGTCAAAAGACTTTGGGGAAGAAGGAAAGCTAATAATAAATAGTTACATAAAAGGAATAGCTGGGGGCTGGTAATGTTCTCTTTCTTGACACTATGTTGTGGTTCATACAAAATTTACTTCTGATAATCTACTGAGCTGTGCCTTTATGACTTCTGTATATGATGTGTATCACACTTTAAAAAGATTTTAAAAATCACTGTGGGGCAGATTCAAGATGGTGGGTTGGAGAAAGGCTACATTTCCAGTTGCTCTATAGCTCAGGATTTAAGCAGCTGGAATCCAGCTCCTCAGCAAGGTGAGTGAAAGAGGAGATTCACTGAAATTCTGTATTGGACATTCAGACTCCTGGAGACTCGGAAATTCTTGTGCACTGAACAAAGAACAAGAAAGACTACACTGGAGCCAAGCTGGTTGTGACAGCTACAGCCACAGGGACACTGGGTCACCACAGAGGGAAGGGATAATACCAACAAAAAGACACAATAGACAAATCTGACACAGAAAAACCTGTACGACAGAAACGCAGCCTGACCATAGCTGATTCAGAGGCTGCATCTTGAACAGGTTTCAAAAAGTGCTGTTTTTTAACTTGGGAAGAAGAGCGCTGAGGCGGGAGCCTGGAAGGTCATAGGGAACACTGACACATGCTAGCAGCAAGCACCTATGGTGTGGTTCAGGGCATACCTAGCAGAACAGGAGTGAAACAGGCACAGAGAAGACTGTACCCAGGGGATTCAAGATAGAGATACCGAGGAAAGCGCAAGGAGCCGCTGCTGCCACCACCTGCGCAGCCGTGCTGGACAGCGAACACCCGGCCGCCCGCCCCGTCCCGTCCACCGCGTCCTCGAAGGGTCTTCGGATCCAAGTCCTGAATCATTTCCCAGACTAGGCCCTTCCTGATAGGCTAGTGACTGACCAGAAGTTCTCCCTGTGGGTAAGTAGATGCACAGGACTTGTTCCAAAAATCTGTTAAAACATGGTGGGTTACTATGACGTTCTAGGCGTGCAGAGACATGCCTCTCCCGAGGACATCAAAAAGGTGCAGAGTAGGGGCTCAGAGCTGAAGCCAAGCCCAGGCTGCAACCCCTGCTGACCAACATGCACGCCCAGAACAACCACTGCCCACTGTGCCTGTATCTGTGCAAACAGGATATCGGAAACTGGCACTAAAGTGGCATCCAGATAAAAATTCTGAGAATAAAGAAGCAGAGAGAAAATTCAAACAAGTAGCTGAGGCATATGAGGTGTTATCAGGTGCTAAAAAATGGGACATCTATGACAAGTATGGTAAAGAAGGCTTAAATGGTGGAGGTGGAGGTGGAAGTCATTTTGACAGTCCTTTTGCGTTGGATTTCACGTTCCGGAACCCAGATGATGTCTTCAGGGAATTTTTTGGTGGAAGGGACCCGTTTTCATCGACTTCTTGGAAGACCCATTTGAAGACATTTTTGGGAACCGAAGGGGTCCCCGAGGAAGCAGAAACCGAGATGCAGGCTCATTTTTCTCTGCTTTCAGAGGATTTCCATCATTTGGAGGTGAATTTTCTTCATTTGATACAGGATTTACTTCATTTGGGTCACTAGGTCACGGTGGCCTTACTTCATTCTCTTCTACACCATTTGGCGGCAGCGGGATGGGTAACTTCAAATCTATATCAACTTCTACCAAAATAGTAAATGGCAGAAAAATCACTACAAAAAGAATTGTCGAGAATGGTCAAGAAAGAGTAGAAGTTGAAGAAGATGGCCAGTTAAAGTCCTTAACAATAAATGGTAAGGAGCAGCTGCTACGCTTGGATAACAAGTAATTCAACGCACCCATTTAACAGAAATGTTAAACTATAACAAGCACCATTTGAGGATTAACAGGAACATTTTTTTGAAGATTTCAGACGAACTCGACTTTCAGTATAATTGTACCTAAAGTATTTATAAACAGCTCATCGGAGCCCCTATTTGTCATAGACTTTTGAGTTTATTGTTGGGACCACACAATAGGACCATTTTTTTGTCTTTAAAATTGTTGTAATCTCTGTAAGCACTTTGCTTTTTTATTAAACGTAATCCAAGGTGAGCCTTGACTTTGAGTAGTGCTAGGACAGATTGTATTCTAACACCAGCATGGATCTGCTTTCCATTGTGTTTGACATGTGAGCCACATAGTGTCAGCCTGCAGTGAGCTAACATTGCCAGGATGAGTCTTCTGTAGAAATAATTTTTTTTTCCAGTATTCAGTAATGAAAGATATTAATGCATTAATGGTAATACATTTCTGGTTTAATATAAATTTAAGGACGTTTTCTAGTTGTGCATGAATGCTGGCAACTTAGTAAAATTTTGACAATTGTTTAAATATGTAATGTTAAGCTTAGGTTTAAAAAAGCTGGTAAACTGGGTCTTTGTCATTTGCTTTAAAAAAATAAAATAAAATAAAATAAATAAAAATAAAATAAAAAAAGAAGGAGTGCCATCCACTTTCCCTTTGAGTCTGGTGGCTCACGTGACCAAATAAAGAAGCTGGAAACTGAACAGGCAGGTGTGATTACACTCAGGGATTAAGTCTGTACTGGTGGCAGTTGAATGTTCAAGACCTGTGAGGGTTGACTCCCCTGCTCTGCAGGCTGAGATCCAGGCTCCCAGCAGAGATGTGTGTCCCACCTACCTAGGGGCGTATGTTGATCTAAGCTCTCCAGAGCTGACACCATCCAATGAAGTCCCTAAGACCTGATTAGAGCTAAGGCCCAGTTGCCAGAACTTCCCACCCAGAACCCGGAGCTGTCCACCCTGGGAATACTTCTATCTGGTCCATACAGACAAAACCCCAATCAATAGTACTTCCCATTCCACCCTACCTTATAATGATGAGAAGGGAAGTTGAAAGATACTTCAGGCCTGAGTCTGCACCTCAGGATGGCCCACAAAATGGAACCACTGGTAAAGAAGATCTTTAACGAATTCTAGTAGCTGAATTGGTAGGTGTTTTGGAGCCTATTTTTTTGTTTAATAAGATGAATACAAGTCAAGACTTCAGGCAAATAATGAATAAGAAATTTCCCTTCATCTTGGAAGTGTACTCTAAAGTCATGTAACAGGCTGGAATGTATGGAATCAGAAAGCACCATCAAGAGAAATGGCTGGAGAGCAAAAATTAAGAATAAGTATCTGGCCACTGATCAGAATTTACCCTTAAGAGAAATACTATCAGCCAAGATTAAAATTCCAAGGTTGACATGGATGGGCTTTTGGAATATTTAAGGTAAATACAAATTTTAATTCAGAGTTCTTATTCTTTGGACTATGAAAAAGTTCACTGAAGGTATGTTTATTATGTGAATGAAGTTTTGTTTATACTATTGAAAATAAAGAAGTTCCCATGAAAAACTTACCTCTTTAAGACAAAAAACAATCCCCCCATAAAAACTCACTTACAGTTTTGAACCCATAAACTTTTCAAAACAGATGAAACAGCAAAATGCTTATTCTTAATTAATTTCCAAATTAGTGCTTATTTTTATTAAATATACACAATACTAGCTAAAATGTATATTAACTAAAAATATTGCTTTAATTCATTCTCACCTTTATTGAAATAATGTTATTCAAACTCCTTGCATCTTTGACATCAATGTCTCTAGCACTAACAGAGGACACTAAAAATATGGCTTCACTCTCAATCGAACTGCCTTACATACATTAATTCAATATTTTAATAAATATAGAGTTGTTCAACCATGACCATAATCCAACTTAGAACATACCCATCAACTCCAGAAGATCCGTGGTGCCTACCTACAGCCATGCTACCCCTCAGACCTTGAATCTACATTGTTTCTGATTTGCCTTTTCTAACCATTTCATATAAATGGAGTTATTTATATGGTTGCTTGTGTCTGGCTTCTTCTACCTGATGACCTTTTTTGAGGCTCATCCGCATTGTAGCATATACCAGTACTTCATTCCATTGGCTGGAAATATACTACTGTATGGATATATCACATTCTTTTTATCCATTCATCAGCTAAAGGACATTTGGGTTATGCCCACTTTTGGGCATTAACAAATAATGCTGTTATGATTAAAAAAAAAAAAAGAAAGAAAGAAAGAAAAGAAAAGAAAGATATTTCAACCAGCTTCTGTGTTGGGTCACTCCAGCTGGTAGCTCAGCGAGCAACACAAAAAGAGAAAAGGTTTAATGACTCTCTAGATTTGTGCATTCACTCGTTGCCCCCGTGTGTGTGTGTGTGTGTGTGTGTGTGTGTGTGTGTATACATAAATATATATAGAGAGAGAGAGCCCAAGAGGAAATGGAAAGGACACTCAGGCATTAGAGGTGACCATCCATACTGACTGATGGTTTTGATCACCTCAGTGAAGACAATTCTTTCATTTTTAATTCAGAGACTTTTTTTTTAATATTCTTGCTGAGCTAATTGACTCATGGATATATGTACATATACATATTTGCTTCTTTTTTCTCATTCCTTATTAGATTGTTATTTTTCCTTGTCCTTTAAGGATTAGGGGTTTTGTTTATTTTGTTTTTGTTTGTTTCTCTCCAAAATCCCTCATTTTTTCCCTCTCTCTCATTAGTTTCTTGTTTACTTGCTTTTCTTCTCCTTCAGAGCCATCGCTGTTACATCTCTTCTGCTTTCACTCTGTTCACATTTTGAACATCCTACTTTCCTTGACTTTCCTATTGTATTTTCACTTCTCTTAAGGAACTGTAGTTTTTACCATCTTTTGGAAATATTTGGTTTATGACTCTTGACCCCACCATTCACATTGTTAAAGTTTTTTGGTACTGTGGATGGTATAGTTTGACACCTGCTGTTTACTTTAATGCCAGATCTAGCTCACAGCTATTTATTGTTTTTGCTGTTGGCAACTGCTGACCCCACCATTCCTATTTGCATGGTAATTATTATTGCAGATGTTGGAGTAGGCACCGGGGATTTATTTTAATACTGTATATTGTTTGCTTCTGTTATCGCTATTGTTCATTTCCCCCTTTTCTGTGAGGTGCTGGGAATCTACTGGCACACTGCAAGTTCACAGGGTGACTCTGCTGATACATTAAACCTAGCCAAGAGACAGTGAACCTTGTTTTATGCACAATTAACCACACTCAAACTTTAGCAATACTTTAATACAAAAAAATAGAAAAGACAAAAATCCCAAACTAATAACTAAGCCCCAGGGAGGAACAACTATGAGGGGTCCTCTGGTCACACTCATGGACATCCACTCCTACAGCAAATACACACAGAATTAACACAAAGGCTGTGGACACCAGACTCACAAGGGATCTCAACCTAGATAACTGTACAACAGAAAAGGCTGTGCCAAAAAAAGGTCCACACATAGAAGTGCAAGAGAAATCCATCCCAGCAGATGCATAGAAGTAAACATGGGAGCACACGAAATATGAAAAAAAAAATAAGGTAACTGACAAATCCTAAAGTTCATAATTCACCAGCAATTGACTCCAAAGATACCAAACTGAATGAAATACCAGAAAAAGAATTTTTTTAAATAATTATAAAAATGACCAAAAGAACACAGAACGACAACTAAATGATCTAAGGAAGTCAGTACAGGAAATAAATGAGAAATTCAATAAGGAAAAAGACATACTGAAAAAGAACCAAACAGAAATCTTAGAAATGAAAGACACAAAAAAAATCAAATAAAATATTCAGTTTAAAGTCTCTCTAATAGAGTAGACCATGCTAAAGACAGACTTTCAGAGCTGAAAGACAAAGTGATCAGCCTCAAATCTTCAAACAGTATTAAAGAAAAGAAAAAAAGTAACCATGACCAGAATATACAAAAACTGGGAAAACATTAAAAGACCAAATTTGAGAATCACTGGAATTGAAGACGTTGTGAGATGTAGACTAATGTCATGAATAACTTCTTCAGGGACTAACAACAAAATTTTCCAAACCTTGAGAATGAATGAACACCCAGATACAGGAAGTATTCAGAACTCTAAATAGACAAGATCAAAAAGGAGCCTCTCTGTTACACATTAAAATTAAAATGCCTAACACAAAGAACAAGGATAGAAGTCTCAAGAGAAAAATGTCAGGTCACGTTGCAAGGCAAGCTAATCATAATTACTTCAGATTTCTCAACACAAACTCTAAAAGTCAGGTTTGGAATGATGTGTTCCAAGTCCTAAAAGAAAACAACTGCCAACCAAGATTGCTATATCCAGCAAAGCAATCATTAAAAACCATAGGAGAAATACAAACCTTCCAAGATAAACTGAAACTAAAAGAATTCATGACTACAAAGCCAGCACTACAAAACTTAAAAAAATACTTCACACAGAAGAAATAAAAAACAAGCCCTAGGGCTCACAAATGAAAAATTCTCATTTGAAGAGTAGCTAAACAAATAAAAAACAGAAAACAGTATATATATAATCAAAATGGCAGGAATTAATAAACATCTTTCTATAACATTGAATGTAAATGCTCTCAACTCTCCAATTAAAAGACATAGGCTGACAGAATGATATGTTGTTTACGAGAGACTCACCCTACAGGCAAAGACAGCCATAGGCTGAGAGTGAAAGGATAGAAATTGATACACCATGCTAATGGAGCCCCAAAACAAGGTGGAGTAGCTACTCTCATATTGGACAAAACAAGACTTCAAACCAAAATCAGAAAGGACAAAGAAGGTCACTTCATAGTGGTAAAGGGAACAATTAAACAAAAAAATATAACAATAGTAAATATTTATGCCCCAAACATTGATGCACCTAATCACATAAAACAAATACAACTCAAATTAAAGCCTCAGATAGACCCTGGTACCGTAATTCTAGGTGAATTCAACATACCTCTCTCACCAGTAGATAGGTCATCCAGACATAAACTCAGTAAAGACTATTTAGACCTAAAATATTATAAATCAAATGGACTTAACAAACATCTACAGAATATTTTATCAAATGACAGTCAAATTCATTTTCTTCTCAAGTGCTCACAGAAGCTTCTCTAAAAACATATCCTGTTTTAGGCCACAAAGCAATCCTGATATGATTACTTGCATCTTATCTGATCATGATGAAACAAAGTTAGAAACCAACACTAAAAGCCTACAGAAATTACATAAAAACATGGAGACGGAACGAAATACTTTTAAATGATGAATGGGTGATAGAAGAAATCAGGGGAGAAATTTAAAAATTCTTAGAATCAATTGAGAATAGCAATACAACATACCAGAACTTCTGGGATACTATGAAGGCAGTTCTAAGAGTAAAGTTTATAGCTATCAGTGTATACATAAAAAAATCAGAAAGATTCCAAATAAGCAACCTAATGATGCATCTCAAAGCCCTTGAAAAACAAGAAACAATTCCAAAACCAATAGAAGAAAGGAAATAATTAAGATCAGAGCCAAAATGTATGAAGTAGAGAGTAAAAAACCAATACAAAGGATTAATGAAACAACAGTTGGTTCTTTGAAAAGATAAACAAGATTGATAATCCCTTAGCCAAACTAACCAAAAGAGTGTTAATAACTTAAAAAAAAAAAAAAAAAAAAAAATCCAAGTGTCCATCAAATAACGACTAAACAAAATTTCATATATCTCCACTATTACCTCATAATAAAAGAACTAAAGTACTGATATATATGCTACAACATGTAAAAGCTATCATACTAAGCAAAACAAGCTAGTCATAAAAAAAAGCACATATTACATTATTCTATTTACATGAAACATCCAGAATAGGCAATTTTAGAGACCAAAAATAGATGAGTGGTTGGTTAGGACTGAGGAGATGAAAAGACAGGGTAGAGGGATGAGAGCTAAGGGCCATGGGGATTCATTTTAGAGAATATGTTCTAAAATTAACTATGGTGATAGTTGCACGTAGGTTTGAACATACTAGAAGCAACAGAATTATATACTTTAAATGGGCTATTTAGTATGTGAATTATATGTCAATAACTTTTTTTTTAAATCTGGTTTCTTTTCCAATGGTCCTAAAGCCTTCTGCTGACTTCTTTAGAAGCCACCTCTACTTCTGTTTATCATCATTATTTGCAATCATACAATCACAATTTTTGTTTCTTGGAGCTTCCCTCCCACCTGGAATAGATCCTACTCCTTTTTAGAGTTCTTGTGACCTTGAAGGCATCTTCTCTCTGAGCTTCAGGAGGCCCTATTTTGAAAACTCTAGGTCATTAGACTCTCTTATACAACTTCCATTGTGACTGAATCCCAAAACAAAGTAGCTTCTTTCACCCAAAGTTCTTAGCATGAATCAGTCCAATTTCCATCTTCTACCTTCTAAAAGTGGAATTATGCAACGTCAAGGACTCATCAGGTATCCACATTTATAGGGCTGATTTCCACCAATATACTGAGTTTAAACTCTGATAAATTCTGTGCCTGATTTGAATTGAAACATTATTCAGAGATGCATGTAAAATTAGGGTCCAGAAATACAAAGTTGCAAAAGTTTGCAAAAGACACAGTCCTAGCTTTCAAAGTCTAATGGAACAAGCAAACAGAGGAATAATTTTATTAATATATTTTGGCAAAGCTCTCCCCATTTTTCTCTATCCTGGCACTTATGAACTGTAATTTTTTTAGTCTATCAATTTGGCTTAATCTCATGGACATAAATGCTACCTTTGAACCCCGAGGACTGGTAAAGTGCCCATCACACAGGAGAGCTTCAACAACTGTTAATGGAATGAGTGAATAAAAGAACATAAGTCTGCAAGGAAAATCAAGTATTTCCCACAAAGTAGTCACCTTAACTCTTAACCTCTGGCTCATGGCTACAAATCCCAGACAATATTAATGCAGAAAAACACCCAAGTTGATTCCTCCCTCTGTTCCTTTTCCCTTCCTCCACTTGAGCACCTAGTTTTCCTACCATTACCTTTCCCCATCTGATACCCAAGAAAAAATGTCCAGGATGACTTTTCAAAGTCAATGATGACATGGGTTTCCCCTGTGCAATGCAGATGAATTTATTTTACAAATCCAAGAATTCACCACTATAATCCAAAAGAAAAGTATGGTTACCTCAGGGTCCTTAAAAATCTAGGGGAAAGAAAGTAGGAAAACCAAAAAGTTGAGAAGACTTGTAAGAAGAGATGAGTAAGTACCATCTGCTGGACATCCACTGTACACTGGGCACTGTGCCTCCTGCCTTCCAACTGGCAGCAAAGAGCTCTCTTTATGGGAACCAAATCAGAACTGTGGGAAGACGTTACATACAGTGCCTCATTTCACCTTTACAACAACCTGAGTTAAGCATCACCAATGTCCCCTTTTCAAAAATGAAGAAACGGGTTAAGGGCTTGTCTGAGATCACAATGACAGGATGGAATCCAGACTTCTGGTTCCAAGCCCAGTGTGTGCCTCTGGAAATACTGTCGCTCCAGACAATCAACTCAGCCTCTTAAGTCCATTTTCTGAATCTAAAACATAAAAGTGAGGAAAAGTCCTTCTTCAAAGGTTTGCTACAAAAATTAAGTGAAACGATTCCACAAAATTATAGTATTTAACAGACCATTTTTTTACATGTTTCTTTTCTTGCTTCCCCTATTATAAACCCTCCTAACCTCAGACCATGACACACTGCAATTTGTTTAAGTCACCTCTCACATTCTGTCCTAGAAGGAAGGTTCTATCTTCCCTACTTCTCCAGCAAAGGTCAAAATGAAACTAATGTTTGAGAAAAGCTATTGGAATGTCAACAACCATCTTACAATGTTTGAGAACATACTTGTAACTCAGAAACTACTCACTGAGAAATCTAAGGTCAATGCTACTCCTGGTTTTGTTCCATGATGTCTTTCAGAGAAATCCAAGGCACCCCTCCCCTAACGCTGTAACTTTCCAGGTTGCAGTCCTCCCATCAAAAAGACTTTTTTTTTCCTCCTCATCAAATTTCACCTTAAAATTCCCTTTTACCAGATAGAGCTCTGTGTTTCTCTGGTTGATAAGCCATTTTTAGAAGACAGAAAACATGAAGAAATAGCAATTATCCTTGGATGACAGAAAGATGAATGACTTTTTCTTCTTCAGACTTTCCTATATTTTCCCAATTTTCCACCAACTCTCAGGAACTGCTTTCATAATAACAAGAGAAAGAAAGAGGACAGGACACTTTTCCTTCATCTCCTGCTGGACACTGTCCTCCATTCTTCCTGAGTTTCCCCTGACTGAAGTACCCTGAAGTACCTTGTGCACACCACTCAGCACAGGCCCCACCAAGAGTCCAGGCCTCCCGCAAAACAGCTCAGGGAGCACCTGTTGAGTGAATGTTCAATTAAGATTTAGGAATGGACTTGGTGGATTGAGAACAGGTGGGTCAACACGTGACTGGCAGGTTCTTAATAGACTTGTATTATTGCATGTACATAACATTATTAAAAAGGTAGCTTCCAAATAATCTAAGCAGTTACACATGAAAAATCTGCAACCAGAAGACAAGGAGAACTACTATGGTGATTGATTCACTGCTGCAGCACTAAACCAAGAAGAGGATATGACTATCTTGATGCAAATGAGGCACCAGGAATTGAATTAATTAAATCATTACAGGGTTCTCTGCCACTAGGAAGGCACATCAAGGCCCTGCTCAGTCACCAAAGTTTAACAATATTCTCCAAAATTAATCTTTGTTCATAAGATTAAGTGAGACTAAATACTAAAGCAAACAAGTGCTTTAAGATAAAATCACCCTACTCTTGTTATTAAATTGCCAAAAAGTTTTATCTAATAAACTGAAGCAGAAAATCTTGAGTATTTATTTAATGCAAAAAAGAAGCCTCAAATATTTGGCTTAAAGTGATCTGTACATATAAAAAACTTAAAGAATGGTATACTGTGTTCAATAAACATGCAAAGCCTACAACTCAAGAAAAGTTATGATATTAAAAATGTCCTCCTTTGCCAGACACAGTGGCACACGCCTGTAATCCCAGCAGCTCGGGAGGCTGAGGCAGGAGGATCACGAGTTCAAAACCAGTCTCAGCAACAGCAAGGGTGCTAAGCAATTCAGTGAGACCCTATCTCTAAATAAAATACAAAACAGACCTGGAGATGTGGCTCAGTGGTTGAGTGCCCCTGAGTTCAATAATTCCCAGTACACCAAAAAAAGGTCCTCATTTTTCACTGAAAGTTGTTTCTTTTTTTTTTTTTTTTTTTTTTTTTTTGGTAGTTGTAGATAGACAGCATGCCTTTATTTTATTTGTTCTTTTTTATGTGGTGCGGAGGATCGAACTCAATGCCTCACACATGCTGGGCAAACGCTCTGCCACTGAGCTACAGTCCCAGCCCTGAAAGGTATCTTTTGCTAGTGGTTTCATTTCTGTTTGATCAACCAAACGTGTTTTGTAGAAACACACTTGAAGAAGCCAAGATTAAAGTTACACCTGTTTTTGTATTTTCAATTAAATTCACTTCATTCACCTCTCTGTAAAATTCTGTAGATCTTTCTAATATGCCCCTAGGCTCTCAAAGAACATTTGTTTCAAAACAAAGCAGACTCAGAGTTGAAGACAGCATGATAATTTTAGGGCAATGGGCAGGAGTCAGTGACAGCATGTGACTTCACATCAGAATCTACACCACTAAATGAGAAAGAACACTGCATTTCTTGAAAATAAATGTCTCAAGTTTCCTATCTTGCCCAAGCAGGGAAGTAAAATGAAGGTGTTCTTACTAGAAAAATAACTCTGTCATTATTACGAGCTCCAGGAAGATTTATACTTGCTTCACAACAACTATAAATATTTACATTTCATCTATTCACGATAGAAACTCTGCAACACTGGGCCTAAGACTTCTCCAGCAGGTGTGAGCCGGATGTGAGGTCACTCCCCACATTTCAGCAAATTCAGCTGGCCAAAAAGGACATTCAGTGACATCTATTACCTTGACTCACTGCAAGGGATGAAACCAACTATATCATATAAGGTCTTTCTCCAGGATTTTGAGATTTTGAGACACTTGCTCATTCTCCTAAAAGTTCATGCATCTACCAGCTATTTTTCTCAGTGAAGCCAGCAATCAGAGGAGGTGAGAGAAAACCATGCCTGAGTTCCCTAGGAAAAAAAATGCAAATAGATGAGCATCTGTGTTTTTTTGTGCTTGTTTGGGATACCGGACCTGGAACCCAGAGCACTTTCACTGAACTATATCCCCAGTCCCTTTTATTTTTAAATTTTGAGACAGGTTCACTAAGTTGCTTAGTTGCCAAGGTTAACTTCAAACTTGTGATCCTTCTGACTTAGCCTCCCAAGTCACCAAGATTACAGGCATGTACCACCACACCTAGCTAATAGATAAGCATCTGAAAGCAGGGCAAATTATCTCACCTTTCTAATTTCAGTTTCCTAACCTGTTAAATTTGATAGGACCTGTTTCGAAGAAACTTCAACATGAAAAAAGATGGGGGCTGGGGTTGTAGCTCAGTGGTAGAGCACTTGCCTAGCAGGTCTGAGGCACTGGGTTTGATCCTCAGCACCACATAAAAATAAAATAATTTTTAATGAGATGGCATAAAAAAAGAATCTAACAACTGATGAATTTGTTGGTGGAGTTCAGTAAAAGTTATTAACTGGACAATATGGCAGTTGCCTGACAGTCGAAAGTTCTATAAGAGCCTACATGCCAAGCTCAAAAATTATACTAGCAAGACCAGCCTTTCATTGGAGAAGTGGGTGGAGAGCTTATATCATCATCATGGCATAGTGTTTAAAACAAATTATCAGTTTAAGTAACAGGGTGGTGGTCATAACTATCCTATTATAAGTAGACAGACTTTCTGGCATTACCAACAATAAAATACACTCTGTTCACACAGCCAAAACATGACTGGAACTGCACAGTCACTGCTGTAATACATGTTAATGTAAGAAAAAGCTATGAAACAAGAACTCAACATCCTGGTTCCTACTCAGGTGCAAATGTCTATCTTGCAGGCTTGCTATAAAATCAGCAATAATGTGACATGAAGTGCCTGGCACACTGGGTCCTCAAGAGATGGTAGCCAGCATTACTTTTATTGCTGGGAAGCAACAAAGCCAAATGGCTGAACCTGCCACAAACAACTGAAGACTGAGTGGCTCCTTTTCAACCAAGAAATTAAGGATGATAACTGGATAAAGGACACAGTAACAAGGAGCAAAGTCAGTAAACAACAGGCTAATCAGCTCACCCACCAAGAATGAACACCAAAGTGCCCATTCCTCTGGGGCAGCACAGAAATGCCAAATAAGAAATAGACCCTACCCTCAAAGAATCAATAACTACCTGAAGAGAAATCATTGACTTTCACCTGGTCATCTGCATTCCCATCTAGACTCTGTGCCCTATGAATGTATAACCAAAAACTTTAAATTGCCATACAGTATAGGTACTCAAAAAAATCTGGTAAACAAATGGAACACTCAAAGGATCTCAGAAATAAAAGCAATGCCTAATTCAAAAGTTTCCAACTCTGGCTTAATAGACCACTCAATATGAACTTCCAAGTGGAAATGGAGAATTTGTGTGCTTAAAATGTTCCCCAGATACTTCTGATACTTCATGAGAATCATTAATCTAACTGAGCCTCCTCGAACTGTGTGAATGCCCTTTATAAGACCCTGTCCAGGAATGACCCAGCCTGACACATGAGCACCTCCAACACCTGAGGACATGGCCTATCACAACTACAAGCAGCTCTATGAGAAAAGTCCTTTCATTCAAATGTCTGTATTTAATCCGCTCCTTGTGCCCTGCCCTGTGGGAACTAAGAAGACAAAGCAATCTCTCCTACCCCTACATGACAGACTCTGGCACAGGATAACATCTCTTCTGAGTCTTCTCCAGGCTAGACATCCTTGATGAACTATACATTAACTATTAAACACTAGGTTCTTTAAGTATATAACACAGTACCACCAAATTTCAGAGATGGGAGAAAGGAGGGTAAGTTATAGTAACCAGGCAGACCTCAGTGAGGGAGGTGGGTCTTGAAGGATGAGAAAGATACAGATAAAACAAGAGTCCAGGGGCTGGTATGGCATCAAAGGGACAGGGAGGTAAGATATTGACAAGGAGCATAAGCTTCAGAGAAGGGATAAAAGAGGCCAAGGGGGAAGGACTTGATAGATTTCACATACTTTTTTAATTATCAAGAACTACAACTGAAAACAAACAACAGTCCAAAGAAATCAGAATAGTTGGTAAGGGAATAAAGCAGAAGCCCAGCATAGGAAGGCAGAGACAGCCCTGAAGAGGCCACAGAAATCAGAGAAACATGAAAGGAAGACCAAAAAAATAAATAAATAATAAGTCATAAAAGCAAGCAGGGGGAGTGTGAGTCTGACGTGATCCTGGAGTCGCTGCGGTGCACCGAGGGTGGCACCTGTACGATCAGAGGCATGGCCAGCAGAAGTCCAGGTGGTCAGCAAGGAGACTGCTACCGCCACCTAGGTAGAAAGACCGAGGGTCTGCTCCAACATGGTGGCAGTAAAGCTAAGAGGAGAAGCTGAGAATGGGAATCGATTCAACAGGAAAAAAGCCACAGACGAGATCACGGGTAAAAGGAAGGGAAGATTCAGAGATAACTTCAAGAGGTACCTGAAAAATTCAGGGAAGAAGCAGGGCAGCATCAGGCAAGGAGAATCAAGATGACTGCGCAATCGCTGCTCTCAGTGCGTGGCGCATCAGCCCAGGTAGGTCTTATTTTGTTTAGGAAAGCTCTGAAGTTCACTCCTTGTTCCACATACTCAATAACCAGTGGTTCTGCCATCTTCTCTAGCCCCAGCACAGGTTGTAGTTTCCGTTTCAGTGTCAGACAGGGAATATCTGGTTTTAAATATGAAATCTGTAACTTTACTACCAAAGTTAAAGTGCTTGACAAGAAATAATACACGCTTTGACAGAGCTATGAGAAAGAAGCCAGTCATGAAATACCACATATTATATGATTCCACTTATAAGAAACACCCAGAATAGGCAAATCTATGAAGACAGAAAGTAGGTTAGTGGTGGCCTAGGGCAGGTGGGCAGGGAGAAGGGGGTGGAGTTGGGGAGAACTGGGGATGGATGGCAAACGGGTTTGGAGTTTATATTTGGGAGTGATGAAAATGTTATAAAATCATTTATGGAGATGGTTACGCAACTTTGCGAATATACTAAAAACTATTCACCTGCACACTTTAAATGTTAGAACTGTATGTTAAGTGAATTAAACTCAATAAAGTTATTTCTAAAAAAAAAACTTCAGGAGTACATAAACAACCCTGTGACTTCAGACATTTAGAGAGCATCTCTCCAGGAGGACCAAGTATCACACCCAAGTTCAAATAATAAGTCATCAGATGACTTGGAAAACCTAAGACATTTCAGACTAAGTCAGTCAGCTCCTTATAAGGGGAAAAAGTAAGCATGGAAAAGACAGAGATTTAAACATAGAAATCCTTTTAAAACTACTTATTACAATTGATCTAAATCTTCTAATACATACTTTAAAAAGAAAGAAAAAGGTTTGCGGCCTTCTCAGTAATTATGTCAAGTAATATTATACTGCACACCTACAGTTCAGTTTATTAGAAGCTGAAATAAAATGACATACAGTAAGCCAATTCCATGAAAAGCAGAAGATCACAGAACTTAATTACTTGGCAAATGGGTAAGCCCATTTGATAAATCTGAGGACCTGACAAAAACCCCACATCAAGAGAGGCAGTCATGCTTGACAGATATCAGAGAGCTAACCAAAATAATTCTTGCCTTCATGATATCCACCAAAAACAACTCCTGCTCCCCTGATACCCTCTTTCACTATTAAAGTCATCACTATTTGCCATGCACTGAACACCCAGAATACTTAGTACTCCTCTAATTGTTCATCAACAGTTACATTCACTTAACTATGGGGGTCAGGCTCTCAAAGGCACCTGTATACAGTGACACCCACTGGAATGTTGGTGCATGATGATCAAACTAGGGGGACAACAAAGAACAGTAGTTTTTCTGTACAAAACTGTTTATGAATTTAAAGACCCAGGAATTAACAACAACCTCATGTCTAAAGAGAAAGGGAAGGGAACAGCTAACTATTGGGAAGGAATAGATTATAAGCAAGTATCACATTTCCAGGATACAAATCTCTAGTACTAGACCTCTAAGGAAAGACGCAGTAAATTCAAAATACTACTGATCAAAATAAGACTTTTTAATATCTATACTCAATCCTATAAGAAAATAGGTTCAAATACATTTTACATATTTCCGGCCTATAAAAAAATTTAAGTGATCAAAATACTTAGGAACACATATAAATAGGGATTCTGAACTGAGAAACATGGAGAGTGACCTCCCTAATAAATCTGACCTATCAGACTACAAACTGTTAAATGAGCTAACTTAGAGAAAACCTAAAGTAATAAACAAATGATTAAGAGTCACTTTCCCTATTACAATACCCTCGACCTAAATGAAATTGCTTTGATCAGATATTTTATGAAGGGGTAAGTCTGGGGCCACCCTCCCACACAGTGGCTCTACACAAGATGAAGCCTCTGACAGCCTGAAGGGAATCAAAATACCAAGTTCTCCCAGAAGTTGTCCAACAACTGTGGGATGAATCAAAGAGTGTTTTCCCACTCATTAGGAGAGAAACCAGTCTTTGGAGAACAAATACTAACCTTTTCCAACACATTCTGGCCTAAGTGAAATGGTTCAAGAGACCACAAAGTACAAAAGGCGGTAATCAGTCTTTTTTCCAGAAATAATGTCACCACTATAGGATTCGGCTTTAGTTTTTTTGTTTTGTTTTGTTTTGTTTTGTTTTGAACATTTTTTCTTTTCTCTCATTTGATCTCAAAAATTCTGAGAAGGGAAGATATTTCCCCATTTCACAGATGGAAAAATGGAAGTTCACGAAGACTGCCAGACCTGCTCAGCTACCTGCTTGACTTCTCCACTTGCATCTATCTCATGCCTAACATGTACAAATCAGCCCTTAATCCCCCACCCAAACCTGCTCCTCCAGTCATCTCCATTTCAATAAATGGCACCTCTATTATTCCAGTTGCTTGGGCCAAAAACCCTGGTGTCATCCCGACCACACTTTCTCTTGCCTCACCTCACCTGACCCATCATCAATCCTGTAAGTCCCACTTGAGATATGTCCAGAATCCAGACACTTCTCATTACCTCCACCACTGCTACCAAATTTCACCTAGATTATTTCCAGAAACCTCTGACATCTCTCCCTGTTTCAACCTTGGTACCCCTCCCCATTCTATTCTCTAAAAAACAGTTTGTTCTTTAAAAAATATCACATCAAAACACCTTGTAAACAAAACTCTCTGGTGGTTTCCCATCTTGCTGAGTTCTTGGCTGAGGTATCCCTCAGATGAGAAGAGTATCTACAATCTAACGGGTGTCCAATGAATATTACTGGTGAGTAAAAGAAGGAAAAACACCCCAAGTCATAGGAATAGTAAATAGCTCAGCCAAAACTAGAACAAATCTTCCATCAATGAGACCAGATTTACAACAGCCAACAATCCACATGGGAGGAAATGTTACATTTTACTTGTATTAAGTGAATGTTTGCATAATCAATACTATGTTAATTTCTAACTAATTTAAAATATCCCTTTATGAAGTTGTGAAACCTGACACTAGGTGAATATAACATATCTGGCTGGCAGCATGCGCAAATACCAGGTTAATTAGTAAAGCACTGGTACTCAGATCTTCAGGGTGACTCTTCACATTCGGTTACAGATGTTCCCATATCTCAAGACTACTACATGCGTAAACAACCAGGACTCTAAAAGACAGAATCAAGCACCTAGAAGGGTGATAAACATTTCTAAAACTCCCATACTGGTGCTACACCAAAGTAACCATAAAGACCCCCAGAGCTGAGTTTAAATGTTGATTGTTTTCTAATCAGAATGAAACTAACACTAAAATTATTCACATTACAGAATTTTTTCACTAAAATGTTTCAAGAGCTAAAAATAAAAATTCTAAATTTATCATTCTTCAGTTCTTTCAAAAACATTTCTACTATCTACAAAAGCCCTAAATCTCATTATCACAATAATAAATTCATAGAATTTTAAAACTAGGTCTTAAAGGAAACAATTCAACTCTCAACTTCTTCCCTTTTAGAGATTATTTGATATATAACAGGTGAACAATGAAGATTTGATAGTGGATGAATAAACGAATGATTGAATATATGAAGATCCCGAAAGGTTACGATTCTTCCCAGATCTGACAATAAGTAACAAAATCCAAGATTAGGCAGAACTAGATTTCTAGATTCCCTTGGAGTGGGAATGGCAGTACAGGAAACTACGATTTAAAAACCCTTTAGGTCCTTAGGAAAATCTCAACCAAAATGCATTAAAACCCGTTTCCTTTAGTTCTCTTAGAAAAGCACTTGATAAGTTTTGCCAAGACATATCTCCTTGGAAACCAGCAAGCAAAACTGTCTAGTGTTTCTTTCTTCCCTATGTAAAGAATATTTAATATAGGACTATTTTAATAATAAACAACTGCAATTGTTTAGCATTAGAAGTAAAACAAGTGGGCTTTTGACTAAAAGAAAAATTCTAACAAGAGGAACACAACACTGAAAATGACCACATCAGTCACTAGAAAAATATCAGCTCCATGAGAAGAGGAATCAGGTATCCTTTGTTCACTGGAAGCAGCTCCCACCCCCAGCCTACAGTGTGAGTCAATGAACACTATGGAGTGTGTGAGTAGAGACCCACCTCAGAGACCCACCCTCAGGCCTCAGCAGACACAAATTCATCTGGCCACCATTAAATAAATCTTGATGATAGGCTAATATATTCAAGCACACTAAACTTTTTCTCCACAGAAATTCTACTAAGTGACTCTTCAAGTAATATAAACAACCAAAGTATTCTCCATACTTTTATTAAGGTGAAAAAGCCAGGTGTGGTAGTACATATCTGTAGCTACTCAGGAAGTTGAAGCAAAAGGATCCCTTAAGCCCTGGAGTTCAAAGCCAGCCTAGGCAACATAATGAGAGGGGGGGAAAGGTGAGAAAATACATCCTAAGTAGCCTAAATTACTTAGTTCAGCAATCACTTAATTTGCCGCTCTGACTCCAAGCTCTCTCCATCCATTCAGCCCATACAACCCAGGCAGATTAATTTTCTGTTCTTTACACGTCAAGAAAATAGTGTTGTGGCTGAGTATTCAACCTACATATGTGGCCCACAATTCAAAAACCAGACAGGAAATCAGGAATGACTGGAGTGGAACAGGAATGACAAGACTATGTTGACGAAAAATACATTACAAGTGGCAGCTCTTATAACAACTAATCCAACTGAAAATCCTGAGATGTCTATCAGGGTTTTCATTAAAAACCTCCGTAAATTACTGTGATAGAAGTTACACAGATGGTGTTGGGCGTTAATACCCACTAGGCCACACACCCAATCTTCAAGATCCTTTTTGAAGCTTTCGCAAGCTACTTGACTCATTATCTGGGAAAGTACTTTGCAAAGGGGAAGTGGTAGACACCGCTATTCTAAACTGCTTTCAAACTGATCGCCTCATATATTTTACCATTTAAATCACCTTACTTTATTAAATGTCTATTCCCTAAAAAAAAGAATGAAAAATGAATTGTTTTAAGTGTCTTCTCTATCACTCAAAATCAATAGCATAATTTAAAAGTACCACTAACAGTTGATTTTAAAATCAAAATAATCAAAATAATGTGGTACTGACAGAAACCCAGACAAACAGACCAATGGAATAGACTGGAGAGCCCAGAAGTAAACCGACACATTTATGGTCAAATGATGTTAGACAAGGGCACCAAGACCCTGGGCACTCAATGAGAAGAGCACAGACTCCTCCACAAAAGGCAAGGACAGCCACATGAAAAGAACGAAGCAGGACCTGCGTCTTCTACAAAAACAACTCAAAATGCACTAATGACCTAAACTAGGACCTCAAACTATACAACTCCTAGAAAAAAAATTAAGGAAAAAGCTTCATGACGCTGAACTTATATAATGACACCAAAAGCATGGGCAACAGAAGCAAGAACAGACAAGGGGGGCTAATCAAACAAAAACTTTTGTGCATGAAAAGACATAATCAGGCACGGTGGTAATCCCACCAACTCAGAAGGCCGAGGCAAGAGGACAGAGCTCGAAGCCAGCCTCGGCAACTTAGCAAGACCCTGTCTCAAAATAAAAAACAACATGGGCTGGGGATGTGACAGTGTTAAGCACCCTTGAGTTCAATCCCTGGTACCAGAATGAATAAAAAAAAAAAAAGAAAAGAAAAGAAAGAGTGAGCCAAAATCAATAGTTTAAAAAGCCAACAAATGAAATAGGAGAAATAGGCGCAAATTAAGTATTTGATAAAGGTTTAATATCTAGAATATACAAAGAACCAAAACTCAACCATGAAAAAAAGTCAAATGACCCAATTTTGAAAAGTACAAAGGACTTGAATAGATATTTCTCAAAAGATCAGAAGATGGTATACAACTGACTAACAAGCATAAGAAAGCTGTTTGGCATGATTAAACATCAGAGAAACACAATGTAAACACATGAAACATCACCTCATATTCAGTAGAGGGCCACCATCCCCCCCCCCCAAAAAAAAACAGAAAATAACAAGTGTTCTTGAGGATGTGGAGAAGATGAAAACTTTGTGAAGAGGTGATGGGATTAAACAGTACAACCACCATGAAAAACAGCATCGAGTTCCCATTAAAATTAAAAATAGATGAACTGTATGATCCAACGATCCCACTTCCAGGTAAACATCCAAAAGAATTAAAAGCAGGATCTGGGAGACATATTTGTAAACACATTTAGAACAACAAAACGCAGAACAGTCAAGAGGCAGGCACAACTCACACACCCATTCACAGATGAATAGATAAATAAAATGTGATACACACACACACACACACACACACACACACACACACACACTGGAATGTTAATTAAGCCTTAAAAGGAAAGGAGATTTTGACACATGCTATAACATGGAAGATAAGGATACTATGCTAAGTGAAATAAACCAATCACAAAAAGACAAATGCTAGATGATTTCACTTTTATGAGGCATCTAAAGTAGTCAAATTCATAGAAACAGAAAGCAGAGTGGTGGCTGCCGGGTCTGGGGCAAGGAGAAATGCGCAGTCTTCATGTACATGGAGTCTCAGATGTGCAAGATGAAAGAAGCTCTGAGGATCAGTTTTACAAGTATGAATGCACTTAATACTACTGAACGACACACTTAAAAATGGTTAAGATGGCAAATTTTATGTTTTTAACTACAATTTTTTAAAAGTACCAACACATAATTACCAAATTAAATTTACCTGTCCACCCCCATTGCAAGAATCTAAGGAGCCTGTTTTGTTTTATTGTTGGCAGTCATTTCTAGATTTCTTCTGAGTTGTCTTTTTTAATCAGTGAATTCCAGGGTTCTTAACCTGTCCAAAATGAAATTTCTACAATTCCCAGTCAGCCACTTCCTGGGTTAAGCCTATACAACCTATTTACCTGATTGTCAAGCACAGAACTAAAAATTATAAAAATGACACTGTGTTTACAACTGGTAGGGGTGAAACACAACAGAATCATCTTCTGAGTATCTCCAAAATCCACCTGGTTATCCAGTGTGATGCCACAAAGTTCACTGCGATTCTCTAGCCTCTCTGCCTCCCCAAAAACATTCTACCAAACCACTGTCATTTACTTTAAACCACTACCATGAAAACAGTCTCCAAGGGCTGGGGATATAGCTCAGTTGGCAGTTCACTTTGCCTAGAATGCATGAAGTCCCAGGCTCAGTCCCCAGCACAGGAAAGAAGGAAGAAAGGAAGGAAAGAAGACAGGCAGGCAGGCTCGCTCACTTGCTCCAAATCAATCCCACCAAATCTGATTATTAGGCTGAGGTTCTTGAAGTTTTAATACACCTTTCTGTGAATCCTAAGGCCCTCCACAACCTATCATTTCCCAACTGAAACATTATTTTGTTGTGCAATTATACCTGGCTTCCTATTACATAAGATCAACACTAAGATCCTAATTTTAAAAGAAAATAACAGTGAATCTCTCTAAAGAATCATAGGCATTTCTCAAACTGGAAAGGAGACAAGAAATAAGAACCACAATCAAGCTTCCTGAAAGACAGCATGATCTGAGCTAATAGCCAAATCCCACCCACGCCCACCACACACACACACACACACACACACACACACACACAGCACTCTCTTCGCACATCAAATTCCAACTACTGCCAGATGCAGTGGTGTATGCCTGTAATGCCAGGTACTTGAGGGGTTGAGGCAAGCAGTTTCAAAATTCCAGGCCACCCTGGGCAATTTAGGTAAACTTTGTCTCAAAATAAAATATAAACTAAAGGATTGGGGTTATAGCTCAGTAGTAGAGCACCACTGAGTTCAATCCCCAATATTGCAATCTTAAAAAAAAAACCTAGTAAGAATCAGACTCTGGCAAAGTACAATGGCACAAAATCTCTTGAGGTCTTCAGCGGAGCAACCAGAAGTACAGGTGGGGTAGTATGCGTTTTTGCAAAGTCTTCAAAAGACAAGCAGTGCGGTTCAGAAGAGTCACAACCCTGTACTTCTTGCAAGAATATGGGAAGATACTGATTTTCCTAGGTATATATATGTAAACCAAGCAGTAAAAGTCAAATTTGGTAAAAATTTTAGAGCATCCTGTTAACATATGATTTTATGTCTTATAGGTACCTACTAATAAGCAGATCCTTTTCTCTTGAAGGCATGAGATATCATGGTTCAGTTATCAGCTGCTTCTTCAAGAGCATCAAGGACTGAAAAGAAACTTGTAAAAATAAAAGGTCAATCAACTCTGAGAACTAGAACCTACAAAAAGAAATATAAAGAGCTTACAGTCTATCAAACTGGAATTCCTATCCTAGCAAATAATTTAGAATATGAAAAAAAAACTACTTATGGAAAGATAATTTAGGGGCCAAAGTAAAAGTCATAAAGTCCTAGTCAAATTCTGATTTACGGGAACATGATCATTCAGCACATAGCCTTCTGCTTTTTATTTCTCAATAGCTTTCTTCTGAGCAAACCAAAACTCATTATGAAAGGAAGCATGACACTGAACCACAAAACCAATCAATGACTATACCAGTGCATAGCTTTGGTTTTATGGAAAAAAGTAGAATGAGAGAGGAACAACCAAAATTCACTTTTGTGTCTGGGAAATTCATTTAACCTGGACTTGCCCCAGGGGAGAGAGGGAACAGAGACTCCAAAAGCAGCTGTGGCTGGACGTCCTGTCTGCTCAGGTTGCCTTTGAGTGACCCTGGTGGTGTGCAAACCAGCATTCCCCAACAAGCACATATTCTCCTGCCTCTCCAGTTGGAAAAGGGGGAATCTAACATTATGTAATTGCCTGTTTCCCACAATTTAAAGTCAAGCATACTACAATCCTAATTAGAGGGAGAACTTGGTGCAACATGACAAGTAACAAATTAGAAACCTACAGGCTGGAAATTTCATCCCAGACCTCCAGAGGCAGAAAGAAAGAGCTTTGCCTGACTTGGTAGCACACCCACCAGCACAATGCTACTTACAGTGAAGAAGCCTCTTCTATCCCTCCCTCCATTCTGGTGTCATCTCCCCAGATCTTTAAGAAAATACTCACATTCTCTTTGCATCTGAGTTTAGTTTACTCCATCCAGGCCAGACTAAAAGCAGAAAATGGTTGGGGACTGGTGAAGCTTCTCCTACCCTCAAAAGATCTACCTGCATGCTTTTTCTTAGACTCCTGATTACAAATCAAATCACACTGAGTCATTCTGTCCCTCATTCAAATCATCTGTGTTTAAGAGATCCAGAGCCAAAGTAATCTTTCCCATGTTTCTGTGACACACTCCAGAGCTCATCAAAAGCCCACTGAAAGAATAAATGAGCTATCGTCTAAGAATAATTAATGTGTATATTACTTTTGAAGAACAAAGTAGCATGTAAGTGTGTGGGTTTTGTTTTGTTTTGTTAATTAACTGGCATAGAAAACAACTAAAAGAAAAATGCAATGAGACCAATTTATTTCCTATATCAAAAAGAGTACAACAGATAAAGGGTTGGATTGTCAATCAGAGCCCCTCCCAGAAGGGCAGTCTCCCAATTAGCAAAGATGTTTCTTCTTGCCTGGCTCTGATCACTCAAAGGGGAAGATAGGCTGGGCCACACAGACCAGTCAACAGGAAGTTTCTAGAACCCATTCCAGTTTAATGTACAATTGTCCCTGCACCTGACTGTGCTCAACCACCCCGCCAACCTTTGGTAACCCTTGCCCTTGTTCCAGAAACAAGGAAGATATAACTACTTCTTTTTGCAAATTGAAATAAGTTGAAGAAGGGAAGAAAAAAGGGAACTAGAATAAAATGAGTTTGGCTTTTCTAAAGATCATACAAGTATATTGTGCTCTGAGATAATAAGAGGTTCTTTAAAACAAACAGAATAAGCCTACAGGCTCTATCATGTAGAAACTTAAACTCATAGTTTCTTTTTCCCTAACTGTTGTCTAAGTAAATTCAAAGGTTAGTTACCAAACACTGTATCAATGTAATTTTCAACCTTTCAGGTTTACTGTAAATTTGTTTTTTTCATAGGTTGTACTTCTCATTTTACTTACTTAAACACTGAATACTTAAGGGGAGGGAGTGGAATCACAAACTTCAACATAAGACACTCTAAGGCAAAAAAAAAAAAAACAGGAAACAAAGGAACACATGTAATTCTGGAATACTGCCTTCTAATCACTGCCCCATCACTACCTTCAAAAAGTCACCTCAACTTTCTAGGTCTCGGCCTCCTCATCTGTAAACAGAAAAATTATGCTCAAAACACCTACTAGTTTCAACCACCGGTACATCTATCTGTTCATTAAAAAGTAAGAAAACAAGATGTAAATAAGACTTACTGTTTTAAAAAGTACTTCAATACACATGTTTTGTACCAAAGGTGTGAAAAAAGTTGTGTGCCCATTGCTGCAAAATAAGTAAAGTTCAGAAAGAACTTCACTGTTTTTAAGATCAACAGAGCCAGGAAATGGCAGAGATGGTATTTGAAACCCAAACATAAAATAGACATTATTTCAAACTTTTTAAATAAGTTAAAATTCAAAAATTATTGCCTCTTATGCCCAATCCTGAAAGGGATATCAGGGTACTGTAACATGAAACCAGAATAGGTTCCTAGAAATAGACTCACTGGATCAACAGTTCCACGAGGTCAAGAACACACTCCTGCTCACCAAAGCAATCACAGAAACCAACAGGACACCTCCAGAGGATGGCACTCAAAAAATATCAGTTTTTTTCCACCACAAATCACAAAAGGTTAGGAACACAGTGATATTGTGGGGAAAAAAATATTTTTTATTTGAGATTTTAACTTCCACAACCTGAGCCAAAACAAAGAAAGAAGCAAGTTCCACCAGAGCACCAGCCCTTTAGTACAATTTGGGAAGGCTCATCTGAAAACCTTCAGAATATTCATATTTCACTCATGCAATGACTGACCTAATAGAAATGATAATACAAGGTTGATAAGAGCCACATAATCATGTTATCATTAATCACTACAAACTTGCCACAAAATTGAATAGATTCTGAGAATCTACACCCTTAAACCCTTTCAGCCCTCATGCTCCTGTTTCACTGCTCAAAGAGATACTCAAAAAGTCTATTGGAATTTAAAAAAAAAAAAAAAAAGTCTATTGGGCTGGGGATTTAGCTCTATGGCAGAGTTTGTTGTGTACAAAGTCCTCGGTCTGAGCTCCAGCACTAACAAAAAAAAAAAAAAGCATTTATTGCCAGACTTGGTAGTACACATGTGCTACTCCAAAAGCTAAGACAGGAGGATCACAAGTTCAAGGCCAGTGTGAGGAACTTAGTAACACCCTGTTCCAAAATAAAAAAAGTTTTAAAAAGGACTAGGTGACTCAGTGGTAGGGCACTTAGCTAGTATGCACAAGGCCCTGAGTTTCAATCCCCAGTACCAAAAAAAAAAAAAAAAAAAAAAAAAATAGCCATTTACTTAAAATTCAAACGGCAACTTAAGACAGAACATACACACATTTTAACTGTCAACCAGGATCTCTCAAAATCTACAAAAATGCTAATCTCTATCTTCAACCTGATTTCAATAACTTGCTAGGTGTTATTTAAAAGTTGTTAAATCAAAGTGAGAATACACCAAAATTACAAATATAATTCAAAACAAAAGTGAAGTAAACACAAAAGCCAGAAAACACCAGTGAAAGGATAGAGTCAAAAGAAAAGTTAAATGAATCTCAATATATAATTTCAGGGAGATGCTTTGGAATTACTACCAAGAGTTCAAATCAACCTTGTCATAGAATCTTACAATGAAGTCATTACCACTGCCTGACATTTCAAATCTAAAAAGTTCACTGCACTAAAATCATGATTTCAAACTCAAGGAGCACTACCAGGAACTGCAGAGAGCTAACAACAGCAACACCTACTGACTGTCTGGAGCCACTTGCTAAACTTGCTCTTTCCATCAACTTGGAGAAATCTAATAAAGATAGTCAATTTCAAGAGTCCTGTGCTTAAGCATTAATGAGAAAAGAAAATAAGTCATCAGTGACATAAAAGCATTCATCCCCCCAAATCTTATTCTACTCCTAACCATTTACGTGCAAACCATCACCCAAGTCATTTTAAATGCATTTTTAATTGCTAATGCCTTAATATAAATAATTTATTCCATGGGGGAAATGCTGTAATAATAATATTCTAGTTAATAACTGGGATGTCATCTCATATTCGGACACATCAGTGACCATAAAACTGCTTTACTTAAACCTTTTAACTGAGACGACTGCTATTACCACTATTCGAAATTATCCCATCAGCTTTTTTCCATCCTGGTAAAGGGAGCTTAATTGCAGCTTTCAAAAAATGAAATAGGAAAAAATGAAAGTCGTTAAATCAGGATTCTATAGAAAATACTAAACTGGCTTTAGAGAGCAATTTCAATAGGACTTAATCTTATACTTTGCCTTGAAAGACATTCCATGGGGGGGGGGGGCGTGGGGGGGGGTAGGAGAAAGTTGACACTTAACTCCCACAGAGTACAGTATAAAAACAATGGCTTTAAGACTCTGAGTCAGAGTTTCAACATGAAAGGCTTGCTTTATAGAGGAAACGCCAACCCCAGTTCATCCAAATAGACCTGGAACCTGATGAAAGTCGACACCTTCACTCTGAAATTTGCATCGCATCACTGGCTCCAGGTTAGAAATACAATCGTTTAGCAGGTAGTATGAATTTCAGTGAATGTTGCCTCTTAACTGCTCGTCATGAAAAATAAAATCTATAAGGTAAATGCAGTCTAGGAGCTATCCATCCCAAATACTTCCCTTCGAAAACGACTGCCAACAATTCAGTTAAACATTACCGTCCTTGAAAAGTGAACTATCTCCCATGTCTCTCTGTTTTCCAAACAGTGAGTCCCCACGAATTCGCAACCTGCCTACCAAAAATTTCTGTGCTGCGATTTTAAAACCTTGCAAATTTCATTTGAGGTCATAAGTTAGAAACAGATAAGGCCAAGGAGGAAAAGTTCTTTAGGCAGAACCCTCACTCCTCTCCAGCCTCTCGCGGTTTACTTCTTCCAAAGAAAGCAGGCTAGAGCATCCCCGGATTTCACTCCCCCAAGAACCCCATGAGGGAAATTAACAGCCTCCGGCCCCGAGTTGACCCTCTCCCTCTCCCACGATTAAACCACTCGGCCTGTCCCTTCCAACACAACCTGAAAAAGTCCTCACCCTGGTGACCGAAGGGAAAGGATCGCTCAGTGGAGACCACAGGGGCAGAATGAGCGCAGTCACCCGGCGGGGGCGCGGGTCTCCCTGCCTCCGGCAGAGGCGCTTGCCGGGCAGTAGTGCAGATGTGGATTCGGAGGTGCGTGCGTGCGCGCTCGCCGGGTGCGGTGGAGCCCAGACTCGCCCCCGCCGGGCTGCGCTATCAACACGCCACCAAATAGGAAATCAAACTTTAAGTGTCCTTCCGATGTCCTGTTCCGGGCCCTGGACCCTATCCCCAGCCAGAGACAGCACAGAGGGCTGTCAGCAGTCTGGCATCCCCTCTCCCTGCTCGGACCCAGGAGGCGGGGGCCACTTACCGCTCTGCCCCGCCTCGGGGTGCCGCCGCGCGTCCGGGGCGCGTCCACCGCGCGCTCTCCCTGGGGAGAAAAAGAAACCGTGCAGACGCTCTGTGCGCGCTCACTCACCGCTTCCTATGCAGAGAACAGCGGGCGCCGAGTGCCGAGTCGAGGGGGTTTGGGGGGAGGCAGGGTGGAATCAGCCCAACTCTCGAGCCTGGCTCCGAGGGGGACCCGGAATGCAGACTGCGAGCAACCGGCGGGGGCAGCCCTCCCAGAGGAGCGGGGGACGAAGGTGCCCGTCCCCGGGCATCAACTATTGTCTAGGCGCCCGGGCCCCGCTTCGCGCCACCCCCAAAGCTCAGCACCCCTCATCCCACCCTCGTTTGCTCCCAGGAGAAAGAGCTGAGGGGCGGCGGGGCGTCCAGGGTGCAGAAGTCCGAGGTGGGAGCAGGGAAAGGGGAGATGCGTGCCGAGTGGGGGAAGGGACAGGTAACTGCCGACGGGGGCTGGAAGGCCCGGGAGGACTCGTGAGGGAGGAAATGGGGAGGGAGCCACGGGGGGCGGGAGGGGATGGAGTGGCGGGGGGGGGCGGCCTCTGGGACCCAGACCTGGCCCTCCCTGGGCACCCTCCTCCCAGGGACTCGGCGCCGCACTGACTTTTCGCTCACTCGCTCACGCACGCACTGAACTCGTTCACAAAGTTGCCGGCGGTGGCGGCGCTGCGCTCGCCCTTCTCCTCCTCCCCTCCCCGCCTCCCCGCCCCATTCCTTCCCCTCCTTCACTCCCTCGCTCCCCGCCAAGTCTCGGGTGAGATCACCGCGGGGCTGCGCTGCGCTGTGCGCAAATCTCGCGAGAGAAGCGACAGCTCGGCCCCGCCGCAGAGGGAAGTGAAAGGAGACGGTGGACGGAGGGGACCGCGGAACTCCTGGTTGCCATGACGACGGCAAAGCCCTGGATTCCTGTCTCCTGCAGAGAGCGGAGGCAGCAAACGTGGGTGCAGTTTGCACCTGCCCCCTCCGGTACCCGACTCCCTGCCGGAGGGGAAGGCAAAGGCTGGAAGCGGAAGGAAGATTTTAAAACGTATTCGAGAGGGCATCTGTAGACTAGAGTCTTGGTATCTGGCCCAATCTGACAATTAAGGCTAATTTTTAAAGTTCTGCAGCACTAGAAACTAGCGTGTATCTGTACTTCCAAATGTCCACCATATATAGTTTATCAACCTTGCGTGTAATCGCATCCCCACAAGCCCCCGAACCATACTTTCCTGTCTCCTGCCGTCCAACTCACATGTACACACCCCCACCAGACTGGGCTGCCTGAGGATCTGTCTGGTTCACCTTTGCATTCTCAACCTCTCCACAGGATTGGCACATACTAGGTATTAATGTCTAGTTTTTAAAATGAAAGCAACAGTTCATATGTGTCCTCAGTACTTTGCTTTTGTCCTACCTCGGAGGGTATATAGGTTTCTGCACCGCAGTCAAGTTTTCGATTCGGTTAAACTCATCTCCCATTTCTGTTCACACCACGTCTTTTTCATTGGTTATAATCCCTCCTTTCTCCATCTTTGTCTCATAAAATCCCTATTCACTATGGGGGAGGCAGAGAGAAACAAAGCATTTTTTTAAAAAATCTTTAGACATCTTCAAACTCCTTCAAAATGCTATTAAGGATGAAGATGAAATCGTCTTATCCTGTTTCTTCTTTTAATTGCAAAACCTTCTCTGTGTGGGTTTTATATATTTACTGCCCAAGTAAAATAAGTGCTGTTAATAGAAGTTAAGCTTAAACTTCAGATTTCAAAATGGATGAGTAAAAATAGATTCTACAGTACTGAATTATATCTCAATTTAGAAAATAGGCTCCATCCCTATACATTAATATGGGGAATTCATTATTTACCTCATTCCCATAGAACTAGAAACTAAAAGATGAACCTAAGCACAGGAAGACTAACAGTTAAGACTTTCAGGTCACTAGCAAGCTTAAATTCTCTGGCCATCAAAGTTTTTAATGTTAGAAACTTAAGTGGTAGAATAATTAAAAAAAAAAAAAAAAAAAGCAATAAAGTCAGGAAAAACTAGGGTTTGAGTTTGGTTCCTAATAACTAAGTTTCTTTGAGAAGTCATATAATGTCTCTAATTACATCTGTAAAATTAGGGGGTGGTCCACGCTAGGCTAATATAGCTTTAAAATTCTGTAGCTCTTAGACTTATAAAAATTTCCAAAAAAGAAGATATTTTCCTTTAACATCAAACTATTTAAAAATTAACATTTCATTTTGTGGTAAGTCATTTTCACTAAGTTTATCTGCATGCCAACAATTTTTTACATGTTTATAATTTAAGTTTCTCTTGTCTCAACTACAAAGACAACAAAATATTGACCACATTATGGTAATTTCAAAGGGAATCCATTGTTCGTTATTTGTTTTTACACTAACTCAAAGCAGATTTCTTATTATTTAATAAATATGCTAATTCAAACCAAAGACCCAAACTAAATACATCCACACTTCCACCAAGATAACTATAAGAAGGAAGGAGGGAAGGAAGGAAGGAAGGACCTGCTATGTTTACTATCACATTTTTACAAAGAAACAATGGAACGTTACCATCAGTCCTATGAATCTGTTCTAAGAATCAATTCTTCATAACATAGCTTGATATTATAAATTAGTTGTTGCTCATTTAACTTTTAACAGTTTTGCCGTTAAAGGGTAGAGGTCAATCTGTATCTACCAACAAAGCACAATCTCAAGACCACCTGTTTTATGACTCCCAGGCAGCCACTTGAAACAATTGACCCCACTGCTAGCCAAATCTCTTAACTTTTTCAAGGCTTCTTATAGGACTCAAGAGATGGTGTTGGATTTCAAAATCCAAAAATAGCAAATGACAAAGATAATTTCCCTACTCTTCAGGCATATTAAAAGAATAGAATTATCTCAGGGAGCTAAAACTACTCTTTCAAGGTGGTAGGCTACTATTGACCACTCACTGGTGGCACAGATTCCAAAGTGTTTCTGAAAGAGATAAAAAGTGAAATCCACCAAAACTGAATTTTCAACTGCACATTGTCTGGGTCAAGCACTCCCACAGTATCCTCCCTGGCCTTCCAGACGCTTCAAAATAACAGAAAAGGAACCGAAGAAGAGGGAAAGGGGGGATAAAGAGTTTGCCAAGCACAGCTTCAATCTCAGCCCACTACACCCACTCCCTCCCTCTCTTGGCTCCCTTCTCCTCTCTGCTCAATCCTCCCCACACACCCAGAAAGGAGCTGTAACTTTTCCTGCTGATGAGGAGAACTTCTGGCCACTTACTGTGTTACTCCCTCCCTATTTGCTTCTTAGTTTGTTAAAGCACATTTCATTTCCCTTCCGCTATTCACTTCTACTCCACAAAACGGGCTAATGCATCAAATACAGAATAAGGTTGACAAAGAAGCCTACCAAACTAGAGAATACACATATTATATATGTACACATAAATATACAGATATGTATACATGCACATATATTTCTAACATTATATATAACATACATACATATATAATGTTAGAAACACTGGTTTATATTGGCATGTTTTACAGCTAGTCTGGTTTCTTCAAACTCTTATTATACACTTCAGACCTTATTGTCACTGGCTACACTCTTATGGGATACTACTAATAAATATTCTGAAAGATAATGCTGACCCATTAAAAAGATCCAGCATGCCCTCAAATTTATTCTAGATTTAATGGTATCCCATGTTTAGGATTTTACTATTTTAGACCTGTGACATGGAACTCTGTCTGAATAAGGGATTCTCATTGGCCCATAAGAATCTCATTGGCCCCTCCCACCTACATAATAGTGTTTTTACAGGTTTAAAACGTCTTAAGCTTTACAGGGAAGCTACTACACTTCCCTGTCCGCTCTCCTACTCTTTAAAGGACTGTTTCACACCTTCTCCTTCCTCAAATCTCTTCTTATTACTCACAGCTCACGACCTTGCTTCCTTCCTTGGCAAAATAGAACTAACTAGAAGTGGGTGAGCACACCTTTCCTCCTCACCTCTCTACCAACCTACCTGCATCCATCTGTGCACATTCTTCTCTCCTATCTGTCACTTAAGATAAGCTCTCAGTGCTCTTAGCCAAGACTAACCTCTTGCTCTGTGTACTAGTCCCATCTCTTCTAACTCAAGGACTTTGATTCAGCAACTGTCTCTCCCCATCTCTGTCTTGCATCAGCAAGTTTTCTCTCTCTTTTGAATCTTTTCTAAAGGTAAAAGGCATGCTGAATATCTGCCATGATAAAAATAAGACATTCCCTAGACATCCTATCTGCCCCTGCTTTACTTTTCAACTGGAGTCTTCAAAAAACTCTTCCACATTTCCTGTCTTCAATTCCTCTCCTTCTATTCCCCCAAATCCACTCAGAGCAGCCTTTCACCTCAACTACTCCAGGGAAACAGATCTTCTCAGAAGCATCAGTGACTGCTCATTGCTAAGCCCAGTGCTCAGTTGCCCTCCTCACCTCGTTAGGCACCTCAGCATCAGGGACAAGACTGAGCAGGCTCATCCCTAAAAGACTTTCTTCCCTTGTCTTCTAACTGAAGACTTCTCCTTCTTTTCGGGTCTTTCAGTCCTGAACGTCTAACCACAAGAACTCCAGGTCTCAGTCCTTAAACAGCTTCTCTTGGTAGTCTCCTATAGCTCCCTGGTGATTTCAATACTCTGATGGCTTTAAATAACATCTTTACACTGACTACTCCCGAACGCACACCTCCAGTCCAGACATCTCCCCAAACTTCAGACTGTACATCCATCTCCTACTCAACGTGACCAGTTGATTGTTCACTGTATCTCAAACAGCACACAACTAAACCTGATGAGTACCTCTCCCCACCCCGAACCAGTGCCCCACTGAACTCTAGGTGTTCCCCAAACCAGTTCCCTCCTGAGGTCTTCCTTATCTCAGTTAAGGGGACCCTCACAGAGATGCAGAGTTTTGTTCAAAGCAAAAGTCTCGTAGTCATCTCTGTCTCTCACATCCCACATCCAAACCATCAGCAAATTCTATGAACCTGTCCTTCAAACTATGTGCAGAATCCAGTCACTTTCACCCAGAGCAACTCTACCTCTCAATTCAAGACATTTTTCACCTGATTATCACCAGAGTCTCCTCCTTGGTCTACCTAGCTGATTTTCCTACTCCTGCCCTCTGCCCTAGTAATTTCTTCTACACACAGGATCGAATATGGAATATATATAAGTCACATCATATCACTTCACTCTCAAAAATTATTCACGGTTTCTCATGTCACTTAAAGAAAAAGCCCAGAGTGCTTGCCTTGTAAGCACAAGGCCCTGGGTTCGATCCCCAGCACGGCAAAAAAAAAAAAAAGAAAAAGAAAAAGAAAAAGCCCAAGTTCACACTGGGACCTAGAGAAATATACAGTTAATTGTCAGAATCCAAAGGGGACCCACACCACCATCCTTACTCCTCATCTTCCTTCCAAGGATACCAAAATGCCCTTTTTTTTTTTTTTAAAATAAAATGATGAAGTGCCTGCCTATAACCTATGCACATCCTCCTGTGTATTTTAAATCATCTTTATATTACTGATAATACCTAAAATAATGTAAATGATCTAAAATAGGTGTTATACGTTATTGTTTAGGGAACAGGGACAAGAAAACAGTATTTATACATGTCTAATACAGACACAAGTTTTGAAAGACATCTTTGATCCTTCGTTGGGTGAATCTATGGACTTGGGAGCTGCTAACACTAAAGTTCCACTGTGCTGTATTCCCTGACTCCCATATCCTTCCTCCTTCCCCTCCTTCTTTCCACACAGCCACAGTGGCATCCCTGCAGTTCCTTGGATATGCCAGGTGTACTCCTGCCTTAAGGCCTTACATTTGCCTATCCCTCTGCCAGGAAAGCTCTTTCCCCACAAATTTGCATGACTCACTCTCTGAGATCCTTTAAATAGTCTGTACAAAGGTCATTGTGTTGGTCATTTGCCTGCTGACTCTCAGGTGGCAAGAGGAGAGATCCTTTCCTACTGTATCTTTCAGGAAGCCTGACCCACATGGGCCATATTTCCCAGGCTCCCTTATCAGGGGTTTTCAGCAGAGTTCAGCATGACAGGAATCTGGACAGGTGAAAGGGGCAAGCTCAAGCCTTCCTCCTTCTCTCTTTCTGCCTCAGGCAGCATCTTAGTAGCAGGTGCATCTTCTCTGTGGCCTCAGGTTCCACTAGGTAAGGACCATCCAAGGCTCTGGTAACACTGTCTGTCTGAGGGTAGTGATAGCTTCCTGACATTAAGTCCTTCTGAGATGGGCTGGGGTGTAGATCAATGGCAGAGTACTGCACAAGCTAGTATGCACAAGCCCCTGGGTTTGGTTGCCAACAATAGGAAAAAATTAAATTCTGGGTTGTCTCATTATCCCAATTAACTTCTCAGCCCTTCCATCACCTGTGTAGCAGTTCCTTTATATTAAATACCCTCTTTTTGAATCACCAAGACCAATTTCCATCCTCCTAACTGAACTTGGTGGTTATAATCACCTTTATGAAATAGCAGTCACCCCCAATTCATACTTCCCAGGCTCTCCACTTGGCTTTGATTTTCTTTAGGATTCACTCACTCTTTGACGTAGTGTTCAATTGTTGGTTCATTGTCTATCTCCCATCTAGAATGTAAGATCCCTGAGAGCAGGAACTGGACATCTGCTTTATACACTGCTATATTTCCAATACCTAGAATTACATCAATGCCTGGCACGATAAGGACACAATGAATGAGCAAATAGTTCCTGGGCTTTTTGTTTGTTTTGATGTTCTTCATTTTGAGAGGAGAGTCTCACTATATCGTCTAGGCTGACCTCAATCTCCTGAGCTCAAGAGATGCTCCTTCCTCAGCATCCTGAGTAGCAGGTATTACAGGAGTATCACCACACCCAGCCCTTCTGTTTTAGCAACAAAGAAAAAGGGCTAGAAGAGTGTGGTAAACAAAATAATCCCTCTCCCAAGATGGCCTAATCCTTGGAACTTGTGAATTTGTTACCTCATATGGGGAAAGGGACTTTGAAAATGCAATTAAATTAAGAATCTTTTTTTTATGGCGATGGAGTACCAGGGATTGAACTCAGGGGTACTCAACCACTGAGCCACATCCCCAGCCCTATTTTGTATTTTATTTAGAGACAGGGTCTCACTGAGTTGTTTAGCACCTCACTTTTGCTGAGGCTGGCTTTGAACTCATGATCCTCCTGCCTCAGCCACTGGGATTACAGGCATGTGCCACAGAGTCCTGCAAATTAAGAATCTTGAGATGGGGAGGTTATCCTGCCTTGGGCCTAATGTAATAACAAGGTTCTCATAAGAGAGAGTGAGGAGGACCAGAATTAGAGAAGAAGATGTGACCATAGAGACAGCATCAAAGTTGAAGATGCTGCACAATGGATTTTGATAATGGAGGAAAAGACCATGAGCCAAGGAATGCAGGCAGCTCCCAAGATCTGAAAAGGCAGAAGGAACAGGTTCTCCCCTAGAGGTTTCAGGAGGAATGCAGCTTTGCAGACATCTTGATTTTAGCCAAGTGAAGTCCATTTTGGATTTCTGACCTCCAGAAATGTTAGATAATACATTTGTGTTCTTTAAAGCTAATACATTTGTGGTAATTTGTTATAGCAGTAATAGAAAACTGATACACAGAGTTTACTCAATTGTGTAAGCTTTGTAATCAGGACATGTGTCTTATTCACCTTTAAGTCCCTATAGTCTACAACACTTCCTGACACAAGGCAGGCACTGAAGAAATGCTTGTGGAATGAATGAATAAGGTTTAACAGCAAAGCAGAATCAGATCTGTCAACCTGACCCAGTAGCAAAATCCCTCACCTGGCTTCACCTGATCTCAGAAAGGAAAGAAAGCACCTTGCTATTAAGAAGGCTTTGTGAGCCAGGTATGGTGGCACACAACAGTAATCCCAGCAACTCAGGAGGCTGAAGCAGGAGGATCACAAGTTCAAAGTCAGCCTCAGCAACTTAGGGAGGCCCTCAGTCACTTAGTGAGACCCTGTCTCAAAAAGTAAAAAGGACTGGGAATGTGGCTCAGTGTTAAGCACTCTGGGTTCAATTTCTGGTTTAAAAAGAAAGAAGAAAAAAAAAAATCTTGTGAACTTTTTGAGCAATGAAGATATAAGGGCAGAGGGTAGAGAGTCAATCTAGGTCACAGGTATCCATGTCAATTAGAGAGAAATAAGGAAAAGTCACACTGGCCCTGTGCAATATATTAAGGACCTTGGGCCTAATTCTGTAGACATTAGGACGCCATAGAAGTATTTTCAGCAAGGTGGAAACATTAACATATGCATTTAGGATGCATAGAACACTGAGATTTAGGAATCTATAGGTTGGAGAAGAGTTTGGAATTAGAGTCATAAATATGAGAAGTGGTAACTTATGGTTGATAATATATTGCATTTATTTTAACTAAAAGCACCTGGGAAAAATTTCTTTCCTTCTCATGGGTAGCTTCTTTTAAATAATTTTTCATCAAGCTGCTCAGGCCATTAACCGAGTTCTCAGATCATTTTCTTATAAACATGACTCAATAAAATTCCCAGAAACACTAAAAGTTCCGACCCTCCCATCCTACCACCTTCTCCTATGTAGGCACTAGCACATGCTATTCCAGTTATAATGTTTTAAATAAATCTTCCCAAACATTTTTATTCATCCTTTCAACAGCAATTCCTTTCAGGGAGGGTTTTGCATTGTCTTAAACAACTTGAATATTCTCTGAGAGGCTGGAACTTTCCTTTTGGGTCTTATCCCTTTATTCCTTTCCTCAGATTTCTTGGTAGAGAAGGTGTCAAGGAAGCAAGGTGGGAAAAAAGTCCTCTCTCTACTCTCTTGTCTTCTGTAAATGTCTAGAAATGAAAAGAGACTTGCTCATGATTTGGAAATGGTGGGCTGAGGCCTCCCAGGACCATCTGGCTTGTTCCATTGCCAGCTAGAGTTGAGCCGACTTTCACAAGAACCCAGGAGCCACAGGGGTGCTTGAGTTGCAGCTGCCTCGTGACATCCAAGGAGAACACCACGGGATTCTGTAGAAGAAGTCACACTGTGCCTGTTCCTGAGTGCAGGAAACATAGTTACGGAGTGTTTGTGGGCATACAAAGGAGCTCACCGGGAATAGGAAAGCCATCACAGCCTTAATTTAAGGGGAAAGAGAAAAGAATAAATATTATCTGATAGTTCAAATATATCTAGGACCTACAATAGCTCAGCACTCATCCTGAATTTTACAAAATCACTGATCAAATATGAAGCTTCTGAAAGTCTCTTTTAATTGAATTTTTCATTTCATTTGGAGGCTTTTGATAAATACGTCTACCCAAGCATGAGAAGCGGCCAGGTGTGCCATGTGTACTTTCCCTTAGTTTTTCCTCCTTCCCTGCTCTTCCTTCTTTCCTCTTCCTCCTCCTCTCTTTCTCCTTTTTCCGTCTTGGGAATTGAATCCAGAGCCTCAAATGTGCTAAGCACATGCTCTATCACTGGGCTATACCCTCAGCCCCACAAACTTGCAATTTTTATTTATTCTATTGCCACATAAATTATCAGCCAACAGAGTTGAAGAAAATCTCAAGACCTTAAAGTAGGCTGTACTCTAACTCACTTTCCATCTTTAAGTAATTTCTGATAAGTCATTTAATTTCTTTTAAAGAGAAGGCTAAGAGCCCACTCCTCCAGACTAAATGTTTGTATGCTGATGTATTACCTTCTTTCAGGGGTCTGTTTGCTCCTGGTCAAGAGCCAGAGGTCTGAGTTTTTGCTCAGAGTACCTGAACCTCTCTGCCTTCCCACTGGTCCCCCCTCCCTCACTATAATCTCTACCTTCCCCTCCCCTCTCTTTTCTCCTGTCATCACCCTCACTCCATAACCCCATCTGGGATGTCAAGGGTGACCATAACCAGGCTATCAGGATGGAGTTGGAGTAGGTCCTCTGAGCAGTTCTCACCAACAGACACCTCCTGATGCTCTCTCATGGTGACTGTGATTGCTAGTGTGAATCTCTGTCATTGCTGTTGGCACAGCCAGCACATACCAGTGGCTCTTGTTGGCAGTGGAACACTCAGGACTGCCACAACCAGCTGCTCCCTCTTAGAACTTCTTGGAACAGCCAACTTCTAGGTCCCTGGGCTGCTGGGCAATAATGCTTTACTTGGGTCCTACTTCCTCTAGAGGGCAGCACAAGTCACAGTCCCTGGCAAGTAGCTGAAATCAACTACAGGAGGCAGGACTGGCTTATAGAACCCCTTCAAATCCCCCTAGCCTGACTTGAGAGTACAGAGGCAAACATGACTACACGCCCCTGCTGTACCACCTGTGGACATGCAGTTCGGCATGGTGGAATCAGATCGACCTGCCCGCAAGTCCAATCTCTACTTCCAGGCTTAGTAGCAAAGTGGTTTTGGGAAGAGTTGCCTTACCTTTCTAAGCCTTGAATGCTTAGCTTTAAAACAGAAATAATGATACTAATTTACCTTTTAAAAAGTGTTGTTGTTTTGAGGATTAAATGAGTTAATGCATGTTTCTTTAAACCCTATGGGTTGTCCACCTAGAAGTCTTCAACAAACTCTTCTTCCCTTGCCCTTTGTCTTTCCAGACTTCCCTGGGACCCCTAGAACCAGCTTAGTACAAAACAAGGGATTTGTTCTAAAAAATAAAGATCACAACTTTATTCTGAGTGTCAAAAGATAGATGTCCAGAGGTAGCAACACAATGCCATTCAAACTCTCACTCATTTGCCATCCCCACCTCTCTCCATCTGCCTCTATGACTTTTTTCTCTCTGCAAAACAGTTTCCTCCATTTTTCTTGCCCACATAAGGAAAACCCTCCTGGGTTCATTCTGAATTCAAACCTCTCTGAGTTTGTAAAATACTGGGAGAGAAAAAGATCTGACTGAATAAGGTGCCATCTCTGGACCAGTCAGCTGGGACCAGACTCTGGGGGCCATGTTAATGCACAGGAGCTATTACAAAACCATGGGGGTGGAAGCTCCACAGGAAGAGGGAGGGCAGATGATAGCACTGGTACAGGGTGGGGGATTCACATAAGAAGCCTAAGACTACACTTCAGCCCTTGAGAGTATCATGTGGTTGCAGGAAAGAAAGAAATGTCATCTTCAGTTCATTGATTTTAATGTGAGGGAAATAATATGGGGGGGGGCACAATCAATAGTGATGGAATAAATCCTGTGTCTCTTGAGGTCTAGTCAATGAAGCCCAGTACAGTGGTAGGGATGGTGTGAGAACTTCACAGGGCTCTCTGGAAGACATCCGCTCTTGGGGACTTTCTGCCCTTACAAAGCTCTAGGACCCACCCTTTCTTCTTTCTTGGAAGACAAGAAATAAAAGTACTTACTTTAGAATAAAAGATGACTGGAAGACAGGTCTTGTCAGAGAAAGAAGCTATTTCACTTGGGCTCTCTCTTGCCCTGGGCAGGAATTAATGGGATTAAGTTACGAAGGCGATTTCCTATATACATGAAAGAGATACAAAATAGAGTAAGACAGAATTAAGTAGCATAATTTGAGTTCACGGAAAAGATCAGAAAGTTGGGGACAGCCTCAAGAAGTCAGTGGATCTTGACCCACCAGGTTTCAGAAGTGGGAGAGGAGGAGAGTTCTTCCTGGAAGGAGAAACAGCAAACAGAGGAACTGAGAATGGGGAGAATGTGGCATATTTATGGACAGTTGTATTATGCAAGGGAATGGAACAAACTATGGGATGTGCAGTAAAAGTGCCTAAGATGCTATCAAAATGTGGATTCCTGGGCCTCCTGTGCAGAGATTCTAGTTTAGTTGGTCTGGGGTGAGCTTCAGGTTTGGATCTCAAGAAGCTCCTTAGAGGTTCTGCAGAGCACAGCTTGAAAAACACTGGTGTCTACACTGGCACTGCCTATAGTTAGGCAAAGGAAATGGCTGTCCTGTCCAGTATGTGTTTGTGGGTGAGAGTCGCTAACCAACAGACTGTGAGGTCTTGCTCCTGAGGGCCCAGGAGAGCTGCCCTCAGCCAGTACCACTGGGGCCACTGACTGACCAGTGCTTCTTCCTGGGACTCCTTTATACCCCCAATCTCCAGAGATGTCACTTGATCACCAGCTGGTCTGGCCCTCATTTTATATCCTGTGTCTTTGTCAGGGATTACACCCAGCCGAAGAAGCAACAGAGCAAGTGTAGATGTTGAATTCTTTTTTTTTTTTTTTTTTTTTTATTCTTAGTAAGTACATATCAGCTTCATTTGGGAACAGGAAAAATGTGAACATTTCAGAGTAATAAAGTGTTTCAGAGTTAGTAAAGTGATATGTGGTATTGAAATTTTTTTTCATTATCTTTTTTTGACAGTAATAAATATTTTAAAATTTTTAATGCATGTATATAGGGTGATCATTTCTGCCTCATTCTACCATCCTTCCCCATCCCCATTGCCCCTCTCCTCCCCTCACTCCCCTCTGTACAATCTAAAGTTCCTTCATTGTTCCCTACCACCCCCCACTATGGATCAGCATCCACTTATTAGAGAAAACATTCAATCTTTGATTTTGGAGGATTGACTTATTCCACTGAGCATGATATTCTCCAGTTCTAGATGTTGAATTCTTAAATAGTATTGTTGTTGATATGTCTTGCTTGTTCATTTACTTGTGTTTCATTATCTAACCACAGTAATTTTGTGGGGAGGGCATGCTGGGGATTGAACCCAGGGCTTTGCACATGCCAGGTAAGCACTTTACCACTGAACTACAACTCCAGGCAATTTTAGTTTTTATTTTGAGTCAGGGCCTTGCTCAGGCTGGCCTCTAACTTGCAATTCTCCTGCCTTGGCCTCCCAAGTAGCTGGATTGCAGGCATGTGCCACCATGCCCAACTTTAAATATTATATAAATAGCATTTCCATAATAGTAAAAGAATGAATTATTTAATTTTTTAAAAGGAGGTTTGTGTTTGAAAAAGGAAAAGTTTCTATTCTAAACTTCCCAAGAGTTGGTCCTATTCAGTAATTACAAATTTTTTTTCTGTCTTTCTAAACCACTTTTCATCTCTTCTGCAATTCATCTCACATGATTTCATGAAGCAAGCAGTGTGGTTTCATCTTACAACAATAAGACAGCTAAGAATAAGTCAAATCAGTTGCCAGGTGTTGGGACTGATACTGAAATCTTTTCATACCCTGCCCAAGGATTTTCATATTAAATCATTGTCTTGTCATTATTTTATTCTTGGGTTGTTTTTAGGAAAATTTAAAATACTAGTAACATGTTTTCCAGTGTCTTGGGTCAGAAATTACAAGTGAAAACAGAATGAATGGCTTTCACCAACCCTCTTCCCTCTCTGCTTAGATTCCTCTGGTTCTTCATCCCATCCATCCATATTTCTTATTTTTGCAACCACATTTCTCTGGCTTTATTATTAGGGTGAGAAAGGAAATGCATCTACCTTCTGTTTTATGTTCATTTAATTTAATTGTTCTCACTCTTCACCACGAATAGTCTTTGGGTCTGATACCTAATATCCATCGAATCTAATTTTGTTAGAAATGCTAGTTTTAGCCAGTGCTTGACTCTTCCAGTAACCAGAGGGAAGACTCACAGGGTTCAGTCCTCTTGGGTCCTAAGTGCTAACATAAGCCTGTTTGATCTCTGTGTCCTGAGTTTGATCTGGTCCTACAGTCTACACTGCCCAGCAGCACACAAAATTAGAAATAGCACTTTTTGGCCATGACCAGTCAGAGTGAAGAAGCCTGACCTACTCTAGTAAGGTGAGCAATAGCTGGGAGTGCATGAGTGTATCTCTGGGGTGCGTACTAATACACAGAGACCCCCAGATTTGTTCTGGTTGTTTATTATTGTATAACAAATTACTTAAACTTAGAGGCTTAAAACAGCAACCATTTTAATATATCCTATGGGGGGTCTCTCAGTCACATCCCGTGTGGATGAGTAAAGGGTTAACTGCCAGAAGATGATGTTGACTATCAATCAATCAATTGCCCATAAACTTATCTAATCAAGAGCCAATACTCCTTTGAAATGAGAGGCGGCGTGACGGATCTGGCCTTACCAGCTCTGGCCTTTAAAAACCTGGAATAGCCCAACTCTCCTTTATTTATAGACACACAGGGAAAGGGGCCGGGAATGGGAGGAGCTTCTTCTGTAATGGACAGGATGGGGTGGAGTTAGGGGAGCCAATTTGCTCAGGGACATTATTACAGAACCAGGCAGGGAACCACTGCCACAGTGCCACATACCTCCCAGCAACCTGGGACAGACCTCTGTGTCTGCTAGTTGTGGGAAGTCAGACCTCTGTGTCATGAGGCTCCACCTCGTCTGATTCTGCTAGATATGGATGGCTTCCCACAATATCCCATGAGTTTCTGTGTCAGGGGATTCCAACAGGTGTTTTCTCTGTCCCCCGGGGATTTTCGTGGTGGCCAGGAGGCTATGCTCACTACCTGCCCTTGACAGGAATGTGGAGGAAGGTGACTTTAGTTGAGACTGTGGGCTGACTTCTCCCCCAAACAGTTTTGGGGTAGTTGAACTTGTTAGCAGAGTTTCTAGGGACAATGTCCTGAGGGACAGAAAGTAGACACTACCAGTCTCTCAAGACCTGAGTCCAGAAATCGGCACAGCATCATTTCTGCCAATTTTGTTGGTCAAGCAATCACATCACCTGCCTATGTAGTAAAGAATATATAACCATCTTTAAGCCATCACAGAGTTTATTTACCATATGTTGGCACTTATTCATGGAATGTTTATAAAGCACATGGCAAGGACCAGGCCCAGTACGAGACTCTGGCAATACAGAGGAAGTTAACATATTCCCTGCCACTAAGAAGTCCACAGCCTAGGAGACAAGCCAATATGTTATATATAGATTTTTTTTCCCCACAACCTTTCAGTAATTCTCCCCAAAGCAACCCATCAGTGAAACCTGGAATAAATTTTAGAAAGATTAAACAAAAAAGGGAGAAAATCCATTGCCTCATAATCTCTAGTTGCTCATAATTCAAATAACTGTTTATCTAACAACACCTGGCATGCAGACAAATTGTGATGGGGAGCTGAAGCTTGAAGTGTCAGAGGAGAAAATCAGCAGCAGAGATAACTTCTTGAGAAATGGCTCTTGTGCATGCTAAGAAGAAATTGTAGTCAGAACTTAGCAAGGGCGGGATAAATTCCAAATGATTTCAGTTCTCATCTGTAAGGCAAGTGGTTAGGTCATTATCACTCTTGCAAAACTTGTCAATCACAAATAAGACAAGGCTTACCCTTGTAACAGAATGTCAGGAACATAGAAGAAAGACAGAGCCCTCACACTTCATCTTCTTGGGAGAAAAGAGAAGATAATGTTTCTAGTTCAGCAGCCTTCCAGCTACGAGGTTGCCTTGCCCTGAAGCACAGCTGTTAGGCAAGAAGTCACTTAGCTTAATAGGCTGATATGCTGAATGTTTAAGGTTTGAGATTTCTAGCAAGAATGCAAGAGAACATGGTCACATTGTAATAGACAACTATATTCAAGAAGCCAAAAATGTGGCAAAGGGTTCACCTATGAAGACATTGACTTAGATTTTGCATTTTAGAGGTTTCCCCCAAGGTACATAGACATAAAAATCACTGATCCAGGGCTGGGGTTGCAGCTCAGTGGTAGTGTGCTCACCTAGCACATGTGAGGCACTGGGTTCAATCCTTAGTACCACATAAAAATAAATAAATAAAACAAAGGTATTGTGTCCATCTACAGTTTAAAAAAAAATCACTGATCCATAAGCAATACGCTGAATGCCATGTTCCTCTGGCATGGGCCTCTGGGCTCTGCCCATGTTATTTTCTTTGCCTGGAATACCTGGGTCACACTGAAAAAGTGCAAGAAAAACATAGAAGGTGATTGGAACCAGAGAAGGGGACTAGAATCCCAACAGTGATGCAAATGACAAATGCTATTGTTAAGAGAGAGAGGAGGGGTCAATGAGTGTGTAAGCTTTGGATGAAGAGAGATGTCAAAGAAAAGAATTCCAGGCAGGTAACCCAACACAAGTAAAAAATGAATGTGACTCCAGATGGTGGTTTTCGACCACCTCCTCTGTGGCCACCCTTAGCTGGTAATGAGCCCAGTATGGGAACGGGACACATTCAGAAGACCTCAAGTTGATTGGTTCAGCACCTGTATCTGTGGGTATCAGAGAGAATGATGGAAGCCAAGTTTAGCAGCATAGGGTTGGTTTAGCTAGGAAAAGCTTCGAGTCTCTACTAAATCATTGAAGCCAGCATTCCTCATTCCAGATACAGAAATTCCTTGGTTTTCTTCAAAGAACTCTTGATAAATTCCTTTCTAAAAGCAAGGTCTGTATTTCACAGGGAAGAAAATAGTACCTGCAAACTATCTATTTGTCTGTTGGCATGGTGTTAAACAAAATTGATATGCAGGATCCATTGCTAAGTGATTCTTGATACCAGCCCCATAGTATTTACTTTTTCATTTTTAAACATTTCTTAGCTTAGGTATGATCTGAACTGTGCATTATACAAATGATCTTTAAAATACCACTAGATTTGTTTGGATGAGCCCTTATAAAGTAAGGCTAAATTATTCCACAGGTGTTTTCCTAAATCACATTATTAAAATATTCCATTTACTCCAGGAAGATGAAACTAGGAGAAGGAAGAATAAATAATATGCATAAAGCCATCTCCAAAAAATGGAATAATGTGAGGTAATCCCTTATTTTCTCTCCATTCTGTCCAGTATTCCCACTCTCTTTATCACATAGGGCCCACCGTAAGTCTAACTTTCTTCATGGTGTTCTGCCCAATCTTTCCATCCTCAGCTGATTATTTCCCTCCCTGATCTTCTCTTGCATGTACATCATTATCGGTTTTCTCATTATTTTTTTTATTTGTTTTTTGAAACAGGGTCTCACTCTTTTGCCCAGGCTGGTTTCAAGCTTGTGGGCTGAAGTGAGTCTCTTGCCTCATCCTCCCAATTGGTTTCATGCCAAAGAACCCAGTTTAGTTTCTAGAAACTAAAATAACAAAGTATTTTGAGATTGAGAAGTAAGCCCAAAACATCTTTTATATTGCTCAGAATGTAGCTAATAACAACAATGACCAATAATTATTTGGCATTTAACTGTGCCAAGTTCTTTACATGTACTATTTGATTAATTTGTACAACTATCCTCTTAATAATGAGAATTATGCTCTCATTATCTCCACTTGACAGATATACAAACTGAGACTTCATCAAGGTTAAACGGGCAGGAAGTGGTGAATGCAAGATTTGAACCCAGGTAGTCTGACTCTGGAGTCCAAATGTTTAACTACTTCTCAAAACAACACAAATATACTTTGCTGAATGATTCCCAGGTGTCTTATATTGAGTTGTTTGTTTCATAGGTTTCATAAACTTCATTTATTTTGTACACACATTTATGATGTAGGTGCCATTATTTTCCCCATCTAAAAGGTGAGGAAATTGAAAAGTACTGAGATTTAATAGCTTTGTGAAGATTATACAGCTAATAGGGGTTAGAACACAGATTGGGACCAGTCATGACTCAGTTTTGAGTTTATTAAACTGCTGTCTAGGGGTGAAGATTATAGAATTCTGCACCTATGTAGGAATACCTTCCACATACTAACATTCCTTTTGCTAGGATTCTCTTACTTCAGTCATTTCTTCCATGACAGCTTTTCAATATCTTAAGAACTGTAGGCTAATCTTAGATAATGACCATCTTGAAACATGGTCTTCTGAACAAGAACAAACATCTGATCAGACCATGTCCTAAGTCTGCTCTCCTGAATGAAATAAGTGTGCCATGTCTGTTGCATCTTCTGCTACACATATGTTCAAGCTCCACTCTGAATGTGAAAGTGGTTAAGATTTCCACTGTGAGTGGGAGTATTGGTTAGGAATGCTTCCCATTATGAGTAACAGAGTATCTATCAATAGCTTAAACAAAAGGGGTTGTAATTCTTACATAGCAGCAATCTGGACATACGTAACTTCTGGCATTAGTTTAGCAACTCGATGATAGAGCTGGTATCTCTGTGGTTCTCTTGATATTTTTCTGAGTGGTTACAAATCTTCAGGGAAGACAGAATGAAAAGACAAAGAGCTGAACCGGTTCTGCTCCTTTTAACAGAAAAAGAAAACCTTTCCCCAAAGCATCGCCAACGAATATTCCTTCTGTCTCATTGGCTACAATTGGGTCACGTGGCACCAACTACTGCAAAAGAGGCTAAGTCAGAGGACAGGACTACTGTGACTGGCTTAGTCCTTTCATGATCCACTGCCTGAGGCTGGGCACATGGCTGTTCAGAACAGGGAAGAAGGAAGAAAGAAGTCCTGGATGCTGGAGGGATAGATAATGGTTTCTGCCTTAGTGGAGCATGAAACTTATCTGCAGTCCCATATCCAATGTCTAATTTGCTTGGAGATGAAATGGTCTTTGGGCAGCAACATATGCATCCTGTTATTGCAGCCTTCCCTTCCCTCAAACTGCTGGTACTCATTCTGAATTCCCACTAGAACTGAAATCCACCCATGAATTCACCTAGTTTCTGCCAGTCTCTTTCTTCAGACCATGCCACATTCTGAACAGATAACCTTGATTTTAGACTCAGACTTGACCCCTAAGAACTAGTGCTGTTTGTTGCTCAGATGCTTTGTATCATGTCCCATTCTAACTTTCCAGATCTAACTTCTTGATTTTGGATTTGGGCATGGATTGAGTTATGGTCCTAACTGGTTTAAGCTCAAGTCCTCTTCCCAGCTAGAAGTCCCAACATGCAGTGAAGCTCAAGTCACACCATTTATGACATCTAATAGATTACTAAATAAATTCTTGTTGAATTGCTTTGAATATTTAAACTCCCAGGATGTCAACTGCTGTTACTAATGGCAATTGCCATCTGTCAGAAATTTATTAAGAAAGTAACCTCAATGAAGATTTGTAGCAAGTTAACTTCAATGTATTAGGCAAGGTGGCCCAAAATAAATGAAGTTCCATTTTTAAAAAGGAAACTTTTGAGAGTTTTATACAGTGCATAATGAACCACAACAACAAACAGTGACAAAACAGAACAAATTTGAATATGGTTTGATGTTGGGCTCCATGGACAATCTACACTGGATATTAATGATTAAGTCTTCATACAAAGAAATAAGAGGAAAAATTTAGAAGACTCATTGAATAACAGGAAAGAAAATATAGTAATATCATGTATGAATCTTGGTATCTATTTCCAGGAAAGAGCCTCATCTGAAAAGGTGGGATTACTTTCTTTCACCCAGATAATGAGAATTATTAACCTGTCATTTTTCTCAATAGCTCAGTTTCTATAGCTCAGAGCTAAGAAGAATGGTTAACCACAATAACCACATTCTCCTACTAAAGTTCTGGTATATCTACATCCCTGCATTTCTGCAAACTTCTGATTTTGTATTTCCTTCTCTGATTGAATTTTTGCATATATGCCCTGTTGAAAGCCATCTCAAAGAGTCTTTTATTCAAAGTATAGGGTGGGTTTTTTTTTTTTTGGAGGTGGTAGCAGCTCAGAAGTGGTGAAATTAATCAGGTCATAGTGCGTACATTGGGGGTATCTAGTAGTTTACAAAATTAGCATATTAGAATAACTAGAAATAGATAAATAGGTAGCTACCATGAGACTTTCATACCATCTCAATTGGGTATTTAACATAGTTTGACAGAGTTTGAATGGCAATTATATTGAGGTTAAACTCACTGGCAAGCACCTTGTGCTAACTGAAGAAAATTTCATGGACTGTGGTGAACAGATATGCACATATCAGGGATGATATTGGTTATGAAAGTTCAGAAACCCAACTTATTTTCTTGTTGTGCCAAGGGTCTCAACCTCTTTAGGTAGGACCCCAATTTTCTTCCGGGGGGAATTCAAGTAGTTGAATGAATATTTAATTGGTACCTCCAAACACCATATTCTAACCAGTCATACCAACTCTGATTGATTTGTAGTGATTTGCAGTGATCGACACTGGGCCCTGCATTGAAAAGTATTCTGAGATCTTATCCAGACTCAATAGGAAAGGTGCTCAACTTCATTAATGATGTCTGTCAGAAATAGAGGGGGTGGTGTGCAGTGGGAAGCATGGATCTATATGCCATCCATGCCAAAGATCAGTATCACTCCCAGGGCTTTTTAATCCACAGATTGGTAGGTTCTAATAAGTCTGGGGTGGGGCCTGAGAATTTGCATTTCTAACAAGCCCCCAGTAGAGGACACTGCTGATGATCTGGGGACCACCCCTTGTGAACCACTGCTGTAAATTACAGCAGAAATAATTTTAACCAAGATATCTTTAAAAACAGGTTTTAATGCTGGTTTCCAATTGTTTCAATCTTAGAGAATCCTTGACACATCACTTGAAGATTTTCTGATTTTAAATAACAAACATCTCCACAAAGTCACTTGGAAGAATTAACTGCCTTCTTTGCCCTGCAGGAATCGATGTGCTGGGTGAGTTGTTGAAAATTGATCACTTGAAATTTAAGGATATGTTAGCTGAAAGTCGCCATCTGGAATTTAGTCTTAAGTAACATAGAATTGTTTTCTCAGTGTTAATTAGATATCAGGAGAAGCTACACATGGAACCCTCTCCTGGTTCTTGGATCATGTAATTAGAATAAGACAAAACATCTGTTCTCCAGTTTCCCAGGCCTGAAGGACACCGCCTACTCACCTAACAGTTATTAACAATAGTTAATAACTTAGTAGCAGGCAGATTATTACCTATATTATCACGTTTAATACATTACCACATTTAATGGTTATGTCAATTCATTTTCCAGATGAGAAGACAGACTCAAAGAGGTTAAATAACTCCCGTAAGGTCACAGAGCTGGTTAAGTGGCATAACTGGGGTTTAAATCCAGGCACTCAAACTCCAGGGTTTATACTCCTAACCCCTCTGCTATACTGGAATCACAGGACAAATCTAATTAAACCCATATTGACTGAAGCAGAGAAGACAAGGACATGGCCTGGCTTCATAACACTTGTGTCAGACACAGGATGTTCAAAGATGATTTCTTTCCACTTTTGATTCTAGAAATGCTGTTTTAATGCAACCTTGGTTCACTTGGATCACCACTGTCCTTCTCGGGCAAAGCCACTAAAATGACATGTATGAAATGTGTTTCCAAAAAAGCTCCACAGGCATCATGTTGTTGTCAATCACATCTCCTTTAAACATGCCAAGGGAATTGGTTATTTAAAGGAATCTATTGGCAAATGCTCCTCTTGGAAAATGAAAAATCTTCTTGTAATTAAAATAATCACCCCATGTTCTGTTTTACAAGTCTGATTATATTTTAACGCCAGATTCTTTTCTTGGCAGGTGGGAGGTGTCTGGTTTGAGTGGGAAGAGTATAGCCCAGAGGAGAAATCAGGAGCCAAAGCCAGAAGCCCATTTGCTTTCTTATCCTTCTCCTTTGTAAATCTTAGGGGCAAGATGAAGTTTAGACCAGGAGTGAAAGCGGTTGCGTTGAACATGGATTTCTCTGCAAAGAGAAATTGTTGTTCCATGCCAGGGGAGAGTTACCTTGCCTACCGAGACTCCCCACAGTGTCTCCACAGCAGCCAGGTAAGCACAATGAACAGACTACTAGCTGTAGGGCTAGCTAGCATTCTTCATTTTTTGGTAAAGATCAAGAAAATGGGAGAAAAGAGTAATCAGAGTTCTCATACAGAAGGCCAAATAAATCCTTTGTAAAGTTTTCCATATATTCATCTGAGAGTAAATTATCAAAAAGTTCAGTGGCACTTTCTCACAGAGAGCCTTCATCTTGGGAATCTTAATGGGATTCTTCTCACGAATTTGAGTTTGCCTGGATTTGTCTCTGTATACTTAACTGATTTACAGAGCCATTTTTGTATTGTGAAAACTCTGGGGCCATGAATAGGGAAGAGGAGGGAAGACACAAATCCCAGACTAAAGCCTGTGCTTCTAGAATAATTGCTCTGCTGCACCAGCTTCTTTATGAATCCTCACTTATTGTTATTTAAATTATGTTTAAAAAACTGAAAAATTCCCTCTTAATACCTGAGTTATATATAGATTAATGCTTCCCACTCAAGTATCTATAAAAGCTAAAGATCTGAGCCACAGCATGCCCCTGACTCCCAAACTCTCCTGATGTCTATGGGTCATGCAAGGAGCCTGCTCTAAGGCACACTGTCTTCAGAGACTTCTATTATTAGATAAATGATTCACAATGATTTTGCACCCCTGCTTTGGGTCCTGGGATGTGAGTTACCCCAGAATGGGAAAATGGGCATAGCTTCTACCTACTGACCTTTTAGATCAACTCTAGATCATCCAGTTAGGGCTTTGGGGTCACATGTGAGGCCAAATGTCTCAGGGTCATAGATCTATTATAGTTTATTTACAGCACTAAAAGTAACCAGCCTGTGTTCCCAGATTTCAGATCCCCTCTCAAATGCGAAAGAATACACTGAAATCAATTTAGGTTTGAACTGATTATCGGTAAGGACAGAGGAGATGATAGAGGGAGAGGATGTGTATAATTTTAACCTGACAGAGGATTTGTAAAAATATGGAAAGGGGAGAGAATTATTATATTCTGACACTATAAATAGAGAAGGGGAGATTACAGGGAGAACTTGTACAAAACATTTTAACTCTTCAGTGATCATATTGGTGATGGTAACATGGTACTCTCATTCTGCGTCTGTTGTGTGTAAGGCGCAATGAAGCTGTATCACCCAGGGCCTCAGACCTTTGACTTCCTGTGATATAACTGACTGACATCCCCAGCAGTCTGAATCCATCCCCCACCCAGACAGGGTTAGTACTGAGGCCATGCCCCGTCCAGTGTGCTTGCTCTCAGCCAATGCTTGGGCACCACAGGGTATTTAGTGCAGAACCTCTTCTTGTCAGTTGCAGGACTTGTGCAACAGGCAACATCAGCCCTTTGCTCCACCAAAAGGTTCTTAAAACTGAGCTGCATCCTGAGGTTCTTCCTCCCCACCCCTGCTCCTTCTGCACTCCCCTCTGTGGTTAGCCGTGCACTGTATCCCTGCTACTCTCATTTCCTCACTTTCCTCTTACAAGGTGCTTCCCTGCTAAAATCTCTTGCATGTGTAGTCCCACCTGGTGATTGCTTCTCCTGAACTAATGTAAAAATAGATGAGTAATTATGGGCTATTCTGATTGCTCCAATCTCATGAATGATGGGAAACTAATTTATTATCTTGAAAACTGATAAAACAGTGGAAAGAATCAAGGGCTTTTTTCTATATAACTTGTACTAGTGGACTAATAGAAGAAGAAAATAGCTATTTTTCCCCATATTTTTTATTGGTATATATAGTGGTACATAATGATGGGATTCATTGTTTCATATTTGCACATGCATACAATAAACACTGTAATTTGGCCAACGTCATTCCCCAGTATCTCGTCTTTCCTTTCCCTCTCCCTCCTCCTGGTCCCTTTCCTCTACTCTGCTGATTTCCTTCTATTTTCATGAGAGCCCCTGATGTTTCTTTTCCTTTTTTCTCTCTCACTTCCACATTTGAGAGAAAACATTTTCCTTGACTTTCTAAGGAGAAAACAGCCCTTTATAAAAGTATTTTAGTTAATAACTGAAAAAGAAATGATAGAACTTGAATATCACCATTTTGCAAACCCTAATATAATGGATCCAGGCATTATCAACAACTTCTTTCCCAGAAAGAATGACAAGCAGACATTATGTGCCTCCCGATGAGAGAACAGAACACAGCCTATAGTCTTGTCAATGAGTTCAAACTCAAATCCAATTAAACCTCTGGATCTAGTTGTCAATTTGCTGGGAATACAGAAGAATCGGTTGAACTGCACTGTAAGTCTACAATCAGCAAAGTCCAGACTGGGCAATTTACAGGTCTGACAGCCTAGGTTTCTTAACAGAAAAACTTTAAGAAGGGCTGAACAAGAAAACTTATGTTGGGCTGGGGTTGTGGCTCAGTGGTAGAGCACTTGCCCAGTATGTGTGAGGCACTGAGTTCGATCCTCAGCACCATATAAGTAAATAAATAAAATAAAGGTTCAGCAATAACCCATAAAAATATTAAAAAAAAAAAAGAAAACTTATGTTAAAAGAGACTTGAAGACATGTTGAATTTTAAAGACAGGTGAGAACAAACTACAGTGTTTGTGGGACGTACTTTAGTGATAACAAAGAAACACAAGCAAGTGATTACTATCAACAATGGTTCTCAAATTTAGATACACATGACAATCACCCGGAGTTGTTCTTAAAATATGGAATGCTGGGTTCCACCCCAAGAGTTTCTGATTTGGTTGGTCTGTGATGGAGCTCTGAAATTTTCATTTCTGTTAAGATGAAGGATGATGATAATGAAACTTCTGGTCCAGAGACCACACTTTGAGAAATGTTGCTATTAAAAAGTCAAAAAGGATAAAAGGTCAAATGTTTACTCTGATATGTGAATTCTAATTCACAATAAGGGGAGGTGGCTAGGGAAGAATAGAGGTACTTTGGATTAGACAGAAAGGAATGGGTACAGGGGTCGGAAGGATAGTAGAATGAATGGGACATTATTATCCTATACGCATTTATAATTACATGACCAGTGTAACTCCACATCTTATATGACCAGAAGAATGAGAAGTTATGCTCCACTTATATATGATGTGTCAAAATGCATTCTATTGTCATGTATAACTAATTAGAACAAATTTTTTTAAAAAAAGATTTTTTAAAAAGTCCCTTCTTGAGAAGGGAGGGTAAGGAAGGAGGGAAGAGACTGTAACAGGGACCAGGAGCATGCAAAGTCTTCTGGAGGTCTGGCCCAATTCGATTTCTTGACTTTAGTATTGGTTATGAGAATGTGATAAGAATAATATGATAATTCATGAGGTTGTATGTTTGTATCCTGTTCTTTTGTATCTGTTTTAAAATACTAGAGTTAAAAATTAAAATTCTGCAAGAATTTACAAATATAGATAGCAAATATAAACAAGTAATAAAAATTTTAACAAATATAGACTTTATTATTGATGTTGTCACTCAGCTTGCAGAGTGGGTATCAATCCAGGGTCTTGTGCATGCTAGCCAAGCACTCTACCACTGAGCTATACCCCTAGCCCTAGACTTTAAATTTTACAGTTCAGTTAAGTGACTTCCTCATGTCCCCAAACCAGGATATAGATGTACTCATTGTTTCCATATCACACACACACAAACTGTACCCTAGTTTTGGACTTAATTACAGGTCATCATATACCCTGCCACAGAAACAGACAAATCTCACATGTGAGAGTTCTGAGAACTTATTCTTAGCTAGATACTTCTCATTCATCTTTCTCAGCAATAATGTTTTCAAAGTACCAATGAAAGCAAAACCCTGTGCTCAGGATAACTGGAAGTTGGAAAGAAAACAAAACATGGATCCAATCTCAAGGCAATTTTGGTTCATTGGAGAGAAGTTTGTTTTTTTTTTAAAGCTACAAATAAAGCAACATAAAATTAGAAAAATCGATACGCTCTTAGTTGCTCTCCTCAATACACTTTAGTTTTTTTAAATTACAAGATCATCAATTTACAAGCCCTTATTTATAACCCAATCTTAAAATCTTTGACAAAATGAAGTTCTAGCAAAGCTTTAATCACAATGTCTCTAGATTAATTTTAATATTATCTTGCATCTTATCACCATCAAATATTTATTTAGTATCTTCTCTTTGCAAGATGCCCATATTGAGGGTTTTATAATAGTTTGCTATTAAATTAAAGTCAATAACCTAGGCACAAAGCCACGGCTAGGGTGAGAGCATAATATTAAGTGAGAATCTTCCAATCTTTTGCCTCTCTCTGACTTCAGAATCAGAATAATGGTCAGTGTTCAACTTTCCCTTTTCTTTTTCTTTCTGTCCTTTCAGTTTAGTATTATGTGACCAATGCAGATATTGTGCAATTGTGTAGGTTTCTCCAGAACTTTGATTCCTCTGAGGAGTAACCAGAAGTTGCAGGAAGAAGGGTAGCTGCCCTTTAATTACTCATTCAATACCTGTATATTAAGGGTCTCCTTATGCGTTTTTTAGCCACTTTGTTGGAATGCACCTTTGACAATTAGATGAGAGCTGTGTAGATGTGCACCTCAAGAGAAACCCGCATGCACCCACAAAGCTTCATGACACTTCTAGGCTATTTGCCAGCATACATAGATTCCCCACTGAGATAGAGGACCAGGTAGAGAATATCTGGTTTCATTATATCATAACATGCTGAGTGTTAGGAATATAATTATGTAAACAAATGGTCCCTATTTTCCAAGAGCTTTCATCTCACCAAAAACAAATTCGACCAAAATATTTGTATTGACATAGAGGTATGTTTTAGTTAATCTATGTGTAGGTAAAAGCCTTTTGGTGAACAACACTATTATTTTTAAATGCTTATATCTTTTTCCAGATAAAATGTCTTAGAACTTTTCATAAACCATATTATCCATATGGATCAACAAGGGAAAAAGAGTCTGAGGTTGCCAAATATGACTCAGCAAGTCAGTGTCATGCCTAGAAATAGAAATGAGAAATGAAAGAAGTTTTCAACAGTCTACCTTGAAATAAGCAATCTCCACATTGGCTCAGCAGTACGGGTGGAAGAGAAGCTGATAAGTCAGCTCAATGTGGAGACCAGGTTTGGAAAGAGCCCTCCTGTGTGAATAGTGCAAAAAATTCTCTGACTTTCCTGGAGCTGTGGTGCATGCCTGTAATCCTAGCAACTTGAGAGGCTGAGAGGAGAATTGCAAGTTTGAGGCCAGCCTCAACAACTTAGTGAGATCGCCTGTCTCAAAATAAAATTTAAAAATGGGTTGGGGATGTAGCTTAGTGGGAAAGTGCTCCTGGGTTCAATCCCCAGTACCCAAACCAAAATACACTCACACACACACACACACCACACACACACAAAAAAAAAACAACTCTGACATTGTGCTTTAGTCACTTCCTTCCTTATGGCTACAAACCCCAACCAAGCTTTATGTAACTCCCCATCCTGTCGCCCATGTTTTGTTTGATCTGTAAACTGAAACTGTCACTTCTGACTTCTTAGAACATCTAGTTTCCTGAAAGCAGATCAGCTGGGTGGAGATTGAAGGTGAAGAGTGTCCCAGCTTCTAAATTGTCCTATGTAGTCTTTAGGGGAAATTTGTCTTACTGGCTTGAAAGCTCTGAGACCTTCTGATGAAAAACTCTCCAGAGGAAATTGTGTTTCCCTCCCCACCACCTTGCCTAGGCCCTGGTTCCTACATGGATGCTTAAGAAAGGTATGTTGTGACACCAAAGCTTCATGATGTGTTAGGTCATAAAATCATGGAATCATACTTATCAGAATGTGCTAAAGCTGTGTACTTAGTGCTCGCTACTAAATTGTGGTTTCTAAAATGTGACATTTATTCATTTCTATATCCTTAATATCTAACATATGACCTGGAGCACAATAGATGTCCAATAAATTAATGAATAAATGAATTATGGGGAGTTGACACGACACTAGTTCTTAATATAGAAGCAAAAATAAAGGTTGCAGAAAGGAAAAATTGAAACCAAGTTGTCAGGGACATTTTTATTAGAATAGTGCTTATTTTTAAAAAATTCACAGTAACCAAAAATACAGAGAATAAAATAATCTACCTAAATTGCCTGAATCCATCAGTAACTATGATTAAAATTTGGTTAATACCATTCCGGTTATCTTTTAAAGGTTGACAAATAATATTTTAAAATATTAAACTGATCCATTCTCATTTCCTTCTTAATTTGTTCCTCAGCAGGTTTTTGGCATTAAGATTGAGTTACTGAGTTACAAGGCTCATTGTTCCTGGGAAAGAATGGGTACTGCCTGGAATGGGGAATATTGCTCACAGATGAATTCTTTGACCCCTTGATTTCAAACAAGAGAACATTCATGAGTGCCGGACATGATCAAGAGAAACAAGAATTCTCGAGCTATTTTATCTGCTCCTTAAACAACGGAGCTGGACCTGGAGCATAGAGTGGACCTTCCCCTGGGCATGGCCATGCCATGCAGCTGGCATGGCAGAGCATGACAGAAGGGCATGCTGCAGATGAAACAGGAAACTCCCAAACCTGCCCTTTTCTGGTTCAGGAGTTATGGGAGAATAAAGGTCAGACAGGGATTGAGTAAAAGTCAGACAAAAGTGTCTGGTTTCTGACCTTCTTTAGAACAAATTTTGGGTACAGAAAAGAGAGAACATCGAGAGAGCAAAGGAGAGTCCAAGAGTTCGAGAGCTTCCCCACATATACTCCCAAAAGGTTACCAATCTCCAGAACAGCTCTGTACCCCGCCCCACATCCAGTATGGTGGAAGGTAATCATGCAGCAGCATGGGTGGGGCCCCAGGGGACAATTCATCCTGAAGCCATGATTCTCATCCCCATGGCTTATGTGTGGCCTTCAAGAAACCCAGAATTTCCTGCATGTCTAAGGGCAGGAATTCAGGGTAAGGATAGGGTCCAGGCATGGGAAGAAGCCTGACTGTGTGGGACTTTAAGACCAGAGGCAAAGGCCCAGGGCCATAGAATCCAGTGGAGAGTGTCTCAAAGCTACCAGTTCAGGAAACAGCTAAGAGCAGCCAGTTCACTACAGAGGTCACTTATGGTAGGAGGATTGAGCATATATTTGTCTTCCCCTTTCCACTGAAACTACCAGGGTGTCATATAATTCACTTTTACCTCATAACAATAGACTTTACTTTGGATAGGAACAAGAAGGAGAGAAAAATCCAAGGGACTGAGACCTGAATAAACTCCTTAAATTACTTCATTGCAGGTCTGGGGATATAGCTCAGTTGGTAGAGTGCTTGCCTTGCAAGCACAAGGCCCTGGGTTCAATCCCCAGCACTGCAAAAAAAAGAAAAAAAAAAATTACTTCATTGCATTAACTTTAGCAGAAGGAAGTAAGAGCTAGATTCATCCATTCTCTATCACATGGCTGAAGGAACTTACAACTATCAGAGCATTTATCTTTTAAAAATAATTTGAAAAAGACAATTTTTTCTTCTTTCATGTTAGTCTATGATGCAGATATTCAGATTCAAAAATAGAGGGATAAACATAAACAGCTGTGTCAACATGTGATCATATCAATGGTCATGATGGACACAGGACTTGGTTGCAAATTACAGAAACACTCTTGCAGTTTAAGTAAACAGGGAATTGGGTGCAAAGGCAATTATGGAAGGTCCAAGGAGAAGGCGCTGGGCTTGGGCTTTGAGAATTGACACCCAGAACAACACTTCAGAGCTGCTAAATCAGATTTTATCTATCCCTGGACAATCAGGAATCTGGAGACCCAAGAAGCTACTGTCTCACGTTCAGACTCCAGTGATAGGCTGAAAATAGTCCTGCAAAATATATCCACATTTTAAATCCTGGAGCCTGGGAATATGACCTTATATAGATGTGATTGAGTTGAAGATCTTCGGATGGGGGCGTCCTGGATTGTTAGAGTGGATCCCTGTAAGAGATTTAATGCAGATGGAAAAGAAGGTGATTGAAGATGGAAGTAGACATTAGGGTGATGTGGCTGCAAGCAAAGGAAAGCTGGCAGCAACTAGAAGATGGAAGAGGCAAGGAATGGGTTTCCCATGGAGCTCCTGGAGAGAGGCGAGCCCAGCTGTCTCCAACTGATAATGGTTTTGGATTTGGGGTCTCCAGAATAGTAAGAGAGTGAATTTTTACTGTTTTAAGTGAAAGCATATTTGGTAGTTTGTTTCAACAGCCACAGGAAATGAATATAGTCCCAGCCTTAGCCTGGTGTGATCTGGGCACAGGAAGCTACCACCTCAAAGGTGGCTCCAGGAACCACGGGGTCACCTTCACTGTGATCCAGAAGTCAAGAAGTGCCCCCAGATCTGTTGGCTCCACTTTGCTTTGGAAGCCTGAGACCATGGGCTAACTCTGGCTTAAGTAATGATCTTGACCAGTTCCTAGAGAACAAGACCCTACACTGGTAGAAACCAGGGCAGTGGATTTTTATTAAAGACTGGAGATAGAAAGAAACCAGCTAGCAGGTATTCGGAGCCTACTGCATAATGAATACTATGCTGGGTCCACTACATACATTATCTTATTCATCATGATTCCCCTCAAAGGTGGCATCCTAAGCTCAAGCAATGAAGTTCAAGTTTAGCAAATCCCCAGGTCACACAACTACAAGCCAAGAGGTTGAGATTCATGTTCAAGTTCATCTTCCCACTAAGTTGGAAGACTCGACCTCCATTGAAATGGTGCCTTTGACCCTTCCACATCTCTCTTTCACTCAGTCTACCTTTCCCATGCCCTTCTAAACCCTGCCTGGCTCAGAGTTCCCTTCTTCCAGCTGCCTTCACTAAGTGCCCCAGAGTCTTCTTTAATTCTATACCCTCTGTGACTTAGGCCTTTCATTATTTTGTATCTTGCTTTTTGCTTTATAGCTGTTTTGATATTTTTTCATCTTGTGCACTTGGCTGTCCTAAGTCCCTCAATACTAAAAAACTTAGTACATCCCATCTCAGTGACTAACGCAAGAGTCCCAGTTGTGAATTGTGATCAACTTCGGAGACAGTTTTCATCCTTTCCCTCCTCTCCTCCTTTTCTAGTCTTTTCTTCTGTGTCCTTTCCCTCTCAAACATTTATGGGTCTTTAACCTTTTCTACTCCCCTGAATGTTTAAAATCTAGGTCTCTACCCCAGGTAAATGGCAAAACGTCTTTAGAAGTTGCCTTTATGGGCTCTTCTTTGTACAATATGTCCTTAGTTTTAACTTACTAGCTATAAGAAGGGACAAAGGTCAGCATTTTTGTTTCCCTCCTTCTATGCAGATACCATCCTCCTTGAATGCCATCCAAGGTCACTCAGTTCACCAGCTCTAGTTCCTAATGCCCTCCAGGAGGAGCACATCTAGATCTCTGAGGGACTCTGGGTTCTACTCCCTGTTCTGAGATCAGCCCCTACCATTGGATGGTAGCAAGAGTTTCTGCTTTATTCATGAGACAGATGGTATTTTTCTGTGAAATCCATTAGCTTTCCCTCACCTCCTTTCTTCCCCATTCCCATTTTCCAGTAGTCCAGTGAGCACAGTCAAGTTTACATTGCCGGCATTCCAGGCAAAGTCTTCAGACGGTTAGAGAACAGGTATTGGTGGTCTGACGTGGGAGTTTGCTTTTCCCCGGTCTTCTCTTGCCTCTGCAAAGTACTCATATCCTAGCTGAGTCTGAAGGTCATTCGTCTCTGGCATGTGTTGATAGCTGCTGAAACCATCGTATGGCAACACTGCTGTAGTCCCTACGCCTGGCCCAGTCAGTCAGCCCAGGGATAGGCTCAGCATGCGCACCATTGCCAAGCCTCTTGGTCATTCCCTGCCCCTGCCATGTTGACCCTTTTCCACATTTCTCATTTATCCCAATATTGACAACCCCTGAGCAGGTGTGGGGGCAAGGGGCACAGAGAAAATAAAGATTCTTGGTAAGAAACCTGCTCAGGGACACATGAAGTTGTAGCAAGAACCCCACAAGTAGCTTCCAGGATCCTTAGCCTGTCTGTCACGACTGTGCTGTCTGATGCAGAAGCCTGGGACCCATCCTGTACCCTCAAAATAACAGCGTAACTCATCATCATTAGCAGAGTACTTTCTATGTGCCAGGGGTTATCCTAAGAGGAATACATGCATTAACTCTTTTAATCTTTACAGAAACCCAGAGGGTAGGTTTATTATCCCTGGTTGGTGTATGAGGGAACTAGGGCACAGGAGGTGGAGTAATTTGCTCAAAGATACACAATATATCAGTAGCAGAGCTAAAATTTGGACCCTGGCAGTCTGGCCTCAGCCACCTTCAAATGGATCAATGTTCTGTTCTCAGAATGAACATCTCTGTCAGAGAAATAGGAGGGAAGCTGAGGCTGGTCCTGCGGATGGCCTAGACATGATGCGCTCCTCTTTCTTCTTTTCCATAGAGCTTTGATCTTGCTCACTCTCCTGAAAGACCCTGTGCTTCCCAGGGCAGGGACCCCCTTTCAGATGGTGAACCCTGATTGTCTCACTCCCAGGCCTGATTGGTGGAGGTCGAAGTTGGAGGCTGACTGGACATGGAACCTCCTTTGCTTTTACTGCCTTTATGTAGTGTGGTGGACAGGCAGATGTGAAGTGTGGAGTTGCTGCATAAAGGGACAGGCCAAGGTCAAGATCAGTGCAAAGGATGATAGGGGGAAAAGAGAGAAAACACTGGGTCAGTAATCCTCTGAATTAACCAACCTTGCTTCACTTCAGTTTTTTTTTTTTTTAAATCATGTGAGATACTAACCTTGTCTTTATTTTCCCAGGGTCTGTCCACTTTGATGCAACTAATATTTGGGGCTAGATAATTCTTCATTGTTGTTGTTTATTTATGGGACTGGGGATCAAACCCAGGGCCTCATGCATGCTAGGCGAGCACTCTGCCATTAAGCCACATTCCCAGCCCCTCTCCTGTGCTTTGTAGCCCCTTTAGTAGCATTCCTGGCTTCTACTCACTGTATACCAGTAGCAGCCCCCTCCTGGGCAGTATGATGATCTACAAAGTCTCCAGACATTCCGATGTCCTTTGCAGAAGTGAAACAACTGGTTGAGAACCCCTGGCTTAAGCCCTTGGCCTGCAAAATGGATTGTACACAGATGATGCACTGATCTATTTGGTTGTAGGAAGAAGGTGTGAGACCTTCTGTTTATAACTACTAAACTTTAGTTTGAAAATTTTTACTATGTCTATAACTTGATAAAATAAAATTCAAAATGGTTACCAAATAGGGTTAAAAAAAAAAAAAAGCAAAGGGAAAAATCCTTTTTAGAGCCTTGTAGCTTTACTAACTGGAAAAAGATTACCACACAGATATTATGTCAGACACTGCATCTGCCAGAAAGGACAACTTTCTGCAATTTAACAATGCCTTGGAAAGTTTGAGAAATACTGGAGCTACCAGTTTTTCCTCTCCACCTGAACATTCCAATGCATACAAAATTTACGACCACACCAATTCGCATCATTTTCTGACTGCTGGGCTTGGTAAGTGCCAAGCCCTCTTCACTGGGTAGGATGTTGGTTCAGTCTAACTGAGCCTGTGATTCCCAACTTGCAAGTCTGTTCTGCACCTAAATAAAACTGTCCTCGCTTTTAACTTTGTTTATGATTTTTGTCTTATGAAATATTAGTACAACCATTCAAGGACATAGTTTTAAAACAAGTTCATGTCTTAGTATATTCAAAAAAATATCTTTTGCTGTGGGAATACATGATTACAAAATTTGGAAACCGCTTGTTTAAACCACTTCTGGTTTCTATTTTCTGTTCCTTGCAGTCAAAAGCATTTTAACTCCCTAAGAGGATAATCAGATTAGCTACACAAACTGAGCATTTACTACATGCCAGACACTGTTGTAAACCTTTGCTTCATCCTCAGAATCATCTTAAGAAGGACTATCATTCCCCCATTTTACACGACAAAGAGAGGTTAAATAATTTGCGCTGGATCAGAGAGCTGGTATGGAAAGGAGCCAGGGTTAGAACCAAGCAGTCAGTTCTGGCGCCTGTGCCCTTGCCCTTCAGGTCATAGGGAGTCACGGGCCTCATTTTACAACAAGGAAGCAGAGCTCTGGCGAAGGGAAAGAACTTCCCAAGCAGAAGTAGTAAGTCGTGGCAGAAGCAAAGACAGGGTGGAGGACGGACAGACCCACGCAACTTGCAGCCAGGTGCCGTGGTAGATAGTGGGCCTGGTTCCATCCTGATGAAGAGAAGGCAGTGTCCAGAATCAGTGACCCCTCCAGAATCAGTCTCTCTCCCTCCTTCCTTTCCTTTCTACCCCTCCCCTTTTCTCAGATGTGACCATCTCCCCCACCACTTTTATACCCCCAAGCCTGATCTCTCTCCTCTAGAATCTGTTCCAAGTGCTGGGAATCCCAGAAAGCTATCCCTGCCCCCACGATTATTCTTTACTTAAGTAAAATGAGAAAGAACAAAGGAAACTCTCTTTTTATTGGCTTGAGCTAATAATACGGCTAAGCAAATACAGATATGTTAATACATTCCCTTTCAAATCCCATTTGTTTACTGATGGAAATTACCTGGGCATGTTCTTTAAATTAAAAGTAATTTCTTCTGCAGAAGGAAGATAAAAGAAATAGTGCCTGTGACCTTTCGTATTAAAACACCTTTCTGCTTCCTCAGCATGTGGCAAAAGCACAGGCAGATTTAACAGATTCTCTAAACCCTGTCATTTCCTCTTCTCGAAAGCTGCCGTCTTCTTTACCTTATAAGTGCTGGAACTACGGCCCAGGGTAGAATGACCAATGTAGAAAGACACTACCAGAAAATACAAATAAATGTGTCACCCAGGCAGTGTTACTAAAAATAAGTCGTGTACCAGAGCTATTTCAAACTTCTTCACAGATTTTTCTAGGATTCAGAAACTGAACAAAGTCTCATGAAGGAAGAGTACTGTTAAGCCAGGTGCTGATCTGGACGGTAGGGGCCTAACAGTGGTCAAATAGATGAAGTCCTTACTCTCATGGAGCTTACCTGCTAGAGAAAGAAAGAAAGGCAATAAATCAAGAATAGATAAGTATATAATTCATATATATGTATAATATATCATTAATTGATAAGTATATAATTTGTCATGTGGTAATAAGGAACTTGTGCAGGCAAGGGTGCCCTTGAGGGACTCTTCAAGCCTATTTTACTACTTTTGTTGTTGTTGGTACTGGGGATTGAACCCAGGGGCGCTTAACCACTGAGCCACATCCCCAGCCCTTTTTATTTTTCACTTTGAGAAAAACTTGCTAAGTTGCTGAGGCTGGCTTTGAACTAGTGATCCTCCTGCCTCAGCCTCATGAGTCACTGGGATTACAAGTGTCTACCAGCACTGTGCCAGCCTTCACTACTTTCTTAATGGCATATTTGGTAGCTTTATCCAGATGCAAAGTCAGATCTCCAACCACCACACCTGTGATGAGCACGCAGAAGTCCAAGCCACTGAACTTCCCGTTTAGCTCAGGGATGACCTTGTCCACAGCCTTGGCAGTGCCAATAGATGCAAGGATGTTGTTCTGATCATCCCTGTGGCTGTCGCGTCAGTTTCCCAGAGGAGTCATCCATAGTCTTCTGGATGTCACTTGATGGTATGAACCATGGTTATGAGTCCCCCTCATGATACCAAAGTCATCATGGATAATTTGACCTGAGCCAGGGTGGCTAAGCAACTGGTGGTACATTGCTGATGACCTTGAGGGGGCTGCCATAATTCTCCTGGTTCACCCCCATCGTAAACATGGCGATGTCAGAAGAAGCAGAGATGGTGACCCTTGGGAGTGAAGACACCAGTGGAGACCACAGCATGTTCAGCACCAGCACAGTCCCATTTGATGCTGGCAGGATCTTACTTCTGGAGGATGGGGATGGGCTTTCCATTGATGATAAGCTTCCCATTCTCAGTCTTTACTGTGGCACTGAACTTGCCACCGCTGGAATCATATAGGGACAAGTAGACCATGTAGCTAGAGTTAATGAAGGGGTCATTGATGGTGGCCATATCCACTTTGCTGGAGTAACATGCAGCCCTGGTGACCAGCAGCCCAGTACATCCAAATCTGTTTACTCCAACCTTTACCATCCTGTCTCAGGGATGTGACTGGCACTGCAGGAGAAGATTTGACTGTCTGTCAAACCAGGAAGAGAAGAAAGCCCAACTCTTGAGTTTTTAAAGCTCTGGTGAGAAAGGACATTGGAGCTGCAGGAGGAGGGTGAGGTGGCCAATGTACACGCCTCCACTCCTGCAACGAAGGCCCTGGGAATTCTTTTGATACCTTGAGACACTCCCAGGATAACATTCTCGGCTACTTTTATAGTTTATGGCTTTCTGAACTTCTTACCTAGGTGCTTTACCTTCCTTGGTTCTTATCTAACACTAAGATTCCAAGTTCAGCAGGATATTTGAGGAAGAGGCAGATAATGGAAAGCATAATAGGCAGGATGTCCCAAAATTCATCTATCCATCCATCACCTATCCAACAAATACCTGCTGAGCAAGTGGGATGTGCAATGCACTTCTCAGTGCCGGGGACACAAAAGTGAAATTCTATGGGTTCTCAACATTGCCACAGAAAGGCTTATAAATAGCTTTACTACCAGCTTTCCTTTGTAGGTGACTGAACACTTAACTCAAAATGGCTTGAACAATCTGTCTCGAATATCGAACGACCCAGTGATAGGTACTACTTAAGGTTCCACATTATATTCTCTTGGATGGGTCTTCCTCTATTGTGGCCTGGCATCCAATCAGACTAGAGCAATCACAGCAGACATCGCAGCATCCAAAGAAAGAAAGAGAACTATTTCTGTACTTTTTTTTTTTTAATTGTAAACAAATGGGATTCTGTACTTCTTAAGAGAAAGAAAACTGTTCTCAAAATTCCCCAGAAGATGACCCTTATATCTTATTTCCAAGAATTGGGCTGCATGTCTTCCAAAATTAATCACTGGAAAGGGGATGGAGATAACCTTGATTGGCTCAGACTGATCATGCTCTTCCCTGGATTCTGAGAATGGTGTCACCATCCCCAAGTGTAACAGGGGTGTATCGGAGTGTCAGTCTAAAAGAATTGAGTTCTATTAGAAAAGGGAAAAGGGGTGAGGGCAGTGGGTGGCAAACTGTCCATGACACAGGAGATGCTCCCTCAGAGGTATCCAGATGTCCTGTGGTGGGGTTCAGAGGGAGCACTGTCCCCACCAGTGGGACCCAACTCTCTGGTCTGGCAAGGGGCAAAGGGGGATTGGAAAATAAAGATTCACAGACACAGATTTTGAAAAATAAACTGGGATCAGGTGGAGCTCTGCTCTCTGATGGAGATGCACATCTATAGAGTTACGCCAGCAACCTTTATTTATATATGTCTTACTATCAGGTTAGACTATGCAACCATTATTCTTTGTATTCAGGAAAGTTACAGAAACTAGGACATCCTATGTAGCTTTTCTACAGTTGCAAAGTGCAATGCTATAGGAGCTTTGTGTAGCTCTCAAGGAAGTTCATTGTTAAAAGTTGCTATAAGGCGGGCAGGAACTGGAGAAGCCGAGCTGGTGAAACATTGTGGTCGTCTAGCATAAGAATTCCTTCCTTCCTGGGAGCTGTGTGCCTGAGATCAAGGTCAGAGCTGATAGGACTCTTGCACAGAGCCTCCTCATGCAGGGCATTGCCACAGCAGCTAGGCATCCTGTGCCCGTGTACAGGAACATTCCCAGGCAACGGACATGCCACAGCCATGAGGTCATCAGAGACCCCCAGTTTCAGTCACTACTCTCCCATCCTCTGTCAGTGCTCTCCACAGAGCACTAGGGGTTTTCTTTTTTTACTTTTCTGGGCAAGGGAAGGGAGGGAAACAGGAAAGTTTGAAAAAGGAGGTTATTTGGGGAGATGGGCTGGGGATAAAGAATATGAGGCTAAAATACATCCTAGATCCAGACTGTGAGGGTTTTTTAAGCCCTACACAAATAATGTGGCTTAATCCTACTGGAAATGTAGATCCGATATGCATATTTAAATTTTTTTGGGGGGGGATGGACACAGTACCTTTATTTTACTTATCTTTATGTGGTGCTAAGGATTGAACCCCAGGCCTCATAGGTGCTAGGTGAGGGCTCTACCACTGAGCCCCAGCCCTAATATGCATATTTTTAATGTTCTTAAATCATATTTTTAAAGTTGAGAAATAGGGAAGCGGAACCAAACCAACCGTTTGTTGAATGCCTACCATGTGCTGGAAGCCTTGAAGATGGCTTCTATGATTCCCTCCTTCGGTCCTCACAACACCCTAATAGAAGGCTACGGTTAGAAGGTCCATCTTACAAATGGACAGCTCAGGAACCACAGGACATAGCTTAACCAAGTAACAGAGGCTGTCACTGGGTTTGTTCCAGGGACACAGCTGTGGGTGTGGTAGTTCCCAAGCTCCTGACCCACCAATGGTAAGACAAGGCAGTGGTGGGCAGAGGGTGTCCTGGCTCCTGAAATCGTACAGAAGGGAGGGAGCGAGTATCTGGACTGGAGCAGCAGAGGCAGGAACGGAGAAGAAACATGTAGCCAGGAGTCAGTCATAGGAGACCCAGAACCTGCTGTGGGTGAAAAGAGTTTTCTAAGACACCATCAGTAGAGTCAGTTCAGTGATAATCCTTATCTTGAGAATTCAAGTTTGTCCGAACTCAGGAACACACAAGACCACCCACAGCTGTGTAAGTACCTCACTCACTGGCCAGCCACCTGGTGTGCTGTGAGCCACGCCCGTCTACACGCGGGGTAAACGTTTGCTGTCTCATTCCTGGTAATCTTCCTTCCACCACCTCACACTACTCCAGCTGTTGCAGCCCTTCTGAGGCCCGTTTCCACCAGCAAAATCCAACTTCCCACTTCTTGTATCATTTTTTTATTTCTCACTCAAACACTTAACATGTAAGATCACGCCACTGGGATTAGGTTCCTGAATTTTTCTTTATTTAAGTGTCACTGTTGAAGTTGCTTTTTTTTTTTTTTTGGGGTGCTGGGGATCGAACCCAGGGCCTTGTGCTTACAAGGCAAGCACTCTACCGACTGAGCTATCTCCCCAGCCCCCACTGATGAAGTTTTTAGTGTTGTTTCCACTTTCCCCCTAAGTGGTTTGTATTTTGTGGTTTGTATTTTGATCAGTTTGGTACGAAAACTATTGATTTTATTTATTTATTTATTATTTTTGGTACTGGGAGTTGAACCCAGGGGCATTCAACCACTGAACCACATCTCAGCCCTTTTTGATTTTTTATTTTGAGACAGGGTCTCGCTAAGTTGCTTAGGGCCTCGCTAAGTTGCTGAGGCTGACTTTGAACTTGCAATCCTCTTGCCTCAGCCTCCCAAGTTGCTGAGATTACAGACGTGTGCCTCTGTGCCCAGTCGCAACCCACTGATTTTTAGGAATATGTGTGTTGATGGTGAAGTGGACTTCCCCTTCTAGCTTCTTGTTTGAATGCTCCTAAAACATTGCTGCATAGCAGGTGTGGCCAGGGAAGGGGAAATGGTGACTTTGACTTTGGACATGTACAGTTTGAAGTTCCAGGTAAAGTTGGAGATTAGAAGGTGATTGATTAAAAATATTGATCTGAAGTTCGAGGAAAAAAGGAAACCACTAAGAGATATGTATAAGTCATTTGTAGAAAATTAGCAAGCACAAGGTCAGTGAAGCTAGGTGAGTAAGAGGCTTTCCCCAGTGAGATGCAGAAGGGGAAGACAGAGTTGAGGCGGCCACCTGTGGTACCTCAGATCTAAAGGCAAGGAAGGTAAGGAGGAGCCAGAGAGGGAGCCTGGGTTGGGGAAGCCAAAGAGAAAGATATCATGAAGTCTAGAGAGGTCAGCCTTCCAAGGGAATCAACAACGTCAAAGGTTCCAAGAACTCAGACAGAATGAGTAGAGAAAACTGGTTGTCAGGTGAGGGCTTTCATGAGTCATTTTAACAGTATGAAGGGCAGACTTTGGGAGTCTCTTCTCTCTCCCAAGACTTTTAGATGTAAAGTGAAGCAAAAAGAAAGGCATTTTGAAAGGGAATATAAAAATTGAAGGTGAAATTAAAAGATGTTTTTAGAGTTAGGAGTAAGGTTAGAGAAAACAGGGGGACTGAAGCAAAGAAGCAACAGAAGGGGATGGACTTGATTAAATTGGGAAAGAAAATGGTTCCTTCTCCCCCAGGGACAGGAATGAATAAGGCAAAGATCATACCTCGCAGCCTCTACCTTCCTTGGGAAGTGAAGAGAAAATGTAAATAGGCTCACAGCAACTCAACCAAAAAGGACTTTCTATTCTGGCATAAGAGAAAGTGACAAGAGGCAGCCAGGGCAAGGCTGGAGCAGACTCTGCCATGGCACCAATGTCCTAGGCCCCTCTAGTCCTACCCTGCGGGCCTTAGTGGCTTTGTTATCAGAGGGACAATATGGTACCGACACTCTGGAGAGCACGTCTTCACTTCAAGAGGAAACACACAGAAGGGTAAAGAAACTGCACGCAAATTAGTTTTCTCTTTTTATATAAGGAAAACAACAGCTTTCCTGAAAGTCCGACCCACTACACTTCCATTTATATCTCAGTGGCTAAGACTATGCAAGAGGATTCAGGTAGGCCGATATTTCTAACTCCTACGAGGAATAAAATGGAGAGTGGATATTGAGTGAACAACTGGCTATGCCTATCACAGGAAAATAAGGAGGAATGAATTTTGCAGCCATGTAAAGGACAGAGCTGGGTTTGGAGAGCATAAATTCATAATCAGCACCATTTTGAATGGGGCTTCTATTGTCTTCAAACTGGGAAGCCAAGGGGAGTTACTTTAGTTCAGTGGCCTAAAATTTTCTCATCCATGAAAAAAGATAGTTAAGCATGTTAGTCCTGAGGTATTTTTTCTTCTACACCCTGCAATTCTAAGGCTTATGTAACATCCATTTCGAAAATAGCAGGGAACTAAGACTGACTTTCTTGGAAGCTTGAGAAGCATGTGCCAGAAGAGCTGGCACTCAGACTGACACAGTGCGAGCCACATGGAAAATGTTGTCACCAGGTATGTTGGATGGGGCTTATTCGTGTTACCAAGTTCAAATTTTTCAGAGTTCAGTGTACACTCATGAACAGTTCTGTGATGTAGACACCTGGAAGAGGAATTGTGGGCTTACAGTCCGTTGGATTTAAACACTTTAGCAGAAACTATCAAATTGCCCTCCAAAAAGCCTGCACCGATTTATATTCCCATGGGCAATGTACCAGAGTGCCAATTTCCCTAGCAAAAAACAAATGTAAACACAAAGAAATAAATAGTAGCATGAGTTCTTTTACTCTTTGCCAGATACTGTCATATGCTCTTTACAATTATTATTTATGTCATTCTTCTGGCTACCCATGCAGTATGATTATGCCCATCCTGGACATGATGAAACTATGGCTCAGGAAGGTTAACTAGTTTGCCCAAGGCCATATGCTTAATTACCAGCAAAAGTGAGACTGAAACTTAGGCTTGTCTGACAGCCAGTCGGTTCTCTTAAACCCTGTGCTTTACTGCCTCACAATTTATTCCTCCTGTTTTCAGTCTCCATGGAAAAACTTCTCCATCATGCCTCAGAAGACTTAACACTGCAAATGCCAAAAATTTGATAAAGAGTGGTATTTCTCAGAATAAGTTCTAGGTACCACAAAACCACAAAGTAGTATTATCCTCTAATATAACCTTCAAGAATCATGGAGAAGTCTCTGATGGTTTTCAGAGGAGAGAATAACATAGGAGTCAAAAGGCAAGTTATTTTTGCCTACCTTTCTTTTACTAAGTAGAAACTGACTATGTCCTCTATTGGATCTCTAAAAGAAAATTCCCAGTTTTTTTTGTTCTTTGTCATGCACCTGAGGTGAGATACTCTCAGGTCCCAGTCTGTGCCTATTTGATCTTCCTTGAATATGTACCTAGTTGCACAAGCAGATACTGAAGTCCCTTTTGTCATGACACATAACCACAGCAGGAAGGAAAAAAAATTGAATGAATGACCTGTGCGTATAGTGAAAGTTTTGTTGTAACAGGGACAACAAACCATAGGTGGCTAGACATTGACTTAAATTTCTGCATGAAATTCAAAGTTTTAAATTTGGAACATATGTTGCCAATTGCTGTGCTGGATGTCTGCTAGTGGATTCCATCTCAGTCCAGCGATCTACCTCTATGAAGGACTCATGAGCTTCTTCCAGGCTGTGACCAAAGCAGCTGCCACAGAGCTTGCAAGGTTCAGGGTGGCTGGGGCACAGTGGCCCCACACACTCCAGGTTCCACCTACTAGAAGGAGCAGCAATTTATCAAGGCTTGCCCTGTTGTTTAAGTGTTTGGTGGCATTAAGTCATGGCAATGGTCGTGACTCATTTTACCCCCATAGAAAAACTCAGGTTCACTATTTGGCAGGGAGATTTTATAGTGAGCACCTCATGCAGATTAAAAACCACAAGTCACATAATTGAAACTAGCCTTACAACAAGGTAACTGGTTAATGGATTAGCAAGATGAGCCAGTTAAGAACTACACTACCATCATGAATTCTTTTGTGTTCTGAGTTCTTCTAAGATTCCTCTTTTAAAAGTGAAGTTCCTTCTGCAAAGATTAAGAACTTAACATTTTGGAATGAAAACATTTTTAAAAATCTTTCCTCTTCTAGAACTGTGTTATAGTAACATGGGATTATTGGGCACTGTTTTTGCCTTGAAACAACTGAGCTAGGGATGCTAACTTAGACATTGGAACAAACAAATAGTTCAGATGATTCTAAATTGCAATTCAGAGGGAGCCAAAGGGAAAAATATTTGACTGTCCAAGAGGCCCTAACTGAAAGAAAGGACAGAAATCAATTATGAAAATGTCATGAGGTAGAAATAAGAGTAAATTAGGGGGTAAAATAAAAATTTGGTGTCATTCTAAAGTGCCACAAACATTTAAAGTTCAAAGCCTCATGATGTGTTATTTTAACTGGTCAGTGTATTATTGCTGACATATTTTAAAAGTATTCTTTGAAATTTTTAAGTGTGGTAAAATATACATAACAGAATTTATCACTGTAAGTATGTTTAAGTGTTCGGTGGCATTAAGTACATTCACACTGTTTTGCAACCACTGGTTTATTTTCAGTATTGTAACTATTATGGTAGCCCTATAACAGCAGTTCCTAATGCCTACTGTCCCTAAGGCTAATCGTTTTCCTTGAGGAAAGAGCACCCAGGAGGAGACCTTGCTGACTGATGGGTAAGAATCCCAGGGAGGAAGAATTTGGCTCAACATGAGAAAGAACTTTCTATTTTAGATCTGACCAACAGGAACAGGAGGCCTGTGAGCTCCCTTTGAAGGTGGAGAGTAGCCAACAGGAGCCCTTGTGCCACCTGTTGGGTGTGCTGGGGAAGGGATTCCTGTTCTGGGTGGGAAAGAGACCTCTGGGCTTCCTTCCAACTATGAGATCCTGCAGTCAAACTGACTTTAGAGATTGCTGTACACTCAGATTTCAGATGAGCATGCTGGAGTTTAAGTATACTCAATTTGGACTTTAAAATAGTCACACTTGAAACCACGCATTGACAGATTTTATCCTTTCCTGGAACATTCTCTGCTATTTTTGTCTGAACTATGGAGAAATAATTAAAAGTAGAATACTGGGTCTTAGGTCCAGTACAGTCAGTTATTACCCAAGTGATGCAGGGAGAGAGATCTTCATAGGGAAGACTCTGCTGGCTTCGGATTTGCTTCTTTCCATTCCATTTCCACATCTCTACCAGCATAATTCTTCAAAATGCAGATCAGATACTATTTCCTCTCCCATTTAAAAAAAAAGAAATTTATTCTATGGCTCCCCTTCATTTTCAAAACAAAGTTCAAATTTCTCTGCACAGCATCCAGGGCAACTCTGCTCATCTCTTGAGACCTGTCTCTTGCCATTTCCTCCCTCCAACTCTAATCTCTAGTTGAACTGAATTACTTTCAATTCTCTGCTGCTTATTTGTATGGCTAATTCCTACATATCCTTTAAGACTCGGTATCGATATGGACTCATTTTCCCCAGGGCTTAGTCAGAGCACCCTTATTTTCTGTGACCAAGACCATAGGCACCCTAGAAAGTGCATCTTTGGTGACTTTTCAGGTCTGGGACAGGGTTAGGGAGGTGAGGGGTGGTGTTATGGATCCCTGACTCAATTCACGCATCACAGTAATCAAAATATTGGGGAATTAAAAAATAATCTTGGATTGGGACAATTCTTTGTATGCATGACATAAGACACAGAAGCTACTTTAGGAAGATTACTAAATACAATCATATACATTTTTTTTTTAGTTCTCCATGCCAAAAAACGTTACTAGGCAACTCAAAATACAAATGATAAAAGGGGAAATTTTGAGACCTATCTTATATAAAGAGCTCCAATACAAAATAAGAAAACAAATGCATACAAATGGGCAAAGCATATAAACAGCAGGCATGAAAGAGCTTCATGTGGCTTTTAAACCTGTAATAAGAGTACAAAGGAAGACTGCAGTGGCTTACCATGTATCCTCGCTCAGGTTAGCAAAGATAAAAACATTTTAACACATTGTTGGTAAGAATATGTGGGAACAGACATTCCATCTGCACACTGCTGGTGAATGGGTAAATTCCCACAATATTTGTGGTAAAATGATGACAGTTACAAATGCATACACCCTTGATCCAACTGTTAAATTACTGACATTTTATCCATAAATTGGTAAATGAGTAAAATGACAAATTGAAGACAAAATTCTCCTTCTTTTTCTATTCTCTGAGAAATGTTTAAAATATAGGAATTATCTTTTCTTGAAAACTTTCTGTAACACATTTGTTGTTTCGGAGGTAGGAGTGCTGTCTTTTAAATCAGTCACTCCATTTTTCTAATGGTTATTGGCTCTTCCAGATTTTTTTTTTTTGGTCCTTCTTATGTTAATTTTGGCAATTGCTTCTTGAGTTAATGTTCCTGTTTTTCTAGGAAAAAATCATATTTTATCTAAGGTTTTAATCTTACTGGCAACATTTATTTATATTATTTTCTTATTTAAAAATATTCACTTTTTAATGTTTTGTTGACATTGTTTATGTGGACATTTTCTTTTGTTCTTTTGGTCTTTCTAGGTGTTTTATTTCTTAATTTTTCAAAGTACAAACCCTGGATTATGCTGACTCTACATTGTTCATTTTCAATTTCATCAATACTTGCTCCTAATTTCTGTCTTAATTATTTGTTTCATTTTATTTTACTTCGATTTTACACTGTTATTTGTCTTTCTAGCTTTTTCAGAATAAGAATTTATTCATTTATTTTAAATCTTTCTGGTTTTAACAAGTTTATTTTAGGTTATAACTTTCCTCTAAATGATGCTTTAATTATCTTTCACAGGTTTTAAAATGTAATCTTTTTCCTTTTCATTCTAAATATTTTTAAATTGCCTTTTATCTCCGAATAACTAAAAAGTGAATTTTCTCAACTTTTTACTTTGTAAAACTCTTATTTTGAAAAATTTCAAAACTACAGAAAAATTGAAGTTGTTACAAAATGAATTGAAGGAATAGTAAAATGGACAGCCCATTCCTCTTATCTAATTTTACAAATTAACACTTTACCACATTATTTTTCTCCATTGACTTTTTTTTTTTGAGAATCATTTGAATGTAAGTTATCAACATCATGACATTTTCCCCCTAATTAAATATTAACTATTACTATTATTGGTAGATTTCCTTTTAATTGCTATGTAGTGTTACTCTTAAAGCCTATTAAACATTTTCTTTTTAAATTTTATTTTGTCTGCTTCTCATGTTGGTTTGTAGGCTTTAAAAATTTGCATTTGTGTATTAATGTCCCCTGCCCTACCCCACTTCACTATTTCCAACTTTTCTTGGGAGGAGGTGGTTTATTTATGCATGTGTCTTACAAACTATGTTTTTCTGTATTTTTTCAATTTGAAAAGGAAATTAGGAGAATAATACCATATATAATAGCATTAAGAATAAAATATTTAGGAATAAACTTAAAAGGAGAGAAATATTTGTACACTGAAAACAAGATATAGATGAAATAAATGAAAGAAGAAATGAGTTAAGCAGAAAACATCCCAGGTTCATGGATTAGAAGACAATGCTAAACTGTCCATACTATCCCAAATGTTCCAAAGATTCAGTGCAATCCCTATAAAAACCCTAAGGCATTTTTCTTATGGATAGAGAAAAAACACTTCTAAAATTCATGTATGACCAGAAAAGACCTCAAACAACCAAATCAATCTTGAGAAAGAACAAAGCTAGAGAGATCATGCTTGCTGATTTCAAAATATATTACAAAGCTATAGTAATTAAAGCAGTATGGTACTGGAATAAAGACAGACATATAGACCAGTGGACCAGAATAGAGAGCCAGAACTAAATCTACCAATACATAATGTATTAGCAGCTAACTTTATAAAGAGAAATGTTTCATCCTGCTCAGTTCTGGAGGCTGAAGGTCCAAATGGCATAGCACAGGCTTGGTGGCCACCCCTAGCTGCCTCACCTCATGCCAAGATGGCAGTGGTGGCTGCACATGTGCCAGCAAGCTAGTGATCACACCTTGAACCAGGAGCAGAGAGAGAAAGAGAGTCATGGGGCCAGGCTTTCTCTTTTTACAACAACCCTCTAGCAAGAACTGAAAGGGTCATAAAAGAATTATCAAAGGCGTTACATAAGAAATGCCTCATGCCTCCAGGACCTACAGAGACTATTAGGGTCACCTTCTAAAGGTTTCACCTCCTCCCAACAGCACCACCCTGGGGACCAAGCATTTAATCACAATGTCCTTTGAGGACATAAACCATATGGTCAGCTGATCTTTGACAAGGATGCCAAGAATACACATTGGGGAAAGGATATCCTCAAACAGTGTTGGAGAAACTGAATATCCACATGCCAAAGAATGAAACTGGATCCTTACTGCATATTGTACACAAAAGTCAACTCAGAATGAGCTGAAGACTTAAATATAAGACCCGAAACTGTCAAGCTCTAGAAGAAGACAGAGGGGAAAGCTTCGTAACCTTGGTTTTGGCAATGATTTCATGAACATGCCACCAAAAGAAGAAGCAACCAAAGCAAAAGTAGGTATGACTGCAAGCTAACAACTTTTGCACAGCATAGGAAAAAACACAGGGAAAAGGTAACCCATGGAATGGGGTAAAGGATTTGCAAACCATGTAGTTAGGGAGCAGTTGATTTCCAAAACATACAAGGAATTCCTACAATTCAATAACCAAAAAGTAAACCCAATTAGAAAGTGGGCTTAAGACATCAATAGACATTTCTCCGAAGAAAGAAAGATGTTTAATGGCACTAATCATCAAGGAAATTCAAATCAGAATCACGATATCTTCTCACCTTTTAGGATGCTATTTTGTGTGAATGTATGTATGTACATATATATACTTACATATTATATACAAGTTAATTAGCTTACATTTATTATCATTGCTAATTTACATATTTGGAATATTTTCTATCATTTAATTTTGCATGATGTTTACAACTTTTTCCTTTGCTTCTTTCTCTTCTAATTTCTATGTTTTTCCCTCTACATATACCCACACCCACACACATACACACACAGAGCAAGGATGTGAAGAAACTGGAACCCTTCTACATTGTTGGTGGGAATATAAAACGTTATAATCACTATGAAAAACAGAATAGAGGTTCCTCAAAAAAATTAAAAAATAGAACGACCATAAGATCCAGCAACCTAATTCTAGTTATTTATCCCAAATAATTGATGTCTGAATCTCAAAGAGCTATTAGTAATTCTAAGTTCAAGTCAACACTATTTATAATAGCCAAGAAGTTGAAACAAACTAAATGCCCAGTCAGGGGTGGTGGTGCACATCTGTAATCCCAGCTGCTCAAGAGGCTGAGGCAGGAGGATCTTGAGTTCAAAGCCAGCCCCAGCAACTTAGCAAGGCACTAAGCGACTGACCCTGTCTCTAAATAAAATACAAAAAAAAAAGGGCTGGGGATGTGGTTCAGTGGTTAAGTGCCCCTGTACCCCTGGGTTCAATCCCCAGTACCAAACAAACAAACAACAAAAGAACTAAATGCCCATTGACAGATGAATGGATAAATTGTGTGGAATACACTATACACACAAAGGAATATTATTCAGACTAGAAAAGGAAGGAAATGCTGTCATGTGCTGCGTCATGGATGAACCTTGATGACATCATGCTAAGTAACACCAGCTAGTCATAGAAGGACCAATACTGCATGATTCCACTTACATGAGCAAAGCAAAGTAGTCAAGTTCGTAGAATTAGAAAGTGGAATGGTGGCTGCCAGCGTACAGGGAAACAGGGAAATAGGGGACTGTTAAATGACTGGCAGAAAGTTTGAATCACACATGGTAAGTGCATCCTAGACAACTACTCTACAGTGTTATGCCTATAGTTAACAATATCATATTATAAATTTAGGAGTTTTTTGAGAAGGTAGCTCTTGTAGTAAGTGTTCAAGTCAAATAAAAATTTAAAAAAATTTTAATATACAATTTGATATTCTCATTTTAATTGTCGAGTTAATTAGCTTACATTTATTATGATTACTAAAACATTTGGAACAATTTCTCTGTTCTTATTTTGTATTTTCTGTTTTCTTTTGCCTTTATTTCTTTCTTTTTCCTTTTCTACCTTCAGTGGGATGTGACCAAGTTTAGGATACTTTTCTCTTTTCTCCGCTGTTGTATTGGAAACCCGTATTTGTCTCCCTTTAGTGGATGGCATTGTTTCTTCTCCAGTGACTTGTTTTTGTCATGGGATCCAAGAAATTATATCACACACCTGAACCCAGATGTTACCACCCTGTGGTTCTAAGGCACTGGCTGGCGACCACAAGCAAGAGAACCGAGGTCCCTCGGCGCACGGGGGATTTTGTTCCTCATGATTTCCACATGTGTCCTTTTGTCTTTTATTTTCTCGAGGACACTCCTCTTTTGTCTTGTTTTGGGAATAGATACCATGCTTGATACCTCTTTATATTTGTATTTGTTTATAATTTTTGAGTGTACAATTTGATGAGTTTCACTCGATGCATACACCCATGTAATCTGCATTTCCACCAGGATAACAAATATTTCCACCCTTATGCCCTTTAGTTTAAAAAATTTTTTTTTCAAACTTAGATGAGTTTTGCCTATTGAAACTTCATATAAATGGACTCATACATCACTAACTGTCTTGTCTCTGGCTTCTTCCTTCATCCAATATAATATGCATAAAATATAGAATTCATCCAGGACTTTTTGTGTGTTCCAGCAGTTGAGTGTGTGTGTGTGTGTGTGTGTGTTTCCCCCGCCCCCCTTTTTTTGTCTTTTTAGGAGAAACAGGGTGTTGCTATGTTGCCCAGCCTGTCTGGAACTCCTGGGTTCAAGTCATCCTCCCTCCTCAGCCTGCAGCGTAGCTGGGACTACAGGTGTGTACCATTGTACCATAGCCAGCAGCTTTTTGTTTTATGTCTTGTTTTTGCTGAGTGGTATTTCACAGTATCAATGGATAAAACTTGTCTATCTGTTCTTCTCCTGATAAACATCTGGTTTGCTTCCATTTAGCCTATTGTGAATAAAATTGCTATGAATGTTCTTACATGTCTTTTTGTGACCCTACACTTTCTTTGTAATTTTAATATTTTTTTAGTTGTCAACGGATCTTTTATTTTTTTATATGTGGTGCTAAGTACCCAACCCAGGGCCTCACACATGCCAGGCAAGTGCTCTGCCCCTGAGCCACGACGCCAGCCCCACCATACACTTTCATTCTTGTGTTTAATTGCCTAGAAATGGGGTTGTTGGCTCATAGATAACAGTATGCTTGACGTTTTAGCAGTGTTTATAGTTGGTATGTCTTCCTTATGCTTCCACTGTTACAACATGTCCTCTTTATTTCTGGTAAAATGCTTCTTGAAGTCTGTTTGTAATTCAGCCACTCCAACCCTCCTGTTTACATCCGCCAGCTGTATCTTTATCTTTTTCCTTGGGATCTGAGTCTTCACTGAGTCTCCTGTAGTCAGTATATGGGTGGGTCTTTATTTTCCATCCATTTGGATCATCTTTGTCCTCTAGTTGGAGCTTTTAGTCTACTGATTCTTTTTGGTTTTGGTTTTGTTTTGATCCTGGGGATTAAACTCAGGGACAATTTACCATTGAACTACATCCCCAGTCTTTTTTATTTTTTTAGGCAGGATCTTGATTGGTATTTAGGACCTCACTATGTTGTTGAAGCTGACCTTGAACCTGTGATCCTCCTTCCTCAGGCTCCGAGTTGCTGGGAGTATAGGCAGATGCTACCGTGCCTGGACCATTTACTCTTGGTACACTTATGGACGTGATTAGATATAGTTCTATCAATTGCTGTTTAGTTTTTATTTATCCCATCTGGATTTTGCTGTTACTGTTCTGTGCTCATTTTAGGCTAATCAATTTTATTATTTTTTAAATCATTCCAGTTTAATTCATCTCTTGGCTTTTTAATTGTACTTCTTTGCATAATTTTTTGTAATGGTTGCTCTAGGACCACAGATATGCATCTTAAACTTATCAGAGCCTAGTTAGAGTTAATATTGTACTATTTTATGTAACACATAATAATTCTTCCATGTAGTTCCATTTATCTCCTCATCCTCTGTGTTTTTATTGTCATATATATTTTCTCTATTTACATGATAATCCCACAATACATTATTTTAATTCCTACTTTAAAGAGCCATGTGATTTTTTTTTTAAATAATGGGAGGGAAAGAATAAATAGATAGTCTAATGGCATCTATGAAGGGTTGTTGCTTTTAACTCCTTCAAGAAACCTGCTGGGGGCTGGGGAGATAGCTCATTTGGTAGAGTGCTTGCCTTGTAAGCACAAGGCCCTGGGTTCAATCCCCAGCACCCCCCCCCCAAAAAAAAAAAAAAGAAATCTGCTGGAAGAAAAGCGGTTGATGGACATCATCCAAGTTTTGCATGTGCAGAGTTCATGCTAAGGCCATACTACCCTGGGCTGCCCCAGCCAGTGGCTGAGCACAGCAGGGGATTGGAGCCAGGCTCTTCTTGCCTGATGTGGGACTCCTCTCATGGGTGTTCTTTGCTTTAGATCCTGGTTGACTTGGTCAGGATTTTCTCAGAGCTGTAAATCCTTCTACAAGACCCTACTTGCTTCCGGCTCCCTCTTCACAGGGATCAGTCCTGTGTTGAAGTCTGAAGTTCCCCTCCATCTTTTGGAGGTATCTCCCTAACAAATCTAATGCGTGTCTATTTCCATCTTGACATCTGCCTCTGGGGGCATCTGAAACGATAGGAGTCTTTTATGTGGACCTACATGTTCTTAATCCTGGTGTGGCCATTCCTCCAGTAGATTTGCGTTTCCAGCTTGTGTCATTTTCTTATGGTCTGAAAAAAATACCTTTCTTGAAGTGTAGGTCTGCTGTTAACAACTTGGTTCATAAAAAAAAAAAAAATCTGAATGTTTTCTGAATTCATTCCAAAATTCGAAGACTATTTTTGCTGGATATAAAATTCTTGTAGCTTTTTTCTTTCCACCTTTGAAATCTTGCTCCAGTAACTCCAGCCTTCATTATTTTTGATGACAAAACTAACATCATAAGTCTCATTGCTTCATTGTGTATAATGTCCCTGGCAGCTTTCAAAAATTTTTTTTCCATCTTCAATTTTCACTAAATTGACTGTTACTTGCTTTGTGTGGTTTTCTTTATTGTTATCTTGGGCTTCTTGTATTTTAGAATTTATATTTTAAAACAAATTTGGGATTTTGGGGGTCCATTATTTCTACAGATATCCTTTCTTCTAGCATTCCTTCTGTCCTTTCCTTCTGTCACCTGATTACATTTGTGACAGGATGTTTACTATTATTTCTACATGTTACTAAGACTGAGAGGGGGTTTAATCTTTTTCCTCCAGTCATCAGATTGGATCATTTCTATCGATTGATTTTCAAATTTACTGATCCTTCCTTTTGCAAACCCAATTTGCTGTTAGGCCCAGGCAGTACATTTTTTGCATCAGATGTCATACTTTTTGTTTAACTTGTATTTAGTTCATTTTTATGGTTTCCATTTCTTTGCAGAGACTCCCCATTCTTCATCCATTAGGATCATAGCATCCTTTACACCCTCAAATGTATTTGCGACAGCTGCTTTAAAGCCTGTCTACTAATTACAACATTTGGTTCATTGCTGCTATTTATTGATTGCTTTTTCTTTTGACTATAGGTGATATTTTCCTGTTTCTTCCTTCTGGGTCATAATTTTAATTATATGCTGTACACTATGGATGTTATGCTACAGGAAGTCTGAATTATGAAGTCTTCTTTTAATAGGTGTTGAGTTTTATTCCAATAAGTAATTAATTCTAAGTTATTTTTAAACTTTATATTTAAGTATAAATTTTCCCAATAAACACTTGTCAATATTTTTACCTCCCAAATTAAATAAGAAACCAAACTTACTTTAACTATACTTTTTGCATTTCTTCTCTTGGCTTAGATTTTTCAGGTGTACTCTTTTTTAAAGTCACAAAAAAAGTTCGTCCTTTTTACATCAGTAATTCACCCACGTACTCGGTCATTCTCTAGCCTCAATGTTGTTTTGTTATCCCAAGCCTTCTTCGTGGTTTCCTTTTTTATTGAAATATATTTATTAATCCTTTAGTGAAGTTTTGCTTGTGTTGAACTTTCTTATGGCTATGTGTTTAGACCACGAGAATGTGCCAAAGTCTTCAGTTCTGGGTTCATCTTCTGAATTTATGTATTCATAAGGATAGTTATCACAGGGGTATGATAGCACAAGATCATAAACAACCTAAATGCCCACCAGAGAAGGACTGATGAATGAAGCTGAAGTGTTTCTATGCAACAGAATGTTGTACAGTCATTGGAATGATGACGTAGCTCTGTACACATGTCTGTTGAATGACCTACACTATATATGACTTATTGAAAGAATAAGATTTGGTGGTTTCCAGAGTCAGGCATATGAAACAATATGAAATATGGAAAAAATATTATAACTTATATTCACATTTATTTTAAAATGTATTCCAAAAGTTATTATAAATTATTATTATGTTGTTATTAGTCCATTGGTGTAGGTTGAATATTCCTAATCCAAAAATGTGGAACTGAATTGCTCCAAAATCTAAAACTTTTTGAGTACCAACATGATGCCACATATAGGAAATTTCACACTTGACCTCATGTTGATGGACTGTAGCAAAACTGCAGGCATACCAAAAATATCATATACAATCATGCTCAGGTTATTTGTATAAGGTGCGTATGAAACAGATATTTCATTATGTTCATGCACATATTCCAAAATCTGAAAAAAATCCAAAATACTCCTGAGCCTAAGAATTTAAAGTAAGATATACTCAACTTGTACAAGTATCTAAATTATCAACAAACACATTTTAACTGATGAGATACACATCAGTAAAGATTATGTTGGTTGATTTTTTTTTTTTTTTTAAGATACATGTGTATGCTTGTATATGGAAAAAAAAAATACCTGTAGGAGGGTGAAAGGTGACCTCCTCTGAGAGGGGGACTGCCTGACTGACACAAGAACAGGAAACAGATTTACCTTATCCTGTATTTTCCTTTGCTCTTCTGATATTCGGATGGGTTCATATTACTTATCCTCCTACCAAATGATTTTAGGAGTGTACACATTAAAAAAAGAAAAACAAAACAACTCACCTGTGACCTTGTCCCTGGGAACTTCTCCAGAGCCCTGCTTCTTGGTCCAGCAGAGTAGGCACCACCTCCGTGCCTCAGGTTAGAACGCAGGTGGGACCAGTCCCAGCCCTACTGGATGAGAAGAGACTTTAATGAGATCTCTGGGTGATCTGTGCACACATTAAATTTGGAGAAAGAGAGTTCTAGACCTCATCGTACTACTTATCACATTTTTGCAGTGTTTTCTTTTCTTCTCCACCTAGGGTGTGAGCTACCCAGAAACATCGCCTGTTACAACTCCATTCCCTAAACCTGCACAGTAATTAGTGCAGAGTAGACGCTCAATAAATACTTATAGAATGAGTAGCATGGGGACAATGACACACCTCCTAGGAGGCTGTTTACTTTTGGGAGAGGCTGTGCCTGGGGCCAGCTGACTGATTCTTTGATTTCCATTAACTATCATCCACTTCATTGTGGGGCCACCAGCACTCTGCCATTTCAATCGCATAGCAAACACTTTTTACTCTCTTGATGATGCTCTTAAGGTGGTGATTTGAGAAGGATTATCAAAAAGTCAGAGATCAGAGAGCAGTTCATTTGATGCCTTATTTAGTTTAGGATGTTGTAAGTAACCAGGAAATCGTTCAAAAATAGGGTCAAGGAGAATGGGATTAAGCTGGGACACAGCCATGGCTCCTTGTCTAGAAGATCAGGTAGGCCAAAGGAGATCTGAAATTCATCAGGAGTGGAGGAGAAAAAGAAGAAGGAAAGGGAGAAGGATGGCAAGATTGGAACACAAGAGAACAAAGAAAGATCTACGTGGGAAGAAAGGGAATTTTCCATCAGCATCAGGCCCACAGAGAAGAAAAAGAAAATTCTAGCGTCCTTCGAGTCTAATGCCTGATAATTGCCTACTGCATCCAATATAAATGCTTTGGCCTGATATTCAAAACTTTCCACATAATGTCCAAATCTCATCTGCAGCCCCCTTTTCTGTTATCCCTCTGTGTGGGTCCCACTCCATCCAAGTCACATCACTTAGTGTTTGTCCTTACTGATCTACATCATTGCTCATCGTGTTCTCTTGACCTGGGCTGTTCCCTCATCTGATCTTCTATAAACATCCCACCAATCTTTCCAGGCTCTTCCAAAATGCCCTTCTTCTTTAAAGACTTTTTTCTATTTTTCTCTAGTGGCTATGCAACTCTCTCACTCCTCCCTCTTGGTAGAGAATTCTTTTTTGTGACTTTGATGCTCAAGTCTCATTACCTGTGTAGTTGTCTCCTCCTATTCAACTGCAAATATCATTAACCTTTTTCTCTCTCCCAATTTCCTGGGGCATAGCCCTAAATGCAGGTCAATGCACAAGACATTCATTGAACATGATAGGTGAAAAGCATTTTGTTTATTAAATCAGCAGTAAACTGATTTGTACCTTATTGGAGTGGTTCCCTTCTAAAGCAATTATCTCTCAATCTATTTCCAAACTTTGAAGACATTCCTTGTCAGGAAACCAGCTTCCTTTTCTATCTGCTAGTCTTCACTGAACCACATCTAAGTCTTATAGATGGTTCCTCCTCCATTGCCCACTGCCTATAGCTCATCTTCAAATATACATTTAACTTGGAGTACCAACCCAGCAGGCTGTGCTCACCCATGGTTTAACTGTCACTAGTGGCCTAGGAGGTACCTGAGAAGTCATAATTCATAATCTTCTTGACACATGAATTTGTGAGCACCATCTGGTACACTAGAGTGACTCACTCGTGGGTGAACATGCCTAGCTGACCACCCACCACATCTCAACACAGCTTTTTTTGCTTGCTACCCATTTTAGAATCTTGGTGACATAGGAAGTAAAAACCTAGAGTCTCAAAGAAGTAATTGGTCTTACTTGAGTTTGGTTCACTGTTGCTTAGAACATATTTAGAAAAATACATTGATTATCAACATTTCGGAGGATATATTTTAATTAACTAAAGTCCACATTTTACCTTAGGGTTCATTCTTTGTATTGCATCTTCTATAGGTTTTCTGAAACATATATCATGTATCCACCATTAGGGGAATCCTCTGTTTTCTGCCTGTTCATCTCTTCCTCCCTCTCCCAAGACCCTTGGAAACCACTGATCTTTTCTTTATCTCTATAGCTTTGCCTTTTGCAGAAGTTACATAGCTGGAACCAAAAAGTATGTAGGCTTTTTAGATTGGCTTCTTTCACTTAACAACATGAATTTAAGGTTCCTCCATGCCTTTGTGTGACTGACTGGCTCACTTATTTTTAAGGTTGAATAATATTCCACTGGATATATAACCCCCCATTTACCATTGACCTATTGAAGGACATCTTGATTGCTTCTAGTTTTGGGCAATTAAAAATAGTTACTTTATGGGGCTAGGGTTGTGACTCAGTGGTAGAGCACTTGCCTAGCATGTGTGAGGCACTGGTTTCGATTCTTAGATTCTTAGCACTGCATATAAATAAATAAAATAAGGTCCACTGACAACTAAAAAGTATTTTTTAAAAAACAGTTACTTTAAACATTTGTGTGAACATTTTTTTTTTTTACTTCATTTTGAAAAGTAAAAGAGGTTTTGCTTGCTGGATCATAGGTAAGTCAATATTTAGATTTTCAGAAACTGCCAAATTGTCCCCCAAAATGGCTGTGACTTTTTGAATTCCCACCAACAGTTAATAAAAGTTTCTGTTGTTCCAATCCTTGCCTGTAGTTGATGTTGTGATTTTTATTTTAGTTATTCTCATACATACACAGTGATATTTCATTATTGCTTTAATTTGTAATTCCCTATGACACATGATGTTGAGCTTTTGATTTTTTTTTAATGCTTACTTGCCATCTGAATATATTCTTTACTGAGGTGTCTGTTTTTCTTTTGCCCATTTTAAAATCAGTATGTTTGTTTTCTTATTGCTAAGTTTTAAGAGTTCTTTGTATATTTCAGGTTACAAGTCCTTTATCAGAGATATGTTTTGCAACTCTTTTCCTCTGGTCTGTGGCTTGTCTTCATTTTGTTAACTGAGCTCAAAGAATGACTGATCAGTTTTCTTTATGGATTTTACTGTTGGTGATGTGCAGCATCTAAATAATGATCCCCAAACACAAGTCATCTGGATTTTCTCCTAAATTATCTTCTAGAAATTCTATAGTTTTTCACTTTATATTTCACTCTGCAATCCATTTCACACTATTTTTGTGAAAAGCATAAGTTCTGTGTCCAGCTTTGGTATTTTTTGCACAAGCTTGTCCAGTTGTTCCAGCATCGTTAAATAGACGATCCTTTCTCCACTGAATTGCCATTGCTACTTTGTCAAAGATCAGTTGACTCTCTATATGGACTATTTACAGGCCCTCTATTCTGTTCCATTGATCTATTTGTCTACTGTTTCACAAAAAAACACTCTGTCTTGGTTATTGTAGCTTCATAGTATGTCTTGAGGTTGAGTAATGTCAGTTCTCCAACTTTGTTTTTCTTCTATGTTATATTCTGGGTCGCTTGGTTTTTCATACAAACTTCAGGATCAGTTTAAAAGAACTTGCTGTGGGTTTTATTTGGATTGTATTGACTATAGATCGAGTTGGGAAGAACTGACATCTTAACAATATCAAGTCTTCCTATCCATGAGCATTGAATAGCTCTCCTTTTATTTACATCTTCATTGAATTCTTTCATTGTTATTTCACAGTTTTTTATATAGATCTTATATTTTGTTAATTTTATATCTAGGTATTTCATTTGGGGGATGCAAATAGTATTGAGTTTTTTATTTCAAATTCAGTTGTTCACTGCTATATATAAGAAAATAATTAACTTTTGTATATTAACCTTGTGTCTAGAAAACTTACTCTAATTGTTTATTAGTTCCAGCAGGTTTTTCTTGTTTATTCTTAGGAGTTTTCTACATAGACAAACAAGCATATAATTTACAAACAATAACAGTGTAAATTTTTCTTTCTCAATCTGTATGCATTATATTCGTTATTCTTATTGCATTAGCTAGAACCTTCAGGATAAAATCAGAATACTTCATATGAAAATCTTTTTTTCTGGATTTTTCTGAAAACAAAACAAACAAATCAGAGAACCAGGCATACAACCCATCTTGGCACACTTCGGAATTGAGTGGTGGTGGCCCTTTTAAAATGGGACATCTACTTCTAGTTCACTTCAGTCTCCACCAACCCCTTGCAATAAACACTTTAGCTCTTTGTGAAAAAAATGGCGATTGAGAATAAAATTTCTATTAAACTGAAAACATCATGAAGGGATACCAGAGAAACTCCTCCATGAGCACATGATGTGGAAGAAAACCAGGACCCTCCCTAGACAGCTCCCTGTTGTAAATTTAGAAATTAAAATCTCCAAATATTTCCTTGTGCTCTACTCAATAGGTAGCCCACCCGCCACACCTTACTCAGCACTCCCCCATTCTACTCCCAGATGTTAAGACTCAGCTCTTAAGCTCCCTGTCCTCGTCTTCAAAGCATCAGTGCTCACTCTTGAGCTTGATCCATATCTTTCCCTTGCCCTGTATTGCTGCCATTATGGACGAAGGCTGCAGGCATTCTTGCTGTCCCTGCCATTACTCCGTACAGAAAACCTGGGTATCACAGGAATCCAGTGGGGTGGAGGAGCAGTGATGCTAATTCTCTAAATCCACAGTGATTATTTTAGAATAACTTTCTGTACTTCAGTTCGGTTGTACTATGGGTTAATAGGATGTACTGAGCTGACCTCAAAACTTTATCACCATGATCATACCATTGCTATGACAACATGTGTTGAAGACACAACCAAATCACTTAAATATAATACAACCTGTCATCAAATTGAAGGCACCGGAAGCCCAGAAAGGGCAGGAAGAACATTTTGACAAATATCAGCTGCTTTAGTACCAGGTGGGCTGAACCAGGAGTTTGCAGAGCTACATTATGGCATTGTGTGTGTTTGTGTGTGTGTGTGTGTGTGTGTGTGTGCACGCATGTGTGCAGTCTCATCTGCACATGTGGTGGGAGTGGAATGGAAGGAAGTCTCATTATAGTTCTCTCAACCTTTCAATGGGAACAACTGCCTTCTGAGAACCTTAACCCATAGAGGCTTTGCGTGTTACATTTCCTTTCTCCTTCAGAGCTAGGTGTCATTGATTACAGACAGCCAACCAGCTTGAATTTCAGAAGAATGTTGCCCAATTCATAGGGCAACAAAGCCAGGCATGGGCAAACTTCTCAAAGCTGTAAGGAAGTGTTTTTTAACCTGGGTGCACATAAGAACTAGAGAACATTTAAAACCTACCAGTGCCTGGGCCCTACCTCAGACCAATTGAATCAGATCCCCAGGGCAGGGGCCAGAGCATCACAATCCCAGGTGATTTTAAAATGTCACAGGAACTAAGAACCACTTCTTAAGGGTGTGATGTTAGCACCTGATAATCTCATCTGAGCAAGGGTGATACACCCACTCCTACAGAGGAGGCTGTTCATAGACACTTTAATTTTATGACATTTCAGGCACCTGATACACTAGAAGAGCTCTGGATTTCCTCTTTAATAAACAATGTTCTCTCTTTCAAGGGAAGAGGAGGAGGCAGAATTGATATCCACCAAAATAATTGAAGTAAATAACTCCAGGCACAGATGACAAAAAGTTCTTCCACATATCCATTAAATAAAGACAATTGCTGCCTTTAGAAGAAACATAATTTGTGCTAAATCTTCTCCTCTTTGGAATTATCTATAAATTTCTAAATTCTGGTTGCTGAGACATTTCTTAATTGCAAGAGAATAGTGTCTTTCCCATTCCCTTTCTCCAATATCCTTTTGATCTCCCCCACCCCACCCTTTTCTTTCTACAGGTCAGAGAGCAGGAGGACAGTCCTTTGTGGGTTTAAAAGGAACATGTGGAATCTTATCAAATCAAGAATCCAATTAAAAATACTTTCTTTCTGGACCATTCAACTGAGGGGTGGAAAGGGAAGGAATTCATAAACATTAGTTCCCTTAGAACAAATTGGTCAGTGTCTAGCATACCAATGATGAATCAATCAAAACACCAGCGGAGGGTTATTTGTGGAGTAGACAACCAGGAACCAACACCAGTGTCCTAAATCAAAAACAAGGGGCCTTATGGGTTACTGTCTGAAGGCAATTCAGGAGTGAGGACACCGACCTGCTCAGGTGCTGGGCGGGGTTTGTTCTGGGTAGGAAAATGTGCTCCGCCCCTTGGGGGCTGGGATATCTGGTGGACCATGCCGATTCATTGTACCTGAGTCCATGGGTGGGGGCTCTGGAGTTCATGGCTCTGCAGTGAGGAGAAGGGTGGATACCCGAAGCAATGTGGGGAAGTGGAGAGAGACAGGTAGGAGCGAGAATGAGAGGCTGGAGGGGGAGCGCATGTGAAGGTCTATACTTAGCCGGGCGCGTGTGCACACAATCCCAGCGGCTCTGGAGGCCGAGGCAGGAGGATCGTGAGTTCAAAGCCAACCTCAACAAATTAGCGAAGCCCTGTTTCTAAATAAAATATAAAAATGGCTGGAGATGTGGCTCAGTGGTTAAGCACCCCTGGTTTCAATCCCCCGTTCCAAAAATAAATAAATGTCAGCACTTCTCAGATCTTATTTGCATTTCATTTACTCATATTCGCGCCTGCTTGCTCATCTCTGAGTTAGGAGAAGCTTGCCTGGATTGCCGAAGGTTGGCTCTTGAGTTTAGGAGGGAATGGTGGTCTGTCATCACTCGCTGGCCATTGATGAGCATGGGGAAGACAGAGGGGCTGCACTGACGGTCGGCTGGACTCGCCATCAATCAAGGAAAGACTATCAAGATCCGCACTCTGTTGATGCTGTCATCATGGCAGAAGACAGATGGCCTTGTACATTATCATTACCACAGCTTCTGTCTCCAGCGTCTGGCTGCATGACAGGTCAGGTGGGAGGGGAGGAACTTGTTGGGCATGCAGACAGTCTGAGGAGGGCCCACAGTGCACTGGCAGGAAGACCAGGAGAGTGGTCCCTAACACAAGGTCTAGTGTGGCAAGCTTGTTCCTTATCTATAGGGAGTTTGACTTTCCAGAACTTGACTTTAGGATTCTGACAACAAAAAATTAAAATAAAAATATCCATTTATCTGGGCGTGGTGGTGCACACCTGCAATCCCAGCAACTCGGGAGGATGAGGCTGGAGGATCATGAGTTCAAAGTCAGCCTCAGAAACTTAATGAGGCCCTAAGCAACTTAGCAAGACCCTGTCTCTAAATAAAATAGAAAAAAGGGCAAGGGATGTGGTTAGGCACCTCTGGGTTCAAACCTTGGTAATAATAATAATAATAACAACCCATTTATCCCTATTTGTGTAGTATGGACAGGCACAGGCAGCAACCTCTCTGGTTATTCTTTGCACATCCTGCACATCTATTCTCTAGACTTCTTCTTCTCTTTGGCTTCCTGCTATTTCACCAACGTGGTTCCATAGTAATAAGAGGATGAGAGGAAAGAAAATGGGGGTATTTGTTATCCAGCACTGTTTTACATGATCGTATGGAATGCCATGGTATCCCACACAACGCCGCCTTTCCCTAAGGAACTCACATGCCAGAGGAAGTGTGATGGACATGGGCCTAAATGCCCAGCATTATAACTAGAAAATGGAGTCAAGAGTCAAACCAAATCTAATTCTGAACTCCTTGCTATTTCCGGTACATCTTCTAGTTTCATGGGAAAATGTCTGCCTTGCACAGACCCGTAGCTAACCTGATTTAAATGTTACCAGCAAAAAAGCACTACGGAGTGTTAGAAGGGGCATCGAGTTGAGTCAGGGCAACAAGGACTGAGAGCTCTTTCTGCCTGGGCAGCCTTGGGTGTGTCACCTCACTTCTGACCCCAGTGACTTCTCTGCTATGGTTGTTCCCAAAGGACATGGCAGAGAGCTAATGGGGTGTCTGAGCTAACAGGTTCAGGGCTGCCCCCAGCTCCTTCTATCCCCATAGCCATTAACCGAAGCAATTCCATGTGCAGTTTGGGTCCTCATGCCTCCTCTTGTGCAACATGTATGTATCCGGATTATGTTCACCCCCATCTGAACGGCCATGTGCTTCAGGGAGAGACCCCACAGAAGGAATCTGTATCTGTCTCCCTCAGTCTGTGGATCTCATTTCCTTTACCAAGAGACTGCTTTGGCCATGGGGGTATATAATGCAATTCTGGATGACAAGATGTAAGAAAAAACTGTAACCAGTACTCTTAGAAAGTTATACAGGAGTGGGGTTTTCTTTTTCCTCACTTAAATAGCATGTCTGCACTAATGGCTGAAACTGCAGAAGCCATGAGGAGAGCCACCCTAAGAGGACTCCACTCGAAGGCTGGGAAAACAGATGGATGGGAAGATCTGGGTGCTTATTCTCAACATTGGCCTCTGACTTACGTAACCCTCACTGCCCTGGCTCACCTAACTTGTTGTTTTATGAAAAAATAAGTATTCCTATAACATTTGGATAATATATCCAGACTCCCATGGCCCAAACACCTTTCTGCTGTGTCTTCCGTTACTTGTAGCCACAGTGAAGATAGATGGATTGTAGATAGATGCATTTCTGATATCCAAGGATATTGTCTAAAGGAAATAATTCTGTGCTGGTCATTTTGGATCCTCTTATTCTGTTGTCTTTGTCCAAACTTCTAGGTAGTCCCTTTAAATGGTCACCCAGTCATGGTCATGTGTCATATAAAAAGAACTCCAGAAAAAAAGACACCCTCCATCATTGTTCTGAATGTGCTGCCCGACTCCTGCCTACCCTCACTTCTCCCGCTATGGACTTCTTTCTCCTTTTTCTAGCGTTCAACTTCCTTTCTTTCTCAGGTTTGACTGACGGTACTGCCTTTTCCAGTATGCTTTGACTTCTCATTCATTAAGATTCAGAGTCTCCCTCTAACTAAATTCCCTTCATTTGACTTTGGTGAGTGTCCCTGAGATTTTCCCTCCCTTTTTGTACACTTGATTCAAATTTGGATCATCTCAGGATCTTTGCTTCTAATCCTCTTTTTGTTTGAGTTTCTCTTCTGGGTTCTACTGCCAGGATGTATGTCTACTGAGGTCAGAGTTTTAGGCCAATTGCTGAGACTCCTTAGCTTACCTGTCTACCCTGGCTCAAAATTCCTCACCTTTAAATTCTGAGTTGTTTGCAACTGTTTCCAAGGAGGGTTGCTGCTCTGCGATGTGGAATTTATGGAAAAAGCCAGCTGCAGCTGGAACCTGGCAAGTTTCTCACCCTGCATGGTCCTCTGCACAGTTGTCTCTACCCCTTCTCGGACACATAGGAATTTAGAACCTGCTTTGGATGTTTGTAATGGAAAGAGAAGCATTCAGACTGGACACAGATCTGGCTTATGCTGCTGACCATCTTCTCATCCTCAGGCCTAGCAGTTGGGTTTTCGGTTCAATTTTTCAGGTCCACAATCTGAGAGCTCTGTATTAGGAGCCGAGAGGTAAGCAAAAAATGCAGAGCAAGTCTCCCTGCCCTTATTTTAGTAGGAGATGCCTGCCTACCTCAAAGGTCCCTTCCAGCTCTTAAATTCCATGCTTCCAAATAAGACGGTAAAATATTCAGCTTTATGGATTGCTAGCAGATTCTTGGACTGAAGCATGAGCTGCCCCCAATGTGCCTGGTTGGATAATGCAAAGTGCAGTGGTGTAACATGTGCAATGCATTCTTTCCTTTTTAAAAACTCATTTTATAAAACTCCTTAATTGAATCAGGCTTGAACTTCCTGTGGCATAAAACCAAATGGAATTACACTGATGCTAAAAATGTAAATGTATCCCAGATACCACCGACTGATGTATTCTGGGGAACATTGAAGCCTGAGGACTTGCGTGCGCACACTGTGATGATAAAGCAGAGCCCGGGATCAGGCATTAGAGATATAAACATTTTGGGGAATTTTTCCCCCCAATTTCTTGCTTGCTTAGGATTGTAGAACCAGTTTTGACTTTGGAATCCTAGAACTTCAGACCTTGGAAGACCTCTCCGAGATCATCAGTTCATTCTCCAGGTGGTGCAAAGGATGCCTGGAGAGGCAGAGAGGTAAAGAGTCACAATTCAAAGACAACCAAAGCATAAATAGAGCTGGGGCCAGGTTCAGTGCACCTGTATGAAGCATCTACTTTGCATTGATCACTGCCCTGGGCATTGAGATCTAGCGGTGAAGAACAAATGACCATCGCTTTTTTGGTAGCCCTGAGGGTTCAGATGTCCAGATTTTTTTTTGTTCTGATATATTCTTCATCTGAATGGATATCTTGAGAAATAGGAAACTATATTTTAGCACTGCATGCTTAGGAGCCTGGGGAAAATTAAAGAACATCTCCCTCTCTCCCTCTTGTGCCTTTCATTCCATTGCAGAGGCTTGTTTCTTATTATTCATTCATAACACATCCATGGATAGCCATAGCCTGGTGACATTGCAGCTTTTCACATCTTTGTTTGGGGGCAAGTTAGGGGATAGCCTTTGGAGCATGCATAGATAAAACACTTTTTTTATATATAGGAGAGTAGTAAGCCCACCATAGAGGAATATCGTGCAGGGACATGCTGCTCTCACAGTGTGTGGATTTTGACTCTGATATTGGGACCTGGTATCTCTCTTCCCTAGTGCTGTTGCCAGGCAGACTTGTTACTGACACAAATTTCCTCCCTGATAAGTTGAACTCTTCCCCCGCCCAACTTCATTATGCCTGCAGCCGGAGCTCTGCTGTAGAGGAAGCCATGCCAGACACTCTGATTCACACGCCTAAAATATCAACCGGCCTGGGTATGCGAGTGATGCGATAAATCTGGAAAACATAAATCAGATCATCAGATGCTATATCTGTTTGTGTGCATAGGCTGCAGCAGGCATGGTGAAAGGCCCTCCAAGTCTGCACCCAGGAGGAGGTGAAAGGACACAGCTTCCAGTCTGGGAAAAGATGGCCAAGAGGGGTAGGTGCTGACGTGCAGAGGAGGCCTTAAAACTATGGCCATGGGCTGAAGACACCAGACAGGAGACTGTAGTGGAGCTCAGCCTCACAGACTATAGGGAGAGATGGGAAAGGAAGCCTAAAGAGAGGCCCCAGGGTTAGAAAATCTACTGTAAAGAACTTAAGCCACTGTATAGTCCCTAAGTTTGGACATCAGAAAGAAGTTGGGTTCAGTTCCACTAGGAACCCCATCAAGGTGGAAAATAGAATACACAGAATCTGGCAGGTTGGAAGTCTTCTAGCCAACCAACAGGCTCTTCCTCAACAGGTGAGTAGAGATTGAGCCATTTAACACTTCCAAGGCATAGAAATGTCTCCGTAGCTGAGTTCAAGCCATCAGATCCCAGGGGATCTTAGACTGCATCTGGACAGCTGGCTTATTCACAAATGACAGTTCTCTGCTGAGTAAGGCATGCCAGAATCTTTAGTTCAAAAGTGGCTTTAGAATCACATGAAAGGAAGCGAGGTTCACACTTCAGATTTCCAACCCTCAAGTATCGCTTGGTGAGGGCTGGGTTATGCTGTGTCACTGTGATTCCACCCTAAAATCAGATCAGGTGCTTTAGACTTCTGTGCCTGGGAATTCAGGAAAATATCTGGGAGGGGACAAGAAATTGGTGGGTGGCAGGTTGTAGAGGCTGACTCCAAGGAGCAGTACTAGAAGTACAAAGAAAGTAAGCAGCAATGAGCATGGCACCCGAAAGTTCCCAGGAGTTCCATCCTAGGCAGCCAAGAAAGACCCATGAGCAGACTGAAAGGTAGTGGGGCCAATGGCTCCATCTACATCACGGTACCAGGTGAGTGAAGCCAACTACCCTCGTCTCCAGGCATCAGGGAGTGAGACCATCAATGGGTGACAAGGTGAGATATTGAGAAATCAATTGTAGCTTCTCTTTTTGGTTATCTGACATGTCATAAAAAGAAAACAAAGGACAGATAATTTCCCCTTTTCCCTTTCAAGACCGGCAGCCAGGATTTTGTTTCCAGACCTGGGTGCTCTGACCCAGGCAGGGAATTTCCAGCTCTTTGTCAATCGAGCCCACCTGGGAAAATTAAAGAGGCTTCCAAGAACGGAAGGGGGTAGAAGCTTCTGTGCTTTGTGAGTGAAAACATGTCAGGGCCTGACCTTCGGGAGGTTGGTTGGAGATTCTGGCAACTAGAAAAACAAGAAGGGATAGCTTTGTGGGATTCTCCACGTGGCCTGTTCCTTACACTTTGTGCCCCAGCCACAACCAGATGAGGGATGGCTGTGGATGCTCGTGGATCCTGGACAGTTGTGGCTTTCAGAGAAGAGGTAAAGATCCTCTTGGGAAGCTGAGTGATGTGGAGAGGAGCCTCAAAGGTTAGGAGCAGAAGCACCCAAAAGAAGACAGGGGACCAGCACACGGCAGAGGCTTCAAACACCAGAAACAGCCACATGACAAGGATGACCCACACTGTTGGCAATAAGCAGCTGAATGAGTTGAACTTGAGCTCTCTCAGGTCCAAGACGTATAAATTTATATGGCTTCTATCTCCTTTTCATAAGCTGACTCCCCCTGATCCCTACCCTCATCACAGAGCAACCAAAGCAGCGCCCACAGATTTCCAATTCACAGGCACATCCTGTTCTTTCTACCTGGATGAGGGTAGGTTATACAACCGTGCACCATTTGAATGCTACCATCTAGAAATAAGTCCTACATATGGGTATTGAGGTAAGACATGTGTTGCAGATTGGTTCAGTCCAAAATGCTGACAGGAAACATTACATAAGCCTGGGATTTAATGAAAAAACAAAAACAAAACACACAAATTCTATTCCCTTGTGAGACTGCAAAACCAGCAGCTGCACGTGATCAGGCACCAACATGCAGGAGGCCAGTTCCCTGTTTGCACAGGAAGCTCCAGGGTACTCTGTTTTTGTCTAGAATCACACCCCTGAGACAGCCAAGGTCTGACGTGGCTGTGATCAATGGTGGACTTTGACTTGGCTTTTCAGTCACTTCTGGGTCATCTTCCTGCCACGTTCGGTGCTCTGTGATGCCCTCTGACTAGCCAGGGCTCCAAGGGGAGGGGACCTGTGAGTTGACTGACTTCCTCCTGTCCCAACACTCTCCCTCCACCTTCTAATGTGCCTCCATGTTCACCTACTCTTCTCCATTAGTAACTCCTAAATGTTCTTTAAGGTTCAGCTCAAACATTTTCTCCAGGATCCTCCTCAGAAGTCCAGGCAGAAGTCACGGCTTGTACCTCTACATGCAACCATTATTTCATTTTATTGCAGGTTATAGTTAATTGCTTACCTTTTTTCTTATTAGATAGCAAATCCCTGATGGAAAGGAGCCATATTTATTAATTCCCTAAGCCTCATATAAATACAGGTATAATAAGTATGGAAACTATGTCACTTACGAATTCATTTTAAAAAGCAATACTGTGTAGACAAAGCTCAAACTAAGGAAATACGTGGTTTTCGAGAGATCATAAGCTCTCCAAATCAAAAATTCTGGTAAAATTGTCTATGAAAAGATACATTCTTAAAAATGTGGTAAAATACACATAAATTACCATTTTCACTATTTTTAAGTGTTCAGCTCCAAGGCATTAAATCCCCTCACACTGTTGTGAAACCATCACTGCCACCTATCTCCAGAACATTTTCATCATCCTATACAGAAACTCTACCCACTCTACAATAATTCCCCATTATCCCTTTTCCCACCCCATACTACTTCCTGCAACCACCATACTACTTCCTGTCTCTGGAAATTTCACTACTGCAGGTATTTCATGTAAGTGGAATCGTACAATATCCTTTTATGTCTGGCTTATTTCACTTAGCGTAATGTTTTCAGGGTTCATTCATGTTGTAGCATGGGTCAGAATTTCTCTCTGCTTAAGGTTGAATGATGTTCCATGGATCTGTATGGCACATTTATTCATTTATCTGTCAAAAGGTAAAAGCTTCCATCCTTTTTTGGTCCTTGTGAATAATTCTGCTACAAACATGAATGTTCAAATATTCTCCAAATTCCTGTTTTTGATTCTTTTGGGTATATACTCAGAAGTGGAATTGCTGGATAATTTAGTATGTCTATGTTTAATTTTTACTGGACTCTCCATACTGTTTTCCAGAGTGGTAGTACCACTGTACAGTCCTACCAGCAATTCACAAGTGCTCTAATTTCTCCACATCCTCATTTCTGTAATGAATACAGTATAATGAATACATTCTGTAGTGAATACAGATACAGTTTGAGTGTGTACCCAAGAGGTTTGTGTGTTAGAATCCTGATTCTCAATGTGGCAGTGTTGGGAGTGATGGAACCCTTGGGTGGTAAAGCCTAGTAGGAGGTGATTAGTTCACTGGGAACATGACCCTCAGAAGAAATAAGGTAGTTCTTCTGGAACCCTGGATAGTTCTCACAAAAGGATTGTTATCAAACAACAGAACTTACCCCTCCTTACTCTCTGAATTTGTGTCTTGCCATATGATCTCTCCCTCTTGCATAGACTCTCATTATACCATCCACCATGATATTCTGCAACCAAGGCGGCCCTCACCAGAGGTCAAACTGATGGGGCTGCAAGATCTTGAATTCAGCCTCCAACATTGAGCCTCTTTTCTTTATAAAGAACCCATCTTTAGGTATTTTTGTTATAGCAACAGAAAACTAACACTTGTTATTTTCCTTTTTTAAAAAATGATAGCTATCCTAAGGGGTGTGAAGTGGTATCTTATTATGGTTTTGATTTGCATTTTCCTAAGGATTAGTGATGTTGAGGAAAAGATAAATTTCTTCACTATATATATTTTAGATTATTAAAGAAATACATCATATACTATAGAACATCAAAGTACATGTTGTGCTATGTGTAGTACATACTATACAGAAACAAAAATTAAAGGAAAGTATAGGAAAATACAAGAGGTTTCAATTACCTAGAGACAAATACTGTTAATGTTTTGGGGATTTTTTTCAGTCTTTTTTTACCCATGTAAATAATGTTTTTCTGAAAAAAATTAATTTTCTTAGTAGCCACTTCCCACCCAACCCTGCCTATGGAAGGGATCCTTTTTGTTCAGTGAATTGCTTGCTGAGTTCACTGAGGGGTATGCTGAAGGAAAACTATCTCATTGGTTTTTGGTTTACTATCAGGTTTTTGTTTTGCAGGGTGGGCATGAATCAAAGGGCAGGAACCCAGTGCTCAGGCAATGAGACTTTCAGGGTCCGTTGATGTCAGAAGGGAAGCGCTCAGTGAAGAGCAACAGGTGAGGTGTGGTTGCTCACAAGGGAGAAGAGATTTGGCGGGAAGAACAGATGTCCATGGAAGAACTTGATTACATTTCTGTAATCACACACGATCTTCAGGAAAATCTTTATTGCTCACTGGTGCATGGTGTAATGCATGTTCTTGCTGGGAACATTGAGAATGTGCCAGAAATGGAATGAGGCTGGAGAAGAACTGTACAAAGGCTTACCACGGGGCTGAAAGAGATGGAACTCGTGCACTTACAGATATGGGCCCTTAGAAAACTGATACTACGCACACTGCTCTGTTAGCATTTTCCCCCACATAATTTAATAATTTCCTAAAGCATCCTATCTGTGGCTAGGACCGTGAACTAGTTACCAAAAATCCACTCCTTTTTCCTGTTATGCTTGGATGTGACCATGTTGCCTGAGTTTTAGCCAGGAGAAAATTAGATCTGTGTCATTTCTGGGTGAAGGTTTTTAAGAAGCAGGGGTGCCCCTTCATCCTCCTTTCCTTTGCTAGCTTAGAGGATGCTGACAATGTCCGAGAGGATGAGGGAGCCTGGGACAGAGATGGATGAAGCCTGGAGTCATATCAAAGAGATTCATCTGCTGACCAGGATCACTTGCTTCAGATTGTTATGCCAAAGTAAATTCATGAAAAAATCGTTTCTATTGTTACAACAGTCTGCCATAGCTAACATACCATCAATGGATGCAATTTAATTGCCTGAATTGCTGTTGTCAGACATTTTGACAGATAAACTGTATTTTGAGGTGTACTATTGTGTGTTTGGTTCAATGATCTAGTAGTTGGGTGCATTAGATAAAATGCTTTGACTGTAATTAATGGAACACCTAATTGAAACTCATGAACAAGAAGGACTTTATTGTCCCACGGGGAGCCCAGAGTTACGGTGGACTGCGGTGGTGATTATGATAAGTCTAGGACTCGTTCTGCCTCTTTTTGGTACCAATGCTGGTGGCCACCTTGGGCTTATTCCCTATTGTCAATAGGAAAGTGTTTCCCACAATCCACCGGCAGCAGCTCAAAGCTGTGCTCATCCTGGAACCAAACTCTAGGGCCTCAAGAGTTGGATTGCCCAGTGCAACCCAGAGGGGTGAGGGCTGTCCACTGGATGGATTTGAGGCTGGATCCCACATGAGCTACCCAGCTGCCAGCGCTGGTGCTCGTTCCACATGTGGGCAGAGAGGCTGGGGTAGCCAGATGCACAGAAGAGAAAGGCACTTGATCTCAGCTTTCTGTGACACAGAAGTTCTTTGGGAGATGCTAAAGGAAAGTGAAGTAATTTCCCTCTTCCGCAGATTGAAATATGTCTTTGGAAAAATTACTTTCTGCAAAAAAAGACAAGAGAATTGGAACTGTGAACGAGGTAAATGATTTAAAGACAAGGACAGAGAGTCAACAACCTGGGGGAAATTAAATGCCTTGGAAACAAAGTTCAGGTATTTCAGAAACAATATTTTATAAGAAGCACTTTCATAGGTGAAACAAAGCAGAATAAAAAAGATGGTGGTATATCCTAATGTCATGTGTGGAATATTTAAATTCAAATTAGTTTCTCAGACGGTTACCTCCATGTCATGGAAATACCTTGCACGCTTATCATGTGCATTAAGCCATATCTCTACGCTAAATTGAAGCTACATATGCCGATCTTAGCTCTTTCTCCAAATAGTGTAAATTAATTGTCCTGGATATAATATCATGTACTAGAAATAAAAATGAGGTGCTTAGGTGAATGCTTTTCTTCCTATGCCGTTACTCTTTCCCCTTAAGATAGGAATTAGATAGGTTTTACTCATTAGTTCAGAGAATTGGACCAATTATTTTAATGCACACTAAAATAATTTCTTTTTAGCACAGATGCTCTTTGATTGACTTAAAACCCCTGCCTGTAAAATATGCACAAACAAAAGAAATGTGAAAAGATCTGCTATAATAAGATTAAGCTCAAATGGCAAAGCAGGTGTTGGATTTAAAATTAATTGGCAATGCCAACCACAAAGTGGTCTAATTCACCTTTTCTGCACCGAGAGAACAAAGCACAGGAGCCTGCTCTGTTTGTTTTTCTGCCCTCCCTCCTCTCCAACGCAATCCTCAATATCCAGCCAATTTCCACTTCTTCCATGGAAACTTTCTGAACTACTCCTGCATTATCTCCTGCTTCCTGGCACTAACTGAAAGAGCAGTAAAGAATAGACATCAAAAGTCCAGCTTGTAAAGGCAGTCAGACTGCAAGAAGCTCAGATCTCAGGGTGGTAGCTTCAAAATGGCAGCAGGTTAATGGTTCATTCTGAACTTCAGTTTCCTCCTCTGAAAAAGTGGACTAAGAAAGAACAAGATAATTCAGCATAACAACTACCCCAGTGCCTGGCTAGAAGCAGTCAATTAATGCTAGTTATTATTAATATTTCTATGTAGCTTCCTCCCCTGCCCCCCACCCCCATTTGGAGCAGTACACCTTTGAATGGTGGCCTAGTTGGACAGTACACCACTCCTCCTCTTACCCTGGAATAACTGAAAGACATTAAAAATGCTTTTCCAAGTGGAATGGTTGTGGGCCAGGGTGGGCCAGGAAGGCCAGTGGGTACAGTGTGGGAGGTCACACAGGTTGAGTCCCTAAGTCAGGCCCAGAGGGAGTCCATCAGCGTGGCATGAAGCAACCACAGAACTCTGGCCAGCTCGAGTGACTGAGAAAACCTCCGGGGTGGCTGCCAGAGGAAGAAGCTGAACAGGCCCGCAGGTGAGGGGCCCCCTTCCCAAGGCCAGGCCAGTCAGAACTTTTTGTCTGATGCCTGTTCAGACATTTGGATTGTGTCAGAATTTAGAAAGGGCCAACTCAAGGGTGGATGTTAATTTCTTAGGGTCTGCCTTAGTCTATCTGCTACAACCAAATGCCATGATCAAGGTGGCTCATGAACAACAGAGATTTATTTCTCACAGTCCTGGAAGCTGGGAAGTTCAAGATCAAGGTGTGGGCACACTGGACGTCGGATGAGGGCACACTCCTGCCTCTGGGTTCATGAGAGACCATCCTCCCACTGTGTCTTCACATGACAGAAGGCTGAGGAAATCATGGGGCACTAACCATGAGGGCTCTGCACTCACCACTTGATTACCTCCCAAAGCCCCATCTCCTAACACCCTCACCTGGGTGGGGCGGAGAGGGAAGTGGGAGTCGGTGGAATTTCAATGTGAGAATTCGGGGAGGACACAAACATTCAGACCAAAGCCAGTTCTAACAGGGTGGATGGAAGAGGCAACACCTGGCATTTATTAAGGGAACAGGCATTTTAGTCATCTTTTAAAAGGTCAACACATGAGCCTCTTAGAAAGGATCTTTAAGAATTTTTTCATTCAAACGAGTCTGTTAAGCCCCAAATTGAGCCATGCAAGCTAACTGGCATTTGCCTTTGGAGTGATGGAAGTTTATTTACTTCTCAAATACAAACATCCATTGCCTGTCCACGGCCAGTGACACAAGGCAGGTGACAAACGGATGGAACCAGCATTGACTCTGATGGCTCCCTGTGAGGAACAGGATCTGGAAGTAGTTCCCCATGCTCTCCAACTATGGACTTCCTCACCTCTGCCATAAGAATGTGCAATGATTCTACCTGCCTAAAATGTTCTGCTCTCAGGATTAAATGAGTTAATCCACACAAAGAACTCAGAGTAATATCTGACCCATGTTAAACACTCGATAAAAGTAAGCAATCACAATAACGACTGTTCCACAATCCAGATTTCTTATCACCTTCGTTGAGCATTATCTTCCAAGTCTCAGAACAAAGTTTGTTTAACCCCAGTGTTTGCACAACATTTGGAGACAGCAGTTTGCTGTTTTGAGGAACTGGCACTTTTTAAACCAATAAATCTTCTAAGTAGTGCTCTGTGGGTATGAAGAATGATAAGGATAAGGATTACAACTGAAAAAAATCTGTGTAGAAAATGAGAACACTACACCCAAAGGTGAGGGAAGTAGATATAACTTACAATTATGTACCTGAGAAATCAGCTCTTCTTCCAAATTGAGTTATTTTCTGACCTCAGCAAAACATGCTTCAATTTCTTCTCTGACTCCCGAAGGCGTCTACAAATCAAATACCTACCAAATCTTCTATGCCCTTGAACTGAATCTGAGAAATGCTGTGATATGATGTTTTATGCACCTAATAGAGCAAGAATGATCTAAAAAAGTAATTCTCCTCAGAGAGCCTTGAAGAATAGGGTGTCCTTTGTATGTATTCTGAGGTGATGTCATTGTCTCGCTGTCACTGGGAGGGCAGGTACCAGGAGTGATAGGCCTGGGCCTGGCCATGATGGATCGCCCCTCACCTGGACCCCTCGTGAACAATAACTCCTTTGTGAGGCCTCGGGCAGCTTTCTGTTCGTGAAGGGAAGCATAGTCAGTCACATGATCTTCAGGAGGGTTCCCACCATGAAGGCTAAAAGCCACAGTTTGTGATAGGCAATGGTGAGGCCCTGGGCATGTAGTGGTGGCTGCAGGCATGGCTGCCGACCTCCTGGAGCAGACAGGCTAGTGGGAAAGTCAGCCAGTAAATGTGAGCTCATCTCCACTGTAAGGAGTGCCTTGTAGCATAGAGTAGTATTGGGTTTTAGATTGGGACCTACTGGGGAAGGGAAGAGAGAATTAGGCTTGAAATTGAAAACACAGTTTTGATATCAAAGCCAGCACAGCCAGGTGATCCAAGTGACTCCGGAGACTGAGGCAGGAGGACTGCAAGTTCGAGGCCAGCCTCAGCAACTTAGAACCTGTCTCAAAATAAAATGGACTGGGGATAGAGCTCAGCAGCAGAGCACCCCTGGATTCGATTCCCAGTACTGGGGTGGGGTGGGGGACAACAAGCCCGGATACAAGACAGAGGACACAAACTTTGCTTCAGATTTAAAGAAAAAGTTGAGACTGGCTCTGCCTCAGCCTCTCCAGAATCGGGTGTCCAGCCTTCTGATTCCTAAGGTTTCCTGAAAGGGACCCAGCACAGGGTGCGGGCTGCAGAGGTGGAGTCCCCCAGGGTACAACTCTGCCAAGCAGTGAGGACCCCTGCGGGACAGCTGGAGGGCAGCCCACGGCGAGGAGTCCTCGGCCAGGTCGGCAGCCGCCAACACACTGACCTGCGAGGTGCGCACACAGTCCAGAGCCACCTCGGCCCAAGCTGCCCTCGTTTTATGTTGCCATTCTATCTCCCCTCACGGTGCTGACGTTTGTCTTGGGACATAAAGGTGCTTGCAAGCACCTGCACACGCGTGCGCGCGCGAGCGTGTGTGTGTGTGTGTGTGTGTGCGCATACGTGTACACAGAGAGGAGAGGAGAGGAGAGGAGAAGACATCTGACCCCTCCCCTTTCCTACTACACTGTTCATCTTTCTTTGGGGGCAATTGTCACCTCATCTGTTAACTTATCTGCTTTTAACTCTGTCCCCCAGGGACCCCTGTAGTGACAGCCATCATTTCAACTCTCCCCCGACTCTTCAGCCCCAACCCAGCCCCTTCAAACTTCTTTGCCTAGACTTTGCTGTGAGGGGCATTTCTGAGGCGAGGGGAAGGGTCAGCCCAGGGATGGAGTGAGTGATGGAGAGAGAAGGGAGGGGAGGTAGAGGGGGTAGCCTGCTCTTCCACAGAAGACCTGCGGCCATATGGTACACAAGGTGCAGGTAAACCAGGAAAGCTCATGACACAACAGAACCTGAGTGTGTCAGGGACTCACCCGGGACTACTGAATCCAGAACTCTTGGACTCTTGTCATACATCCCCTGTGGACGAGGGACAGGGTTCCTGTTGGAGGGATGAGCTGGCTGTAAATTAATCACTAAGAAATTTATTTAATAGAAAAAAAACCACAGGGGAGATATATATATATATATATATATATATATATATATATATATATAATGGAATATTATTCAGCCATAAAGAAGAATAATATTATGGCATTTGCAAATAAATGGATGGAATTGGAGGATATCAGGCTAAGTGAAATAAGCCAATCCCCAAAAACCAAAGGCCAAATGTTTTCCCTGATAAGTGGAGAATGATATATAATGCGGGTGGTGGTTAGGGGAGTGAGAGAAGAATGGAGAAACTTTAGATTATGTAAAAGGAAATGAGAGAGAGGTGGATATGAAAGATGGTGGAATGAGACAGACATCATTACCCTGTGTACATGTATGATTACACAAATGGTATGAATCTACATCGTGTACAACCATGGAAACGAAATGATGTACCCCCTTTGTGTACAATGAATCAAAATGCAGTCTGTAAAAAATAACAATAAATAAATAAATAATTTAAAAAAAAACACAGGAGACATTTATCTTTTGAATCAGGGGGCATGACGGCAGAGCCATGCTGAAGGGTCTGACTCTACCAACATGGAGGAACCCATGCTCTCTATTTATAGTGGTGCAGATCACAGGGGACCAGAGGAGCTTCTTCAGTGAGAAACAGGATTGGGTGGAGTAAGGCAAGCCATTTTGCTCTAGCGGTCATTGGCACATCCAGGGCCTGCAGATTCCAGCGGTGAACCCATCTGCACAAAAACCACATACTCCAGGCAATCTGGAACAATCTCTCATCTCATAATTGCCAATTCCTGAGAGCCAGATTTTCCTGTCTCATTGATCAACCAAGCCTGGTTTTATTTACTGGCCGTGGATGGCGTCTGCATTGGACATCACCAAACCTAAAAAGCACCTTGGTAAAACATAGTAAAGGATAATAGAAAAATTTAAATGATCCCTTCAAGTCTTTACTAATTCTGTTGCCACAGGACTCTATGTGCTTGTAATGGCGTTTCACTTGGCTAGATCCCCTGACACACATCATTAGTGTCATCCTGCTGTCGGAAGAGTTCGTTATAAACAAAATGTGTTTACCTTCGTGAGAATAATTACAGAGGCGAGAAAACTAGTGTTGATACATGGATGCTCTTAATCTATCTCCTGTTCTATAAGAGGTTCACTTCTGTATGCTAGCTCTACTGTAAAATTTGATGCTTTAAGATTCTAATGCATGTTTTTTAAAACCCAGAAAACTTAATTTACAGGGTGCTATGTGTTGGGAACTTGATTCCTAATGTGAGTGATGGGAGGCAGGGCTTAGGTCAGGAGGGATTCATCCTCCTGAATAGATTAAAGCCATTATAGAAAGGGCTCTGAGAAGGGGTTCACCCTTCCTCCTTCTGTCATGTAATGATGCAGTGAGAGGACCTGGTCAGGGACTTCCCAGCTTCCAACAGTGTTAAGAAAATAAACTTCTGCTCATTATAAATTATTCCATCTTGGATATTCTGTTATAGCATCACAAAATGAACTATGACATGGTACATTTCAAACTAGTTGGAGAAAGGATGAAATAGTCAATAAATGCTATTGGGTTGATCCACCACTCATTTTGGTTCAGAGAAAAGCTAGACTCCCCCACCCCACATCACACTGTGCCCTACCACTCATTCCTTATGATAAAAGAGAAGAACGTAAAGCAAAACTAACTATATATATATATATAGTTATTTTAAAAATAAATTTGAGGGCTGGGGTTGTAGCTCAGTGGTAGGGCGCTTGCCTTGCATGTGTGAGGAACTGGGTTCAGTTCTCAGCAGGGCATATAAATAAAATAAAAATTCATTGACAATTAAAAAACATTTAAAAAAATAACAATTTTGAAATGGGTAAAGTCTCCTAAAGCAAGACTCCAGACCCAGAAACTGTAAAGAATATAACTGACAGATTTTATTACATGAAAATAGCAAATTTTACATCTACAAAAATGTTGTGAACAAAATTAAAATGAGCAGGTTGGAAGCAGAGGTCTACTGCACAAGTCATCTTCCCAGGTAATTTTTTTCTCAGCAGAACTTATCTTTAACATCCAGACTCCATAGAACGTACATAATTCTTTTAAGGCCAAGGTTTATGTAGAAAAAATTGTGTGTTCCCCAAACTCAACATAACATTTTAAACAAAGTAGTATGTGCATGGGGGAGACTGAAGGCATTTTCCAGTTACTTTACAAATAGAATTGTTAAAAAAAAATGTCAGAATCATATGTAGATGTTTTGAAAAGCACCAAGTGTCAACAAAGGGATGTGGGTGGGGATGTTGGTGGTACTCAGGCTGCACACTTGTCTGCTAAAAGTCATATTAACTGGTGATAGGAAGCAATTTTTTATGCATCTTATATATTAATTAATTTGTCACATCTATTGACATTTTTTGTGTGTTTTAGGAAACTGGCTGATAGTGTTGGGTGGATAGGAAAAGGGCTCCTGGCCAGTGTTTTCAGTCAGCATCTGTTTTGAAGAATGGTTTCCTGAAGGAATCAAGAGATGCTTGTATTCATAATCAGCAAAATGGAAAGAAGATTAACATGAATAAAATATGTAAAATAATTCAAATCTGAAAGAAAAAGACAAAATACAGAGAAGATAAGATAATCACTAGAAAATGGGTGAAGACTCCATCAGGAGTTGTTGCTGGCAGCAACTTCCTTAACAAGGCCCCCAAAGCACAAGAAATAAAACCAAGAATCAGTAAGTGGGATGCCTTTAAACTCAAAAGCTTCTTCACAGCCAAGGAAACGAGTAAGAGCGTGAAGAGAGAGCCTGCAGAATGGGAGAACTCTTGCCCAGTAACTCCTCTGATAGAGGATTAATATCCAGAATATACAAAGAACTCAAAAAGTTAACCAAAGAACAAACATCCCAATCAATAAATGGGCAAAAGAACTAAACACACAATTTTCAAAAGAAGAAATACAAGCTGGGGGAGACTTCCGTGCCAGAGTAGCAAGGCCCAGAGAACCAGGCCCAGCCCAGCCTGTCCCCAGCCCATGGTCTAGCGCCTGTGCTGTGGTTGACCATCTGTCAATACATGAGGTGCCTCTGCCCACTAGCAGGGATTATATCCCACCTGGAGGCCACCATCCCTAGAGGGGCAGCACCCTTCTTGGGTCACTGCATTTTCAAGTTCCTCCCAGGCATCAGGCTACTGAAGACTAGGAGGTTTGAACAGTACTGTATAGTTCTATTGTAGATTTTTTATTAGTAGTAATATTACAATTATTCCTATTATACCTACTATTATTCCTACTTTTCTTTTACTAATTTTTTCTCATCCTCTCTATTTTCCTCTTATCTATCTGTCTCCTTGGAGACTCTTTCTCCTTTTCACATGCTAACAACCAATTTATTTTAATTCTGCTTTCACTACTCCTGTGATATAGTACCTCTACAGACGCACTTCTTATCTCATTAATGTTATATCCTACACCCCTCTCTGTCCTCTTTGTCCACCATTAGAAATTGTGGTCCTTATTGCAAACCTATTGCTAAGCTGTAGATAATAATTGAACTCATAATCTCTGTTTATTAAGACAATATGGTTAATATCTTTAAAGAGATTATTTGAGTTAAGGATGCATATTGTTTGTATGATGTGCTGCTAATATTGATCTCTCACTTCAAGGTGAAGAATTGGAAACCTGCAGGGACACTATAAGTCTACAGGGGGGAAACTGCAATACCTCAGATTTACACTCCTAGAGGGGCTAATACATGAACAATATGAGAAAACAAGGGAAGAAAGTGTCCCAAACAAACCTAGGTGCTATATCAATAAAATCCTATGACAGCATGGCAGAAGAAATGTCAGAAAGGGAGTTCAGAATGTACATAATTAAAATGATCAGAGAAGCAAATGATGAGATAAGAGAGCAAATGCAGGGACTGAATGATCACACCAATCAATAATTAAAAGAGCAAATGCAGGAAGCAAAGGCTCATTTCAATAAAGAGATAAAGATTCTGAAAGAAAAAAGAACAGAAATCCTTGAAATGATGGAAACAATAAACCAAATTAAAAACTCAATAGAGGGCTGGGGATATAGCTCAGTTGGTAAAGTGCTTGCCTTGCAAGCACAAGGCCCTGGGTTCAATCCCCAGCACCACAAAAAAAAAAAAAAAAAAAAAAAAAAAAAACTCAATAGAAAGCATAACCAATAGGCTAGATCACTTGGAAGGCAGAACCTCAGACACTGAAGAAAAAATATTTAATCTTGAAAACAAAGTTGACCAAACAGAGAAGATGGTAAGAAATGAATGGAAACTCCAAGAATTATGGAATATCATGAAAAGACCAAATTTAAGAATTATTGGGATTGAGGAAGGCACAGAGATACAAACCAAAGAAATGAACAATCTATTCAATGAAATAATATCAGAAAATTTCCCAAATTTGAAGAACAAAATGGAAAATCAAATATAAGAGGCTTATAGGACACCAAATGTACAAAATTACAACAGATCTACACAGGCACATTATAATGAAAATATCTAACATACAAAATAAAGACAGAATTTTAAAGGCTGAGAGAGAAAAAAAATCAGATTACATTCAGGGGGAAACCAGTATGGATATCAGCAGATTTCTAAACCTAGACCCAAAAAGTAGAAGGGCCTAGAACAACATATTTCAAGCTCTGAAAGAAAATGGATGCCAACCAAGAATCTTATACCCAGCAAAACTAACCTTCAGATTTGACAATGAAATAAAATCCTTCCATGATAAACAAAGCTAAAAGTATTTACAAATAGAAAGCCTGCACTACAGACATTCTCATCAAATATTCCATAAGGAAGAAATGAAAAACAACGATGTAAGTCAGCATAGGGAGGAACTACCCTAAAGGAATAGTCAAATAAAGGAGAAAACAAGTCAAGTTAAAACCAAAAATAAGCCAAATGACCAGGAATACAAATCATATCTTAATAAAAACCCTGAATGTTAATGGTCTGAACTCATCAATCAAAAGACATAGACTGGAAGATTGGATTAAAAAGAAAGACCCAACAATTTGCTGCCTTCAAGAGACTCATCTCATAGAAAAAGATACCCACAGACCAAAGGTAAAAGGATGGGAAAAAACATACCACGTACATGGACTCAGTAAAAAAGCGGAGGTATCCATCCTCATATAAGATAAAGCAGACTTCAAGCCAAAATTAATGAGAAGAGATAAAGAAGTACATTTTATACTGCTTAAGGGAAGCATAAATCAGCAAGACATAACAATCATAAATATTTATGCCCCAAACAATGACTTATCCAAGTATGTCAAACAAATCTTTCTCAATTCCAGGAAAAAAATAGACCACAACACAGTAATACTAGCTGACTTTAACACACCTCTCTCACCACTGGACAGATTTTCCGAACAAAAATTGAACAAAGAAACCATAGATCTCAATAACACAATCAATAATTTAGACTTAACAGACATTTATAGAATATACCATCCAACCAAGAGCGAATACACTTTCTTCTCAGCAGCACATGGATCCTTCTCTAAAGTAGACCATACTTTATGCCACAAAGTTACTCTAAGCAAATACAAAAGAGATACTACCTTGTATTCTATTGTATCATAATGGAATAAAATTAGAAGCCAATGACAAAATAAAAAACAGAAACTTCTCCAACACCTGGAGATTAAATAATACTCTATTGAATGATGCATGGATAACAGGAGACATCAGGGGGAAATGAAAAAATTCTTAGAGGTAAACAAGAACAAAGAAACAACACATCAAAATCTCTGAAACACTATGAAAGCAGTACTAAAAGGAAAATTCATTGCGAGGAGCACATTCAAGAAAAGAAGGAAAAGTCAACAAATAACCTAACATTACAGCTCAAAGCCCTAGAAAAAGAAAAACAGATCAACACCAAAATAGTAGAAGACAAGAAATAGTTAAAATCAGAGCTGAAATCAATGAAATTGAAACAAAAGAAACAATAGAAAAAATTGACAAAATAAAAAGTTGGTTCTTTGAAAAAATTTTTAAAAATTGATAAATTCGGGGCTGGGGCGATAGCTCAGTCGGTAGAGTGCTTGCCTTGTAATCACAAGGCCCTGGGTTCGATCCCCAGCACCCCCCAAAAAAAATTGATAAATTCTTAGTCATACTAATGAAGAGAAGGAGAGAGAAAACTCAAATTACTAAAATTTGGGATGAAAAAGAAAATATCATGACAGACACTATTGAAATACAAAACTTATTTAGAAGCTATTTGAAAAATCCAACAAAATAGAAAATCTCGAAGACATCAACAAGTTTTTAGAAACATATGATCCACCCAAACTGAATCAGGAGGACATACACAATTTAAATAGATCAATTTCAAGCAATGAAATAAAAGACATCAAAGACCTACCAACAAAGAAAAGTCCGGGACCAGGTGGATTCTCAGTCAAGTTCTACAAGACCTTCAAAGAAGAGCTCATTCCAATACTCCTCAAAGTATTCTATGAAATAGAAGAGGAGGAGACCCTTCTAAACTCATTTTATGAAGCTAATATCACCCTGATACCAAAATTAGACAAAGACACATCGAGGAAAGAAAATTTCAGACCAATATCCCTAATGAACATAGATGCAAAAATTCTTAACAAAATTTTAGCAAATCACATACAAAAACATATTTAAAAGATAGTGCACCACAATCAAGTGGGTTTTATCCCAGGGATGCAAGGTTGGTTCAACATCCAGAAATCAATAAATGTAATTCATCACATCAAAAGAAGAAATACAAATGACTAATAAGTATATGAAAAAATGTTCAACATCTTTAGCAATCAGAGAAATGCAAATTGAAACTACACTGAGATGTCACCTCACTCTAGTCAGAATGGCAATGATGAAGAATATGACCAAAACTAAATGCTGCAAGGTTGTGGGGGAAAAGGTACACCTGTACATTGTTGGTGGGACTGTGGACTAGTCCCACCACTCTGGAGAGCAGTATGGAGACTCCTCAAAACACTAGGGATGGAACCACCATGTGACCCAGCTATCCCACTCCTTGGTATTTCTCACAAAGATCTAAAGTTGGCATACCACAGCAACACAGTCACATCAATGGTTATAGTGACACAATTCACAATAGCTAAATTATGGAATCAACCCAGATGTCTGTCAATAGATGAATGGATTAAGAAATCGTGGCCTACATATTCAATGGAGTTCTACTCAGCCATTAAAAAGAATGAGATCATGGTAATGCTGGCAAATGGATGGAAATGGAGAATATCATGTGAAGTGAAATTAGGCAAATTCAGAAACTTAAAGGTCCAATGTTTTCTCTCATGCCGAAGCTAGAGAAAAATAAAAGAAAGGGGGAGAAGAGGATAGAATTACATAAAGAACCAATCAAACATAAATTAATAGACAAGTGAAAGGAAGTCTAGTAGAGGAAGGAGAATGGGAGAAGGGAGGGAAAAGGGATGGATCATGAGCTGAAGTTGATTTCTCTGCATATATGAGTTTGTCAGGATGAGCCCAAGTACTATGTATAACAATAAAGCTCTAATAGTTAAAAAAAAAAGAAAGAAAGAAAATGGGTGAAGAAATGAAACGATCTATAAAAGAAGAAATATAAAAAATATTCAAGCTCACTGTAAGCAACAAAATGCATTCAATATATTAAAACAATGAACTGCATTTTCAAAAATCCATCAGATTGACAGAAAAGAAAGATGTAGATAATATTAAGAGTTGTTGAGGAATTGGGAAAACAATCACTTTTATATTTCTGGTGACTGTATACAGTGATGAAGGCATTTTTAAAGGTGACTTGGCAGAATCTATTAAAAACTGTAATACACACCTACTCTATTATTTATTTCTAGAAAGCTGTTATTCAGAAATACACACATGTGCTGGGTATGTGTGCTGGCACACACCTGTAATCCCAGCCACTCGGGAGGTTGAGGTAGGAGGATCACAAGTTCCAGGTCAGCCTCAGCAACTAAGCGAGGCTCTAAACAACTCAGACCCTGTCTCAAAATTAAAAATAAAGAAATAAAAAGGACTGGGGATGTGATTCAGTGGTAAAGTGCCTCTGGGTTCAATTCCCCAGTTTGCACCTCCCACCCCCGCAAAAAAAAGAAATGCACACATGCATGCAGATATATGCATGTACGTGGATAAATATAATTTTTAATTGCCAAAAATATTGAAAACATCAGGAATTTGTTTTATACTGATACATAAAAGCATGACAATTGTACATACGAGTGGGGTACCATGTACTGTTGTCAGAATTTAAGTATATCATAAAATACCATGAGTTGGGTACTTAGAGTTGGGTAGACTTTTACATAGGGAGGTGGAAAACTCCCCAAGGCACAGTAATAGAGCACATTGCAGAATAATATGTACAATATGCTTTTTTCTGTGTATGTATATACATCCACACATACACGTACACATATGAAGGCAAATACCTAGGAGGCAACTGAAAGGCTATTCCCGGAACTGCTGAGAGCAGCCAACCCTGGGAGAGAAGCCATTGTAGGGGGAGATGGTCTCATTCGCCCAACATCCAGTTTCTTTCCCTGCAGGGCCTCTCTCTGCAGGAGGATGGAGTGTCACACTGGTGATTTCAAGAATGGCCACATGACTTGCTTTGGCCAAATAAGTGATACTGGTCACTTTGGTGCCAAGTTTTAGAAGTCAGGGTAAAAAAGAACAAATTTTTACCAAGTAAGAAACACAACATCTTTTCAACTCAGAAAATAAATAATATAATGATGTTAAAAAAAAAAAAAAAAAAAAAAGTCAGGGCATCATTTGTCTTATCTTTTTCCTTTTGCCAGGAGACTGGCTATGTTCAGGCAGAGGTCAGGTCTTTGCATCAGTTTTGGTTCTGGAGTGAATATGGTAAAAGCAGAGCCAGAGCTGACTTATGAAAAATGCATACAGTGTGAACAAGAAGCAATCATCTGTTATTATAAAGCCACTGAAATTTAGGGATGTTTGTTACTGTGCTATGCAAAGTGGCCCATCCTGACTGATACAAATAAAGGAAGAATTGACAGAGTTATCTCTGTATATTTCTGTTTACTTGCATTTGTGATAAATATACACTTATGTATTATTAGTAAACTAACTTTAAAAATTGACTTCTTAGCAAAATTAGAAATTACTATAAGTCAAGGACTCTTAAGATTGTTGACAAATAGAAAGTGCAAAAGCCTGGAATTCTGAGGGCCATGTTAAAGTGCTTGCCTGAGACCTGCCCCACGGGCCAACACCACGGCTGCAACCTGAAATGCTATGTAAAACGAAGAGGTAGCCTGGTGTGGGGGTGCACAGCCAGTAACTCGGGAGGCTGAGGCAGGAGGATTGCAAGTTCGAGCCCAGCCTGAGCAACTTAGCAAAACCCTGTTTCAAAATAAAAAATAAAAGGGGTTGGGGATGTAGTTCAGTGGTAAAGTGCCACTGGGTTCAATCTCCAGTACAAAAAATTTAAAAAATGGAAAAACAAGAGATGTGTTATTAAGTCTTGTGAGAATTATTCTTGTGGGCTTTACGGGGGGTTGGGGGGAATCAGGGCAGTAAACATACCCATCCAACCACAATGCCCACGGGGTTTTTTTTCTGTAGACATGGTGAGACCTTCTTCTTCAGGGGCAGGAATTAGGATGCAGTTACTGCTTACTCGTTATCGTCTGAATATGCCAGTCCCTGTGGATGTGCCTTGAACACAAGAATTTGAGAACTGACGTAGGCCACGTGGACTCAGGTCCTGGTGGGCTGCTGCACCTCGCTCAAATCCGGGCTCTCAACACTCACTCTCACTGAGCACCCCCTCTCTGACGGGCACTGTAATTGCCACGAGCAAGAGAGATGCAACCCCTGCTCTCAATCCAGCACCTGGTGCAGATAACGCACACAGAGGCACACAGGGGACCGTGACAGCAGTACTAACCCTTGAGGGAGAGAGGTAGCTAAGCATTTCTAATTCACAAAACAAAACAAAAAACACCCCCCGCCCCGCCCTGCCAAACCCAGCATAATTATCCCTGCATTTTTCAGATGAGTAAACTGAGGTGGGGAGAAGGGAATTATCTTTCTTAAGTTCCGACAGCCCATCCATACGACTTGCAAGGAGGCGGATTCCTTCTGTGTCACCACCAAGTCACCTCCTGTGCAAAAGGGTGAAAGAAAGAAGCCTCAGAGTGCAACAGAGCCTGGAGCCACAGAAGGAGCACAGCTAAGCCTTGACTTAGGTTAACCTTCAGAACTGGATGCAAAGATCCAGTTTCTTGTTCTCCTCATCCCCCCCCCCCCGCCCCCACCGCCCCCAGGGTGAGGCAGAGCCCAGGTTCCTGGAGCAGCCTGGAATCTGACTTAGGTTAGCTATGGTTTGCATTCCTTCCATTTCTGCCCGCACCCTCCCCCTTCTAGTGATGCAAGTGGAGCCCTGACTTGCTCGAGGCTCGGGGGTGGGGTGAGGAACGCCCTCGCAATAGCTCTGCGCCAAGAAGTCTAGAAGATGCAGATCGAGGTGGTGGCAATTCTTGCCTCCCCCACCCCAGGTCCAACCAGCTCAGTCCCTTCTGTAGCTCAGATTGGGGAATTTTGGGTCATGCATATCTGCCATCAGCTCATTGCTATTAACATTCTTGCTGGGTAAGCACTCAGCACCCAGAAATACCCCAGGAGATCTAACTCAGATCTGGTCTTGGTTACTGAAGAGAGTGCACTCTGAACAAGAGGACAGCGGGGCTGTTTCCTCACCGGCCCATTTCCTCACTCAGCAGGGTGAGCTGAGAATGGCGGGTGCTGGAGTTTCCACCAAAAGATCCGAGTTGAGGTGGTCTCCTTTCCAAGAGGCCTTGGGGTGGTCTGCTTTAGGGCCAGGGTCCTGCTATTCGGCTGGCCTTTGCACCCGAGGATCATCAAGGCATTGGAATAGAGCCAGGGTCTCAGTGGCCAGAGAAGAGTAATCCTGGATCAGTCATGGGATACCGAGTGAGGTACTGGCTCTGCTCTGGAGCATGAGTGGAAGTCAGGGAAAAATGATTCATGAAATTCTTTCCACAGGCGCCCCAGCTGGTGCTAAAATGGCAAATAAATAGAACAGTGAAAGATGAGAGGCAGTTACCTCGTGGCGTGGAGACATGCCTGGGAAGGGCTTCTCCTTGGAAAGAAGAAACTGCAGGAACATCATGAAGAAACAACAGGTGGCGAAGGCATCATCAGAGTTATGATCCAGTGAAACGTGGCTTCGAATTTACATTCATGTCAAGGATTGTTTTAATAGTGTCGGTAATGACCTTAGGTCTTTAAATCACCAGTCAAAGGCCACTTAGCTTTTCCAGTTGGATTCAACTGAGCTTCTCTGTGTCCCTTGTAAAGTCGGCACTTGGGGTTCTGAAAACCAGGGGAAGACTCTGGTTTTGGCCTCTTAAGCTGTGTGTGTCTTGAGGAAGAAGGTTGCTTCCTGACTCCCATCCTGGGGATTGAACCCAGGGGTGCTCTACCACTGAACTACATCCCAGGCCTTTTTATTTTGTATTTTGAGACAGCGTCTCCCTAAGTTGCCCAGGCTGGCCTCAAACTTCGTATCCTCCTGCCTTAGTCTCCTGAGAAGGTGACCTTTTGGGAAAAAAAAAAAAAAAAAAAAATCTTTGTTTCCTCTGTGCTTAGAAGGTGCCTAATGTCAGGTAGCATCAGTCCCAGGGGTGAGGAGCTCCTCCTGAAATTCTGTGCTCTGGCCACCTTGGCCTTGAGGTCAAGCCCAGCCCTGAGAGGTCAGTAGGATAAAGGGAAGGACACACTCATTGGAAAACTCCAAATACCGGGCGTTGAACAGCCTGTTTCACAGAAGCTCACGCTGAGTGGATGAATGGACTTTCAGTACTGAGCTCCTCCTAGCTCGGCTGCTCGCGCGACAGGAGCGAGGTCGGTGGCCTAAACAAAACATTTCTCTCTCACAGTTTTGGAGGTTGGTGTAAGGTCGGATGCAGGTAGCCAAATAGGAGTCAGACCAAAAGCAGCTGGACAAAGCTTTATTGGGGTTTGGCTCTCGGGCGAGATTCACCAGTCCTCCAGGGTGAAGTCCAGGGTGGAGGCCCGGGAATCCGTGCGTGGCTTGGGCTGGCTGGGGCTTTTACAGTTCGGAATTGGCTGGAGGTCCCGCTGAGTGACAGGTGGGTGCGAGGCGCCATTAGGGCTCCTCAATCAGCGTCTGATTGGTTGTTCTTGGGTGGGCAGAGCTGCCTGATGCCCCGCCCCCACCCGGCTGCTCCGCCCTCCCTGACAGTTGGGAAGTCTAAGATCAGGGTGCTGGGAGGTTTGGTTCCTGGCGGCCGCTCTGTTCCCTGGCTTGCAAATGACCATCTTTTTATTGAATCCTGACATGATGGGGAAGGGAAGACACTCTGGTCACTCTTTCTTATAAGGACACTATTTTCATCGTGGGGACCCCACCCTCATGACCTCATCTAAACCCCATTACCCTCCCCGAATCCCCACCTTCAAATACCACCACACTGTTGGATAGGGCATCAGCATAAAGATTTGAGGGTGACACAAACATCCAGTCAATAATGCGATATATTAAAATTACATGTTTGGGGGGTCCCTGCTTTTGCATAAAAGTTCGGTCACTGTTAGAATTCTAAGATGGCCCTAAAGATTCCTGCCCTTGTACGTGGGTGTGGTGGCACACGCCTGTGATCCCAGTGACTTGAGAGGCTGAGGCAAGAGGTTACAAGTTGGAGGCCAGCCTCAGCAATTTAGAAAGGCCATCAGCAATTTAGTGAGACCCCTGCATCTCAAAATAAAACTAAAACAGGTTGAGACTAGGCACGGTGGTGCATGCCTGTAATCCCAGTGGCTCAGGAGGCTGAGACAGGAGGATCAAGAGTTCAAAGTCAGCCTTAGCAACTTAGTGAGACCCTGTCTCTTAAAAAAAAAAAAAAAAAAAAAAAAAAAAGGAAGAAACAAAAAAAAGGAGGGCTGGGGGATGTGTTTCAGTGGTTAAGCAATTCTGTTCATTTCCTGGTACCAAAAAAAAAAAAAAAAAAAAAAGATTCTGGTTCCTGGGTATATATGTCCTGTGTAATCTCATCCCTTAAGGTGGGTGGGCCTGACCTAATCAGTTAAACTCTTTAAAAGCAGGTGAGAGATCAAAGAAGCCAAAGAGATTGGATGCATGAGAGGCATTTCCTGGGTCTTAGAGGAGCTAACAGCTCTGTTGTGAGAAAGCCACATAGTGAGGAAATGTTGGGATGGGGAGTGACAGCCAGCAAGAAAGTGAGAACCTTAGTCCTACAACCGAAGCAACTAAATTGTGCCGATAACCATGTGAAATTAGAAAAGAACCCGTACTTCAGATGAGACCCCAGCCTGGCTGACATCTTGACTTCAGAGAACCCAGCCACACCATGCCAGCCCTTCTGACCCAGGGGACTGGGTGATAATAAATGTGCATTATTTTAAGCAGCTAAGTTTATGGTAATTTGTTACATAACACAGAAAGCTAATAAAACCTCCTTTCTAGAATAGATCAGTCCACATCTCCGGGTCTCTTAAAAACAGCTCTTCTCTGGTAGCTGATGGCATTTTCCCCTTGCATTCCTAAATAACCTGCTTTCTTCCTCCTCGTGTTTTCTCCCGTGTCCTTTGGGATTCACACAGTAATTCTAATCTGCTCCACTCATGACTCTGAACACTCCCAGAACACTCCCTCATCTTCTCCCCGCCCTCTACAAAGTGTCTCCAGGGCACCGTCATTGTGAGGCCACCTTCCAACCAGCATTCAGGGCTCCCAAAGCTTAACGACATGTTTATTACATAACAGCAAAAGATACACACCAAAACAACGTGCTGCTGGGCTTTTAAAATAGCAACAGCAGACATCTTTTCTGGGCTTGAGGACGAGCCACTTCAAATATCTCCTAATTGCTGCAAATTTTTGGTCCATAGAATGAAAAAAAAAAAAAAAAAAAAAAAAAAAAAACGAAACTAAAAATGGTTCTGAAGGTATGAAGTTGTGCTCACAGAAAACCCACTGCTCCCCCGACAGACAGAGGCCCCAGGGGGAGGACGGGATGGGAGGCCAGCGCTCTGGGCTGTGGGATTTGCAGGCAGCCTCGCAAGGGATTGTTGCGTTTGAGTTAAAAGTTCTCAAAGAAGAGAAAGGAAAGGGCCCAGAAGGGAGCCCTTCAACGCCAGCACCAGAGTCACTGACTCAGTGGCACAGAGCTGTCCCTTCCTCTTGTTCCCTTTCTAACTGGGGGGAGGGGGAGGGATTATCATTGATTGTATTTGTCTGGAGGCTCTTTTAGTTGTAAGCTTTAGGGAAAAAAAAAAATACTCGATCCAGCGTAATAGGGGTTCTTAATCAACCGAATGGAGGTACCCGGCTTCCCACACGGTGCCCCTCACCTCCCCAGATCTCCAGTCCAGGCATCTGTTCTGGGCTGACCTGTCCTCCCTTCAAATCAACACCGTGGCCAGGGAGATGGAACCCATCGTTTGGCCAGTACAGGGACATCCGTCCTCTTCTGAGCAGGACTGTGGGGTCCCAAGGACTGGGAATGGGGGAAGAGGGGTTCCCCAGGGAAAGCCAGGGTGCTGTCACCAGAAGAGGATGGAGCAGACGCTGGCGGCCAGAACAGCAGGCGTGCTTGGCAATGGGACCCTTTCCCAGGGGGCAGAGCAGGGAACACCTGAGGCACGGGGAGCAGAGATTTCTCCCACCTGCAGGCTTGCAGCGGGCCGCCAGCATCCCCCGGTCCACCTCTGTGTGTGTGTCCTTCGCGAAGGTCAGCAGGCCGGGGGTGGAGTCAAGGTGGAGTCAAGATGGAAAGAGCGCAGTTCCTGTCTGGGCTTACGAGGCAGTTGGAACTTCTGTGCGCCGGTCCTCAGAGTGGATTACCTTCCCTCACTACGCAGAGCCCGAGGGCCGCGTGAAGACTTCCCACTGGAGACCTGACCTGTCCTGGGTGAGTCTCCGCGCAGCAAGGGCGGGTCCCCTGGGCCCAGGCTTTGGGGTCCACACTACCCCAGAGCTGTGGGGCCACCACAGACCCTGTCCCCATTCACGTTCTATCGGCCCTGCCTCCTGCACGTCCACTTCCTTTGCTTTCTCCCTTGCTCATGATCTTGACCCCTGCTTTCTGGTGGGGGTGGTGAGTGAGGAGGGCTCTCTCCTTCCTTGCTTCTGTCTGAGCTCTGGCCCTCATGAAGACTCACTGGCCATTCCAGGTGTCCCCTTCACTCCCTTGAGCAGCTTCCACTTCTGCTTCCCTATTCCATCAAACAAAACCCGACAGGGAAGGCAGGAAACTTTTCCTAGATAGGACACATATTTGAAAACTGCTAGCAGTTGGATGTGTTGGAAAAGAAAAATGCCCACTAGCTTTGGTGAATTTTATTAACATTGGGGTCTATTACAAAACCACTCTAATATGTAGCAGTGTACTCTGAAATAGATCCTAGCGGGATTATCTTTTTGATTCAAGATGTTTAAAATAGGAGAGATAATTGAAGAATTCATTTATGTATTAAACCTGTATTGACTGAATATTTACTGAGGGCAAAGGTACTAAGCCCAGGGATACAAAGATACTTAGCACCCATTTCTTCTCCAGAGCTTACAATCTTCTAGATGAGACACAAAAATACCTAAATATAGTTCTATATCAGAGTGAGTTTTTTTTTTTTTTTTTTAAAAAAAAAAAAAAGACAACTTACTCTAGGTTTACCCAACTCCCAGCTTGAGTGATTTTCACTGAAATTAGCTAAAAGCTTGGCTCACGGGTCTGGAAAAGGGTCACTCTGAAGCTCAGAACACCAGGAATGATTCTGGAGGTTGGGGAGGGAGCTATAGCATTGAAAGGGATCTTTTGCTTCAAAGTAAAGAATGATTGCTCTGAAAGAAATTATGTCAAACTCAGTGAAGAAAATCATTCAACTGTTCTTGAGGTTCTGGCTTTTAACAGAATAAGATTTAAATGGAAGCTGGGTGAGGCGGCGCACGCCTATAATCCCAGTGGCTCTGGAGGCCGAGGCAGGAGGATCTCAAGTTCAAAGCCAGCCTCAACAACTTAGTGAGGCCCTAAGCAACTCGGTGAGACCCTGTCTCTAAATAAAATATAAAAAGGGCTGAGAATGTGGCCCAGTGGTTAAGCACCCCTGAGTTCAATCAGTACCAAAAAAAAATTTAAATGGAAAAGAAGTAGGATCATCAGTGGCACCTGAACCATCCAGAGAACCCACTGATCAATAGATTGTGTGAGAATCCACCACTGGAAATTTATCATAGGATGCCTGGGCAGGTGGAGGGCCCACTCTGAGGCCGTGACAGTGATGTGCTGGGCACTGACAGTGTCTACCACAGCCACCATGGTCAGCCATCTCAAAGGTGTAGGTCCCAAGTCCGAATATCTCTGTGATGGGCTCTGGTTGGCCCATCTTTGGTCACAGTTCACCTTAGCGCAATGGCCTGCGGCCATGGTGGACAAACTTATACAAAATAGCCGAAGGTTCTGCAGCCGCCAAGCCTGTGGGCCGGGGTGTAGGGACTGGTGTTGAGGTGAGGCATTAGCCCTAGGAAAGGGGGGTGTCCAGTATGCCTGATGTTAGCTGTGAGAAATTTCTCAGACTCACGGTAATTTTCTGCCACTCAGCATTGAGTATTTCTTATTGCTTCCATGACTCGGATATAAAACCCCACTACTAAAAAAAATAGAAGCACGGATGAGACAACAAATCCCCGCCTGGATTGTCGTATTGAAACGGGGTTGTTGAACTTTTCCCTAGGCATGTGACTTGCCACTTTTGTAACTGGTCTGCGAACGAGGTCTTTGAGAGCAGGACTCCTCAGGGCCTGGGCCTGAGACTCGGCATCCCTGCCTGCTGTTAGGCCCCCCTGGTGCTAACCAGGGCCCCTGCCTTGGCCCTACTCCTGCTGCCACCTGTGGCCGCCAGGTGTTCCCTCCCTGCTCAGGTATCGGAGCCCTGAGGCCAATTCCACAAAGACAGACTCTGCCAGGTTTGACGGAGGGAAGTGGAGTAAGAGACCGAGAGGGTCCTGCTTCCTGTTTCTGGAGGCAGTTGGCACGGAAATTGTGAGGGCGCTGGGTGACCCCGGGAGACCATCTGGAGAGCTGTCACCCTCGTCCCTGACTCCTTCTCTCCCTGCGTTGGCATAGGGGATTTGAGCGACTGGAGGGTGGGTGAGGTAGAATAAGAAAAAAATCAAGATTGAAAGCTCTGAACACCAGAGTAATAAAACCTTAAAACCTCACTGTGGATCCTGCCCTGGATATTTGGCTTGTATGTGAAAATGCCTGACAGGCACATGTGACATGGAAATCACATGCATGTGGACAGATGCCCACCGGGCTTTCCCTCTTCCTGGATGTGATATTGGATGTGGGGTCTTTGCCAACCCATCCCTTCCACAGGATCACAGGTGAAGCCAGGGCCATCGTGAAGCCCCGGCAGGAGACCAACAGTGTGAGCCACTTCAAAGAGCACCAAGAACCTCTTAGGACAGGAAAAGCTAGCCCAATCTCCGGGAGGTCCCCTGGGCCCAGGGGGATGACTGAGACAGAACCACAGCCCAGACATGGAACCATGGTGTCCAAAAAGGCTTCTCCCACTCTCCAGGGACTTAAGTCCCTGGTTTTTAGAATCACTCCACTTTTTTTTAAAAAAACTAACTCTCAATAACAATATGCTATGTACTTGTAAATTGCTAAGAGTAGGTTTTAAGTGTTCTCAAAAACAAATGCATAATGCAATGCATGTTAAATGATTCTACAGTGTATACATGTATCAAAACATGTTGTACACCATCAATAGATACTATTTTGTCATTACCAAAAAAGAAGAAAGAAAGAAAGAAAGAATAAGAAAGAAAGAAGAAAGAAAGAAAAGTAAAGAAAAAAGCTGACTTTCAAAGAAAAGGGTGTATGGACTATGCTAAAGGTCTTTGTTCATTTTATTCTGAGGATAGACGGTCAACTCCTGGGTTTTGGTAGACGTGGTGTAGCACGGTGGGAAGATGGGTATCAGAGACAGGCAATCTGGGAGGCTGCCCAGCTGGGTCCTTTCCCAGCTAGGTTGCTTTGGACCATTTTAAAAATCTTTTGGGTATTGGGGATTGAACCCAGGGGCACTTAACCACTGAGCCACATTCCCAGCCCCCCACTTTTTTTGTGTATTTTATTTTAGAGACAGGGTCTCACTGAATGCTTAGGGCCTCACTAAATTACTGAGGCTGACCTCCAACTTGCAATCCTCCTGCCTCAGCCTCCCAAGTTACTGGGATTACAGACTTGAGCCACCACATCCAGCTTTAAAATCTCTTGAGCCATAATCTCCCTATCTTGAAAATGGATATAACAGAAAGACAATACCAAATGTAAGAAATTAAATTAAGGAATTCCATGAGGCCATAGCTCATTGCTAGGTGCATAGAAGGATCTGAGGAAGACAAGCACTTTGGAGAGGGAACAGGATGAGAGCAGCATCCTAGGAAGGTGGCCTGATGGTCCTTACCCCTCCTACAGCAAGCTCCTTGAGGGTCAGGCTTTATCCTGCTTATCCATGAACCCCCAGTACCATGCAGGGACCTGATAACAGGGTGGACACTCAGAGATGCTCACCAGAATCAGCAAGCCATGGCTGGGTCCTGGTGGGGGGAAGAGATTCATGGAGTAGAAGGAAGGTTGGTGACAACATAGAGGACAGAGAGGCAGCAGGAGGGAACAAAGGACAGAGAGTCACAAAGCCTGACCGATGGAGATTCCAGATGATAAACTCTAACTCTGCCCTGTCTTCAGAGGCCCCATAAAAACTAATGGCTCGTGATGGAACTGTTTCAAAAGTGCTTTGGAAGCCAGCTGGAAGCTTATGTAATTGTTTTCACTTGCAAGCTCAAGTGAACGTAATGAGCCCTGTTCCTGCCTGCAGGGGAAGAAGGGTTCTGGATCAGCCGCCCTCCACCTTTCTCTGTCCACCGCAGCTCAGTTGGAGCCCTCCCGTGGTTCTGCAGATGCCCTCTGAAGTGCCCTCTCTACCAGGGCACTTCTCTCCAGGCAGTGGGCGGGGGACCTGGGAGAAGGGCTGGGCACAGGGAGAACGGGATGCTCCACCCTCAGACGAAACCATCCCACGTCTCCCACCGGAGGCAACACCAAGAGCACACCAACCTGGGCTGGGCGCTGCGGAGGCCATGGGGGTGCATGTGGCTTTTAAGCCTAAGGAGAAGATGCATGTGAAACGTAACTGCTAAAACACTGTAAAGTGCTGCATAAACATAACGGGTTGCTAATCATCCGTGTGGGCAGAAGAGAAAACTCCAGACTCCAGAGAGCCGTACTTCGCCTCCTGCTCTGCTCTCCGTCCTGTTGGACAGGCCCTTTGGGCCTTTGTGTTTTTGTATGCCAAACAAGACTTGCTTCCCTGACCCCACCTGCAGTCAAAAGCAACCCCTCGCTTCTCTGGGGCACAGATCTGTACTTGATCACCGTGTCACTCTACCTGGCATGAAACTTTTATCAAAACTTCAGCCAACTGTTCATACAACTTTCTACTCAGATGATCAGCTCATGAAGGGCAACGCTTCATTGTTCCTTTCCCATCACTCACTTTGCTGAGTGTACTGGGACGGCAAGGAGCAGGCCAGGGGCATCGCTGCCCTGTTTTCTGGTGAGGAAGATCGGAAATAACCACCAAGCGTAAGTAAGAAAAGCAAAAGACGGCAGGGCTCCCGTGCCGAACACAATGTCGTTGGTGCTCCCGAGAGTTGCAAAGGCAGCCACCCTGGAGAAGTCAGATCCCCAGGGTCTGGCCCCATGCCTGCTGTTTGGTAAACATTCTGTAAATATTTATTAAAGAATAAGTGAAAGAATACATAAGTGGTCTTACTGTGGCCAGGCCTTTGATGTCTATCTGTTCTCTCCTTTTGCACACACTTCCCAGCACATCGAAGGTGGGAGGGCCATGTGACCCATTCTGCCCATGAGCTGTGATCAGATGTGCTGCATCCACATCTGGTGGGTGCCTGGACTCCCTCCAGCTGTTTCTTCCCTGCTACCATGACCCAGGCAGCTTCAGACACTGGGTTCTCCATCACCCCGGACCTCTGACTGGTCATTTGCTGCCATGGCGTTGCCTAACCTATTCTGACGAATGCTCTCACTCTCCTGTAAGTTCTCTGAAGGCTGAGCTGTGGGGTCATTTATTGGGCTCCGGTTGGAATGATCAGCAAAGTTAGAAAAAGAACTGAGAGGAGGAAGAGCATCGTCTCCCTTTGCTGGAATTCCTCAGCAATTGGGGTGCACAATGGCTGGATTGTTCATTTTCAAAGAGTGGGTTTCCTTTTACCCCACCCCCAGGCCCTCTCTGTAGCTGGAGAGGTATCGCTGCCTTTTTCCACAGAGGAAAAGACATACCAGTTTCTTTCACATGACACAAACAATCTGGAGGAAGAACTTAGGAAAATCTAGGCCCAGAGAGTTGGAGCAAATGGGGGTCTCTGACTGCCTAAGCCCCTTCCATGTGGCTCTGGGGAGACACATTTGCAGCTGTGCTGAGTCCAAACCAGAAGCAGGGACCGAATGCCCCATTCCCCTCAGGACAGCGAACACACCGCTGCAGACGTTTCCTCGGACCAGCGGGGAGCAAACTCTGCGGCCATCTGAACTGGAGGGCTTGTTCTGGTGCAGACTGCCACCCCAGCTCCATCGCATTTGTGACACAGTTCATTTGGTGTCATTTGGTGGGGCTGAAGAATCCTCCAGGCGGTGCTGTTGCTGCTGGTCCAGGAACTTTGAGAAACTACCTTTTTAAAAAAATATTTTTTATTTGTTCTAATTAGTTGTACATGACAATGCGTTTATACATTGTGATAGAGCATACATAAGTGGAGTGTAATCTCTCATTTTTGTGATCATACATATTGTAGAATCACACAGTCATATATGTACATGAGGTAATAATGCTCTGCCTCTTGGAGTCAAGCAAATGCAAGACCTTTAAGCTCAGTGACATAACCTGCTGTTAATCATTAACGAGACACGATGAACCAATGTTTTCAGATTACCCGGATGGGAAGACTGGGGGAGGTCTGGGGAAGAATCCAGTATAGGAACTGTTGCTCAGAGAGGAGGGGCTGGTGGGTATGAGAAAGGGAGGTCTGAGATTGAGAGCCAGGAGGAGTCTGGGGTCAATGTGGGTGCAGAAGTGTCCAGGGAAAGACGAGTGGGTGTGCTGATCTTTGGATCGTGAAAAGAGCCCTGGACTTAGAGTCTACAGACCTATAGTCCTTTCCCAAGAGACCTTGCAGCAGCAGCTGGCAGCAGCCAAGAAAAGCCACCCTGAAGTCAGCTGAAGACAACCTCACAGCTCTTGGGAGAGCCCGTAGGATGCTGGGTAGGCAGGCCCTTCCCGGAATGCCGCCCAGGCACTGTCTCCACAAGGCCTGAGACCCAGGGGAAGAAAGCCACGAGGCAGTGCCAAGTGCTCCGACATCTTCCCACTGACTTATCACCAGTCCCCTGCAGGCTGTGCTGAGCGAGGGTTAGTGTGGGTGGCCGTGACTCACTCAGCCTGGTGGGGAGGCAGATGCCGCTGCAACCAGCGCTGCCACGGAAACCGGCTAAATAATCCTGGATCCCTGGGGAGGGCAGAGAACAAGCCGCCTGCAGCCAGTGAGCTGGGTGACTGGTCTTCTCTAGGTTCTGCCACCAGATGGTGCACACAGTCTGCACCCTCAGCTCTGCAGCTGCTGGGGACAGAGTCACTGAGGCTTGACATGTGACAAGGGTGGTCAGAGGGATGACAGGGCACCAAGGGTCCAGTACTCACACCCTTCACAGACTCTCAGGCCAAGCCTCAGGCACTGACTCCACCAGTTCACGCCAAGCCTCCCCAAATCATCCGAATCTTGGTGCCTATTGGTGGGGTGGGGGACAAGAGACCAGAACCTCATCCTTGACGCTTTCTCTCTCATTTGGAAAGGTTCAACTCCCTCCCTAGACAACAGGAGCTGCCCTCCCGGCTGGGCTGGACTCTACCCGCCCACCCCAGAAGCATCCCTTTGGTTACAAACCAAGGAGAGGAAACAGGTGGGAGAAGGCCATCACCTGACTGAAGCCCCGCCTTCAGAGGCGGAGTCAGGCCGGGCTCCCGGGCTCCCACGTGCCAGGCCAGCATCACTGGACGCTGCTTTCCAATTCCGTGGGTCATGGGGACTTAGCTTCACCGTGAATACCTGTCTTGGAGGCAGGCCGTTAACAGTGCTACTCTGCTTTGTCCAAGAGCAGCCGAGTGTCTCTGGCCAAGTTGCCCGGCCTTCAACTCCTCAGCCAGGCTGAAGGTTTCCGCTGGCTCTGCCACTCAGACAGTGCAAGTCCCAAGCCTCCAGGCCTCCCCAGCCTCCTATCACTGCGGGCTGGAACAGAGCCAGAAGTGGGCCTCGTGGGTTTCAGACCAGTCCTCCCCCCAGGCAGCTAGAGATCTACACTCACCGTCCCCCTGGGGGCTCGCGGGCCGTTTCTTCAGAAGCCTCCTCTATCGCCAGCAAGCCCACAACCCGGCCCAGCAGCTTGGAGACATCTTCCTACCCTGAGGTCCCTGCAGCCCCTGGCCGCCACCTGGAGCCTCCCCCTTCCTCAAGCCATCCACGCGGAGGAGCACGAGAGACCTTCACTCTCGACTTTCCCCTTAGAGTCATTTCCTGACCTCCAATCCTTCCCGCCTTCATCCCTCCCGCCTGGTTGAGGAAGATCCCTTCGCCCACATTCTCGCCCTTCCCTGCCTTCACTTCATTAATGATCACCCCTCTTCTAATTGTTCAACTCCTGCTACTCCTCCTCAGCCTGTAAAAAAAAAACTAAACCAAAAGTGTTCCACTCTGCTCAGCCTCCTCTCTACGCAAAGAGCTTCACATAAGTGTGAGTTACACCTTTTGCCCCGCCCCCTTTCCCCGCCTCCCACTGGGTTCACATCTCTGTCTGTGACTTGCTACCTGTGTGAGTTTGGTCAAACGATTTAATCCCTCTGGACCTCCGTTTATTCATCCATACAATGAGGATAAGAAATGTTGTCCATCTGTTTTACTGGCGAAAGCCATAATTTCATTCTTCTTTAAGGCTGAGTAATATTCCATTGTGTATATATACCACATTTTTCTTATTCGTCTGTTGAAGGGCGTTTGGTTCCATAGTTTAGCTATTGTGAATTGAGCCAATGTAAACATTGACGTGGCCACGTCACTGTAGTGTGCTGATTTTAAGTCCTTTGGATATAAACCGCAGGTAAATGGATGGAGTTGGAGAATCTCATGAAGAGAAATAAGCCAATCCCCCAAAACCAAAGGCTGAATGTTTTCTCTGATATGTGGATGCTAATTCACAATAAGGGCAGGGGACACTGGGGAAGAATAGAATTACTTTAGATTAGGTAGTTGCGGGGAGGGGAGGGGATATGGGGATAGGAAGGATGGTAGAATGGATCAGACATTATTACCTTATGTACATGTATGACTGCTTGTGAGTCTACAATACATACAATCAGAAAAAGGAGAAATCATACCCCATTTATGTATGATATAGCAAAGTACATAAATGCATTCTACTGTCACATATAACTAATTAGAACAAATAATAATTTTTTAAAAGATACTCCATGGGAGTACCGAGCAGCCATGGAGGACATGGAGGGCTTCAGCTGTTTCATTCCAATGCTGAATTTTGCCCCGTCCCCTTTTCTGAAGCAGTTCCCTCAAGCGCACCAAGTGCCTTCCTATGACCTGTCTTGAGGTGCACATTGGCCTTCAGCTCCAGTCCCTCCTGTCCTCTCATCAGCATTGTGGACTGTACCTTTAGTCTAGAACTTTCCATTTCCTTGGCTCTCATTTCCACTGTCTGCTTTTTCTCCATGTCTTCTCTCCCCATCCCTTAAATACTGGGCAACCAGGTCTCTGAGCCTGTGCTTCTCCTTGCACATTCCTTTGCAGGGCTCACGCCTGTTTCCAGATGGGTCCTCATGAAGATCCCAAGTCACTACCTCCTTGTTCGACAGCAGCCAGTGGTTCCTTCTCTCAGTAGGAAATCCATCGCTGGTGCACAAGGACATCCAGGCCTGGATCCCAGGGACGTCGTTCTAGGTTTGCGTCTCACCCACTCACTGGAGGCCTCATCTTCTTCCTCACCTGTGGTGCGTGCTGGGATGGGCCACTCAAAGCCCTTTCGGTATTTATATCTCTAGATGCTGGGTGGGCTGCCAGCACAGCATCCTGAGCTGTCAACCGTGTGTGTGCGTGTGTGTGCGTGCGTGTGTGTGTGTGTGTGTGTGTGTGGTGCTGGGGCTCAAACTCAGGGCTCATACATGCTAGGCAAGTGCTCTACCACCAAGTTATACCCCCACCCATTCTTTGAATTTTGATTTGAGACAGGCTTTCACTAAGTTGCTGAAGAACCTGCCATCTTCCTGGCCAGAGTAGCTGGGATTGTGGGCGTAGACCACCATGCCCAACTTCCGACCCTCTTTGAAATGGTCTCAGGTGGAGATTCGCCTTGTCCAACATCATGTCCTTTCCCAGCCGCCTGCATTCTGTGGTCATCAGTGTGTATGGAGTTCTGTGCCCCTTGCCCCCAATTAGGCAGGAAACCTCTTAAGAGCCTCTGCAAAGTGGATCAAAGATCTAAGCATTAGACCAGAGACCCTGTACCTGCTAGGAGAAAATGTAGGCTTCACTGTTCACCATGTCAGCTTAGGACATGACTTCCTCAACAAGACTCCTAAAGTGCAAGAAATAAAATCAAGAATCAGTAAGTGGGATGGTATCAAATTAAAGAACTTCTTCACAGCAAAGGAAACGATCAAGAACATGAACAGAGAGCCTACAGAATGGGAGAAAATCTTTGCCACCTGCACCTCAGACAGAGCATTAATCTCCAGGGTATACAAAGAACTCAAAAAACTTACCAAACATCAAATAACCCAATCAATAAATGGGCAAAGGACCTGAACAGAGACACTTCACAGAAGAATACAATTGGCCAACAAATATATGAAAAACTGTTCAACATCTCTAGCAATTAGAGAAATGCAAACTAAAACTACACTTGAGATTTCATCTCACTTCAGTCAGAATGGCAATTCTCAGATTACAAATAACAATAAATGTTGCAAGGATGTGGGAAAAAGGGTACACTCATACATTATTGGTTGCAAATTGGTGCAACCACTCTGGAAATCAATATGGAGATTCCTCAGGAAACTTGGAATGGAACCACCATTTGACCCAGTTATCCCACTCCTCTGTATATACCCAAGGACTTAAGTCAGCATACTACAGTGACACAGCCATATCAATGTTTATAGCAGCTCAATCACAATAGTTAAACTATGGAACCGACCTAGGTGCCCTTCAACAGATGAATGATAAAGAAATTATGATGTGTATATACACAGTAGAATATTACTCAGCCATAAAGAAAAATGAAATTGTGGCATTTGCCAGTAAACTGATGGAATCAGAGACAATCGTGCTAAGTGAATAAACCAATCCCCAAAACACCAGGGCTGAAAGTTCTCTCTGATATGTGGATACTAACACACAATAAGGGGAGGGGGAGAATAGAAGTTCATTGGATTGGACAAAGGTGAATAATGGGAAGGGAGAGGGGAATGGAATAGGAAAGACAGACAGAGTTGGACATCACTTTCCTGCGTTCATATATGAATACATGACCAGTGTATCTCCACATCATGTACAACTCCAAGAATGGGAAGTCAAACTCCATGTAAGTATAATATGTCAAAATACCCTCTACTGTCGTGTATATCTAAAAAGAGTAAATAAAAAAGAACAATTTTAAAAGCCATTGCACCTCCAGAACTCCCCACAGGTCAGCAGAGGCTGTGTTGAGGCCGCATCCCAACCCAACCTCCCCTCCTGCCTAGTCCCGCTTTCTTCTGTTCCCTTCCCCAGACGCTTCCTGTACATCAATCTCCATCCCTGGGTGCCTCTCAAGAACACCCCCTAGGACACATTACCCCACTTGAGGAATCCTCCTTCCCCATTCTTTCCTTGATTTCTTTGCTCACACCATCCCCTCCTGTTCTCCTTTCCTTCCATCTCTTACCAAAACGCTTTCATTCTTCAAGGTTCAGCTCCAGTTCAACCCCCTTCAGGACAGTTTTATCCGTGCTTCCTGTCTGACCTCTCCACCTGTAAGTCAGAAGATCCCACCTGCTTCTCTTTGCCTGGGCTCTGGAACTACCCCAGACTAATTTGCCATGGTTAATGATATGTGCCAACGCAACTGGTCATTGGGCGCCCAGATGTTTGGTCCACCACCTTTCTGGGTATTTCTATGAGGCTAACACTGAAATCAGTAAACCGAGGAGATGTGCTTCCTTAATGTGGGAAGGCCTCACCCACTCAGCTGGAGACTGGAATGGAACACAAAGGGTGACCCCTGCCCAGGTAAGAGAGTTCTTTCTGCCCGACAGCCTTGGCACAGGGGCGTCAGCTTCCTCTTGCCTTTGGTCTTGAACTGAAATATTGACTCTTCCTGAGTCTTGAGAGTACTGGCCTTCAGACTGGAACTACACACCAGTCAGTACCCCTGGTTTTCAGGGCTTCTGACTAGGCCTGGATCTAAACCCTCAGCTGATGTGGGTCTCCGGCTTGCAGACTCTCCCAGTAGATCCGGGGACTTTGCAGCCTCCATAGCTACCCAAGTCAACTCCCTACATACGTTCTATTGGCTGTTTCCCTGGAGAATCCTCCTACTAGGGGCATAATAAATTTAATGTGACGAGCAAGTGCTGTTGTGTCCGTGGAAGAACTCTGCACCGTCCCTAGCACAGAGCTATCCTGGCACAGTGAATGTGAGCTATTTTTGCATCTTTTTACTATTCTAGACCTGGGGTGTTGTCTTCATAACTTTGAGGTAACAAGTAAATAAATATCTACTTATAGAACTCAATTGTCTCCTGGTTCTCATGATCCATGTAATATGACGTTAGCTTTCCTGTGTCCCCACCACGGAGGGTCTTTAAGGAGATGCCTCACATGTCTACTGTCTTATAAGTTGTACTTCTCAGCTGTTCCTCCCCTGCCCTGGTCCCTCCCTCGTCCATCACAGACACATCGACAGCTGGGGGCTTTCTGAGAGGTTCCCAACACATTTAGTCTTCAGAGTACCAGAGGAGAGCTGGCTTCCAAGTAGAGAGGTAGAGGAGGGTCTCCCCACCCTGAGCCACACATCTTCCCTTGTGCTCAGGGTTCCTCGAGTCTCCTTCAGCTTCAGCCCTGATCCTCCCTACCTCCCTGCATCTCCAGTGAGGCACCTAACCAGGTCACAGGACCAGCTAAAAAAAATAGCTCTGGTCTCCTTTTCATCTCTTCTGAACTTTTCTCTGCCAGAAGTATTTTATCCTCCCCAAGTCATAGACGTTTCTGTTCAAGGAAGATGGCCGAGCAGATGGTGTTGGGAGTGTATGGGGAGGAGAGAGCGGCTTTGCCAGGGCAGCAGCTCCTGATGGCCAAAGATGTCCCAGGTCACTGAGTTCCTATGGAATGTGACAGAATCCTACCAAAAGTTGAAACAAGAGTAGGGCCATCAGGGAGTGGAAAGAGGCTCCGGTCTTGGTCCTGGAGCTGATGGGTAGGCTTTGAAGGGTGAGGAAGGAAATGTTTCCTTTGATCAGAGTCCACAGGTATGAACGAGCAGCCGGGCAGGGCGGGCTCCTCGCCTAGGGCAGGTGTGTGTTGTGGGGAAGGTGCACAGTTTTCAGGGTCAGATTTCACAGTCAAAGCAGTAGGCCCCACTGCCTGAGCACTTGCAGCTGTAGGAGTGGCCAGTCTGACCATGGGTCTGTATTCCACTGGAGCCAGAGGAGCCCTAGGCTCTGCTGATCCTGAGAAGAGGTTCCCCTGGAGTCTACCCACTGGGTCCAAGTGAAAGGGCCTGTGCCTTCCACCCCTGCACCTTCCAGACACAGCAGCTCCCGACTCCGGTGCTGCTGGGAATGGGAAGGCCATCCTGTGGTGCCAGAGCCCAGCTCTTCCTCTAGGTCCCAAACCCATTTCCTGTCTCTGGCCTTTGGCGGCATGTGGAAAAGGTATGGGAAGGCCCGCGTGCTTCCAGCCCCACCAGACCCTCACAAAGTGTTTCTACGTCCCCGGACGTGTAGACATCCGCCTTCCAGCCCTGGGCCGGTGCCTCTCAGGCAGGAACACCTGTGAGATGATTCACCTGTGTGATTTAAATAGTTCCCAGAGCAGAAAGTTGTCCGACTAGGAAGACTACAGGAGGGACTCCAGTGAGCAGGAATGTCTTCTGAATTTTGATGTGAAATCTGCTTCCTCATAACTTCCACCCATCTTGATCCGCCCTCTGGCTTTTGGGATAAAATGTCTGATCCCTTATCTAACCGGTCTTCTTGGTCATCAAAGGAGGTGAGGATGGAATCGTTGGTGGATGCCTGGGGAGGTTGGAAGCCGGGTAAAACGAGCTGCAGGTGGAATTGGGGGCGGAATCCAAGGGCCTTAGTTTCTCAGGTCAGGCCTCCTGCCCTGGTTCTGCACTTCCTAACCCTTGACAGTTGTCAAATACCGACTGTGAGCACATGGAATACTGGTGGGCGCTGGCGACATGGGAGACCACGACCCGTCTCCCGAGAATCACCCACTGAGCTCGGGAAGACCGGCGCACATGCCGGGCTCAAAGCGCTTGGGTCCTGGCCTCATCTTCACCCAGGAAGCTCAGCCTGCAAACCAGCCTTCTTATTTTCAACTGCTCCCTCGAGCACAGGTGGCAAATAGGAGAGGAAGAACAGGGAAGAGCAGAGCCTGAACTTGAAGGGAAGAAGAAAAGCATGAAGCACCGTCAAGAGCAGACTGGGAGAAGGTGGAGAGGCTGCGGAGAGCGTGGAGGGAGGGGGAGGGGAGGGAGTCACGGAGCCTGTTGTGCTCACTAGTGCCAAAGCTCATCACGTGGCAGCAGGAAGGAGAGCAGGTGCCAGAACCCCAAACCAGAAAGGCAAGGCCCTGGGAGTGCCCAAGAACCTGCAGTTTGGAACCAGGCTCCTCACCCAGAGATGTCCCTTCATATTTTTAAATTTTGTAGTTGTCGATGGACATTTATTTTTATTCATATGCGGTACTGAGGATTGAACCCAGTGCCTCACACATACTAGTGCTCTACCACTGAGCCACAACACAGCCCCCCACTTCATCTTTCTTAAAGGTACGATGCTCCAATTCTAGGGCTGACAATCCGGCCACCGCTAACACTGCTGTGGAGGCAGCACTTACTCCCTGTTATTTAGGCACAGGGAGCTGGGCTTTACTCTCCAGAGTTCATGCCCAGAAGTAGAATAAGCAAAGATTTGGTGTTATGGTTTGGATGTGAAGCACCCCCCAAAAGCTCATGTGTGAGACAGTGCAAGGAGGTCGAGAGGAGAATGATCGGGGAGCCTTAACCCAATCTCTGAATTAATCCCGATGGGATGAACGGAGTGGTACCTGAAGGCCGGCAGAGTGTGGCTGGAGGTGGGTCATGAGGGTCGTGGCCTTGGGGTGTACATTTTTTATCTGGCGAGTGGAGTCTCTGCTTTCTGATCATCATGCGAGCTGCTTCCCTCGGCCACACTCTTCCATCATGATGTTCTGCCTCACCTGGAGGCCCAGGGAATGGAGCCTGCTGTCTGTGGATTGAGACCTCTAAAACTGTGAGCCCCCAAATAAACTCTTCCTTCTCTACAATCGTTCTTGACACGTCTTTTAGTCACAGCAGGAAGAAAAAAAAAAAAAAGACTAAAGAAACACGTGGTAACAGTTTTATTTTTTTAAACAGACACAGTGAGATTTGCCAATCCTGACTTCTTTTGGGGAGATGGAGGTAGAAGTGGAACTTTCACCTCTGTGAAAGCTGTAATTGACTCGGGATGGCTGTCAATGAATTGACGGGTTAGTGTTGGAATCGTGGGTTCCCAGTGTAGTTCTGGCAAAAGACAGTTACGAAGGAAGAAGGAATATTCCCAAGCCAAGGATTCCCAGACACATAAAAATGGAAGTTATAGCTGGGTTTTTGTTTATCCTTGTCACTAACCACTGTGTGGCCTTGGGAAATCACTATACCTCTCTGAACCTTGGTTATGACAACTCATACGAGGATAAGATCTGATCTACTCCACCTCCTTTGAAGGCAGCAATGATCTGAAATACCTGAAGGCACTTTTAAGGAGTTTAAACGTAAGGGTAAAGTCTTACATTTAAGGAACATGAGACCTCAGCCTCCCAAGCTGTGTCAGTCTCCTGGTGGGAAAGATGAAGCCCGCGGAATACAACTGGGACTGCCGGTGGGAAGCTGGCCACTCCAGCGGACCTGCCAGAGGTGCGGCAGATTCCAGACCTCACCCAGAGGCCGGGGTGCGTGGGGTGAAGGTTTGGAAGGCAGTGCCCTGCCCAGGACGGCCCTGGGCTGCCGTGGGTGAAGCAGATTGCCAGACTCCATGTGCCGTGAGTACAGACGTGCCGATTGCTAAGTGAGTTCAGAGGAGAGTAACCACCACTGGAAAGGCCAGGAAAGGCTTCAAGGAAGAGAGCCCGGGGATCTGGACAGATGCCATCGATGGTGACAGGTTTTTCTGGGCCAAACCAGGGCAGAGAGTTCCTATTGGAGATCATGGGAGAAAACTGGGCGTCTAAGGGACGAGGCAAACCCAGCCCCAGAGGCCCACAGGGCTGTAGAAGCACAAGCAGAGCCCTAACCTGCAGGAGCCATGGCTGGGCTGAAGTCAGCGTCCCTGAGCCCGAAGCCCAGGTGAGAGCCACCCACACATAACTGAGGAATAGGCCAAGTGTCCGTGGTGATCCGTGGATCCCTGGGCCCTTGGGCACTGGGCACGTGGACAGTCTTACCGACAGAGGAGCAGGCTCTGTGCAGACAGCAAGCAGGGTTTCAGGAGATGGAGATCGGATGTGACGGGTGGGGAGTGGAAGCTGGAATTCCAGCGAGGGTCCCGCTAGGAGGACAGGCCCAGCAGTGCCGGGGAGCGCACAGTCCGAGCCGGGGACACTGCGAGTCCAGCAGGGAGCACTGGCAAGGCAGGAGTTAAATGAAAAGGAAGGAAAGCCAGGGAAGGCCAGGGCTTGAAGCACACCGGGATGGTTTTTCTTTCTCCTGAAGGCGACCGGGAGCCACTGGCTGGTTTGAGAGCTGAGCACTCCAGGTGGCAGATACGCTGGCACCAGTGTGGTGAAACCCAAGGGAAAAAAAGCAATGGAGACCTTAACAGGCAGAAGTAGTAGGGGAAAAAGATATTTGGGGGAAAAATATGACAGTAGAGTCAATTCCACCTGGTGGTACACTGGATACGGGAAGTAGGCAAGAGGAAAAACCCACAGAGAGCAAGTTTTAAGCTTGTGATGGAGAAGACAGTGATGCAGCCGGCGTAGAACTCAAAATTCAGAACGTGGAAAGCAGAACGCGTAAGGGCAAGACGCAAATTCAAGTTCAAATGGTGTGGGTTGGGTCACCTGTGAACGGGCTTCCCGAGACCCCATTTAAAACGTGGGTTTCCATGAACAGCAGAAATAGTAGGGAGACAAACCTCCTTCAGGGGGCCCCAAAGTCATGGGGCTTCCTGATCTTTAAAGGCAGAAGATATAAGATGAAAGGGGACTTGAGATTTTAAAAGAAAATATGAAAGATGCCCAAGCATGAATTCAAAGGAAAGAAAGGTGGAGACAGAAGTCGCGATCACCACCGAGGGAGCAGAGCCTTTTATTTTTTTTTAAGCTGTCAATGGACATTTACTTTATTTATTTATTCATATATTATTTACATGAGAATTGAACCCAGTGCCTCACACATCTAGGCAAGCGCTCGACCACTGAGCCACAACCTCAGACCCAGAGCAGAGAATTCTTGATGCCTAGGGAGGCGCTTCAGAAAGGGCGAGTGCATTAATCAGGACTCCAATTTTAAGGAAGTAAAACCAACTTAGTTAACAAACAAAAGTGGATCTATTGGCTCAGCGATCAGACAGTCCTGAGTGGCGAGGTTGGCTGTCTGAGGCTTTCTGTTACTTCGGTCCCCTTCCTGACAGCACACCAACTTCCTTTCAAGACATTTCCTTTTCCCGATGGAGATGGCCCCGGCGGCCTGTTCCTAAGGGACAGACTTGTTCCTCCAGCTGGGCTAATCCAGGAGCCCTCCTTGGAACTCGAATCTTGAGTGGAATGAGAGACAATGCAGAGGGGCGGAATTCCCACATCTGCAGCACTGAGGAAACCATTCCCCTGCAGCCAGCCTTGTCTGTCCTCTTTCTTAGGCCTTGAAGGAGCCCAGATTTCCACCTCTTTCCAACCTGGCTTTACAGGCTTCCATCAATTCTCTGAAAATCTGATATCCTTCAGATAAATTCCGCTGGGCTGGAAGTAAAGACATTGCTTGCAACCAAGAAGTCCTGACAGAACCAGCGCTAGGGACACTTCCACTCCCTGTGGTTGACTTCTTCAGTCCTGAGGTCCCCACCCATCAGGATACAGCCTCAGCAACCCCAAAACCAGAGAGCAAAAACCCAGCATCCAGACTCCTAATTGAGCCCATGGCTCACCAGTCACGGAGACCTGGGAGGCAGAATTATGTAAAAAGACAGCGGGAGTGAAATAAGCCAATCCCCAAAAAACCACGGCAGAATGTTCTGATAGGCAGGTGCTGACACACAATGGTGGTGGGGGAGGAATAGAAGTTCTTTGGGTTAGACAAAGGGGAGTGAAGGGAAGGGGGTGGAGGAGACTAGGAAAGACAGTAGAAAGAATCAGAAGTGACTTTCCTGAGTGCATATATGAATACACCACAGTGAAACTCCATATCATGAACAGCCACAAGAACGGGAAGTTACGCTCCATGTATGTATGATACGTTATGTCAAAATGCACCGTCGTGTATAGCTAAAACGAACTGATATTTAAAAGGGCCGGGGAAAGACAGCACCCTCACTCCTAAATTCCACAAAGTGGGGGAGAAGTTGGTCCCCTAAGGATGGGCACGTAAAACTGTCATCTCAAACCCGTCCTCTTGCTAGGTTCATGTTGATTCCACGGACGGGGTCAGACCAGGGACTCTGCGTTTCTAACAGGTTCCAGGTTGAGTTCGAGGCTGATGCTGCTGGTGCCTGGACCACATTTCCATAGCAAAGCTCTACAAGGTACAAACAGGGCGATTTTGTAGGCTGAAGAGGAGGCAGTTAGGCAATTTAGATCTTTGGTAATCAAAACAGCTGTTTCGGTAGAGTGATTGGGGTGAAAGCCAAGAAATGGAGAGCGGAGGGAGGGGTGGGAGCTGAGCGGGGGAGAGCAGATGACAGCGTGTGGAAGTCCCGCGTGATAAGCAGCAGCACCTGCCCACCTGCCACTCCTCAGGATGTCTGAGGATGTGCGTCTCAGAGGGGGCTCTGGGAAAAAACCCAGTTCATTGGTGCAGGACAGAAACGTGGAAGCTGATCCATCTCACCCCCTGCCAACTTTGCCTCCCCTTCTCCTGGCACTAAGTGTCTCACTTCACAAGTCCCAGGCATGACGACCCCTCAGACTCACCTTCTGTGTGGCTCATGGGAAGGTCTTGGTCTCTTAAGGGCTCTCCACCCTTTTCTCCTCTTCTTCCATCTTGTTCAATGTCTTCTCACCCTTCCCGTCACCTCTGAGAACATTTTGAGGTAAGATAGAAAATTTGACATGAATCAGAGTGTGTCATTTCTCTGCTCAAAACCCTCCAGTGGCTCTCAAGTCTACTCAAGAAAAAAACTTGAACCCTCACCATAGCTTCCAAGCGACCTGGGCTGCCATTTCTCTCAGTCCTCATCTTCTCTCCTCCACCCGACTCCCAACACAGAGGCCACCTCACTCTTCCTCAGACACCCCCACCCAGGCTCCTGACTTAGGATCCTTACACTTGATTGATTCCCTCACCTCCTTCATGTCTTTGCTTGAAAGTCCCTCTCCACACAAAACCCTTGCACATGGATGTTTATAGCATCATTATTTGCAATAACCAAAAGGAAGTAGCAACTCAAGTGTCCACAGACCTATGAATGGATACACAAAACAGGCATATCCATCCAGTGAAATATTATCAGACCAGAAAAATGAAACAAAGTACCGGTACATGTTACAACATGTTAAGCCACCATGTTAACTGAAAGAAGTCGTCTCCAAGCACACATATCATCTGATTCCAGTTACATGAAATGTTCAGAACAGGCCAGTCTAGAGAAATAGTGGATTAGTGGTAGTTTAGGGCAGGAGATGGGGAAGAGTGGGCAGTGATAGCTAATGGGTACTGGGCGAGTCTGAGCAGCAGCAATTCCTGATGTAAATGTTTTTTAAATTGATTGAGGTAATGACTGCATAAATCTATGAATGTACAAAAACTTTGTGCATTTTAAATACATGGATGGTATGATTTGTATTAGTCAGCTTCTTCAGAAAAACACAACTGGTACACACAAGTGAGATAAATTATAGGAACTGGGTCACTTGATCGTGGAAGCCGAGAAGTTCCTTGAGCTCCCATTTGCAAGCCCAGGAGAACCAGGGCTGTGATGGAGTCTGAAGTCCTGAAAGTCAGGGAGCCAATAGTCTAAGTCCTGGTCTGAGTCCAGGACACTGAGAAACAGGAGCTTTGATGTCCCTGGGAAGGAGAAGATGAATGTCCTAGCTTAAATAGGAAGCAAATTCATCTTCCTCCACCTTATTTTACCCAGGCCTTGGCAGACTGGACGATGCCCCTGGCATTGGTGAGGGCATATCTCTTTACTCCGTCTACTGACTTGAGTGCTGATCTCCATAAACCTCTTCACAGACACACCCAGAAATAACATCTTACCAGCTATCTGGGCATCCCTTGGTCCAGTCATGGCGATACCTAAAATTAACCATCACATATGTGGATTATATCTCAACAAAGCTGTTAACAAAATTCATCTCTGGGCCTGCCCTGACCACAGTGAGATACCAAGCCACTTCCTCACCTGGCTTCCTCAATCCCACAGGCCTGCTCAAGTTTTCCCTCATAACACTTAACGCCTTCTAACAAGCTGCACCATTTACATTCCTAACCACGCAGTCTTATTTTTCAGGTCTCCCCCACACTATGTCAAGCTCAGTGAGAGATCATTTCCTTCTGCCACGTTCACTGATGTACAGTGTGCACAACAGAACCTGACATTTGGGTGGACACTTTGGAAAGGTCTGTTGAGTGAATGAACAGATGGGCACGAGAGAAGTTCCAAGAAAGAAGCCCAGGTTTCAGTATGGAGTAGGTGCTAAATTAATGTTCATCGCCAGGTCACAACATAGCAATTTGGAGAAAACTGGAGGACACATTTTTCACCAGTACTCCTTTCCTACACTAGCTGGAGGTGGCAGCTTCCCATAGCAGCAGAGATGTGACCACAAACTCCCCAAAACCTTGGGTATTAGACAGTAATGGGCGGCCTCCAGCCAGAGACTAGTCTGAGCCCCAAATGTGCAGTTCTGGACATTTTTGTGTGTGTGGTAAAATATTAAGTTCCCCATTTTGGCCATTTTTTTCTCTTTTTTTGGTACCAGGAACTGAACCCAGGGGTGCTTGATCACCAAGTCACATCCCCAGCCCTTTTTATTTTATTTTGAGATATGATCCCATTAAGTTGCTGAGGCTGGCTTTGAACTTGAGATCCTCCTGCCCCGGCCTCCTGAGTTGCTAGGATTTTAGGCGTGCACCACTGTTCCTAGCCTAGGCCATCTGTAAGTGTATAGTTGTATGGTGTTAAGTACCTTCACACTGTACACCCATCCCACCATCAGTTTCCAGAACTTTTCATCATCCCAAACTAAAACGCCATACTCCTCAACACCAACTCCCCATTCTCCTTCCTCCAGCCTCTGGCAACCGCCATCCTCATATAAGTGAAAACACAGTACGTCCTCAGGGATCATCCGCGTTGTAATAGGTGTCAGAATTTCCTTCCTTTTAAAGGATGAATAATATTCCTTTACATGGATATACCACATTTTGTTCATCCATTCATCCATGGGTGGAGGTGTGGTTGCTTCCACCTCTTATTATGAACATGGTGTCCAAATATTTCAAGATCCTGCTTTCAACGCCCCCCCCCAGTAGAATCAGAAGTGTAATTACTGGATCACACAGTAATTCTACGTTTAACTTTGAGAAACTGCCACACTGTCTTCCACACAGCTCTGCCCTCTGCATTCTCTCAAGGACACCACTCCAGCCCTCGTCCACATCAAGAGGAGCTTCCTCATCTCGACCCTGCACAGGGCAGGCACTGTGCCCAGGGTTCTGCAGCTGCCATCCAGGAGGCAGGAATTCTCAACCCACTTCACAAGTGAGAGGAGGCCAAGACCCAGGAAATTCGTGAGCTTGCCTGGTTCACGAAGCTAGCGCGCATCAGAGCTGGCACCAGTGTGGACCTTCCTTCCAACTAGCAGGGGCCGATGGCCTCCTATGTGGCTGATCTGATTCACAGATACATTTTAAAAAATATGATGCTCAAATGCAATGCATTAGCTTCTGTGTAAAACCATACTGTCCCAATATTCAGTGCCCCACCCTGCCAGAGGCACGTGTCTCCCTTGCTGGTGATATCAGACGCAGCTCTGCCCCACAGGGTGAGGGAGTTACAAGAACCCATGGTTGTAGGCAGGTGGTTCAGTCTTTGCTGCTATTCTTTTGCTACTAGAATGCCATTTTTCCAGATGAGGGCTGCCTTTTCAGCCTGCATGCCAGAATAAAGAAGCAAGAGGACAAAGCCTCAGTCAGCCTGAGCCAGGAGCCGAGCTGCCGCTGGCTGCAGCCGCTGGAACAGAGTAAGAAAGGAATCTGCGTGGTTCTAGGTTCCAAGAGTTTAGAGTTATTCCTTTCCACAGCATAAACTAGCAACACAGAAATGGCTCCAACTGTTCAAAACTTTGAAAAGTTCACATTCAGTATCAAATTTCTGGCTTCTTTTGAACAAATTGGATTTGACTTCACTAGGCTGACGCTGGCACCAGCAGCTGGTGGCCGGAGCTGCATGGCGTTTAGATGGAGCCTCTGCCTCCCCATTAGCCACAGTGCTCACCACTCTTGCCTATGCCAGCCAGGGATTTTAGGCCGAGTTTCCAGGTTTTGCTAAGCCCCGTTTGCGTTGTTCCTTGGAACTCTGCCCTTGAAATCTCAGGAGGCAGGAAGCCACCTGGCATCAGCCTGGAACTCTGGAAAGGCAGGCTCCAGTTATGGCTGTCCAGCTGTGCTGTCCGAGACCATGCCACTTCCCCTCTCCTGGCCTCCGTTCTTCCTCCAGAAAAGGAGGTTCACCCAGGAAGTCTCAAGGCACCTCCAAGGTGGCACTCTGGCCAGAGACTCATACAGACCCATAGACGCCGAGACCAGGGGAGAGAAGGGCTCCATCAGTCAGAGGTCACAGAAGGACACAGTAGCAAGGGTAGATGACCCAGAGGACACCTACTGCTCTCCACCCCTGTGAAACACACTCCATACCCACTAACACCCTTGTGAGCCTCGTAAGGCATGATGCTCAGATGTCACCAAGAAGGACAAGGGAATCTGCCTCTAATGTCAACGAATGACATAGCACTGCCTGCATGGGTTTCTCTCAGGGCCTGGGAACTAAATTGAAGTGTTCTCAGACCCCGTACAGCCCAGACCATCAGCCCTAGGCCCCTGCACTTCCTCAGTGTTACTGACGGCTTCCGGTGGCTTCTTGCCAGCCATGGTAGTGGTAAAGAATTGCCCCAATGGGTTCTCAGAATCTGTTGTGAATGCAGATTGGTTGAATATAGGAGACAGGGGAGGGAAAAAAAAAAAAAAACTTCCAGTAGCAGGTAGGGCCCTCATCTGAGGAACCTCCAACTGTCAGTCTGTGGTCTGCTTCAAGTGCCCTGGTACCCTGGGTGGACCTCTAAGGGGGCAGACCCTACAGGAAGTGTATGTTTCTATACCTGCAACTATTTACTTAAAGTGAAGAAATTACTCAAGTTATACATGAATCCATTCTCTTTGAAAAAGAGATCCAACAATGATAATAACCTCCCATATTTACCGAGTGCCTATGTGCCAGACACCTTGCTAAGTGACTTGTGAACATCACCTCATTTCACTCTAACAACTTCATGACGTAGATACTATCACTAGCTCCATTTCACAGGCAAGCAAACAGAGGTACAGAGGAAAGGTAAACAATTTGCCCAAGTCACACAGTATGAAGCAAATTCAAACTCTGGGCAGCACAAATCTAGGGCTAGTTCTGGATCTCCGAGCTGCCTTTCTCTAGATCATGAAGATATGTGCAGAGTAAAAAGTGAAAGATCTTTTCATATTCATTCATATGCCTCAAATTAAGTCAGTCATTTTATTTAAAAGGGAATATATTATTTCTCTCCCCTTGAATCCTCTCTTCAAGGGGTAAACACGTCAATTACTTGGTTTGTAGGAATATTTCCAGAACTTTTGAGTTTTGTGTGTGTGTGTGTGTGTGTGTAATTTCAGATGTGTTACAGAAATGTATATCTCTGTACATATTCTACCAATTTAAATTCTTCACTTAATATGTCCTGCAGATTATTCTGCATCAGTACATGTAGATCTATTCATTTTAATGTTACCTAGTATTCTGTGTTGTTGATGTATACATATGGCATATTTTACCCAAACATTTCTTTTTCATAGACATTTAGATCTTTTTCCCAAAATGGTCATTTTTGTCAATAATTATGCACACATATTATAATTTCCCACATCCTCACTTTTTCCTATTTTTTTTTACCGGTTTGATAAAGAAAATCTTAATTTGCATTTTCTTGATAACAAGTGAACACTTTTCACACATTTACTGTTCACTTGTATTTTTTCAGTGAATGGCTAAGACTTTATATAACCACAAATTCCTGATGAAAAGATGTTTTGAAGTAAGTACACTGTAGGAATATTTGATCTGAATGACATTGTTATTTATCTCATTTGCAATGAAAAAGGTTCTTATTTTAATGAGTTTTGTGTTAATGACACTAACACTTCACAGCAAAATAACTCGGGGGGAAGGAAAATTTCTCAAAAATTGTCCACAGGCCCAGTTTTGCAATTGGATTCCATCTTACATAATGGTTATATGATTTCTAAAATTTTGGGTAGCTTAAAACTGAATTTCAATGACAGGGAATTAATACATAGGCACAGTTATAGATACTTCATTTTATTTAAAAAAAATTTCTAAAATACAAAATGTAGTTCACAAACATTCATAATTTTTCCCCTGAATTTATCCTCATGCTGCTGACTAGGTCCTAGCCCAGTTTAATCACACATTTTGTTTTGTTTTTGTTTTGATTTGGGTATCAGGATTGATCCCAGGGGTACTGAGCCACACCCCCAGCCCTATTTTGTATTTTATTTAGAGACAAGGTCTCACTGAGTTGTTCAGTGCCTTGCTGTTGCTGAGGTTGGCTTTGAACTTGCAATCTTCCGGTCTCAGTCTCCTGAGCCTCTGGGATTACAGGCATGCACCACAGGACAGATGTTTTAATAGGGAATACTGAACTGAATGGTGTCCCCCCAAAGTTCCTGTCTACATAAAACCTGTGAATGTGTCCTTATTTGGAAACAAGTTCTTGGCAAGTGTAATCAAGTTGAGATAATGTCATGCTGACCAGGTTGGGCCCTCATCCTGTAACTAGTGTCCTCATGGGGAGTGGGGGGCGTCGGAGACTGGAGGGATACCTCTACAAAATGAGGATGTCAAGGATCCCTGGGAGCTGCCAGAAATTGTGAAGAAAGGATTGTCCCCCGAGCCTTCAGGGAGAACATGGCTCTGCTGACACATGGATCTCAGACTTTAGGCCTCTAGAACTTTGAAAAAAAATGTTTCTGCTATTTTAAGTCGTTCAGGAAGCCTAGTAAGCTAACACAAAGGGTTATTTGCCAAAATAAACTGGACCTCTAGGGATAGTTAGAAGGACATCTCATATTATGCCACAAAGCTAATGTTAGCAAATACAAGAAGATAGAGACACTACCTTGTATTCTATCAGATCATAATGGATTGAAGTTAGAAATAAATGAAAGAGTAAAAAACAAACTATTCCAACACCTGGAGATTAAACAATATGCTATTATATGATGAATGGATAACAGAAGATATTAGGAAGGAAATTAAAAAATTCTTAGAGGTAAATGAAAACAAAGAAACATCATATCAAAATCTCTGGGACACTATGAAAGCAGTACTTAGAGGAAAATTTATTTCATGGAGCGCATTTAATAAAAGAAGTAAAACTCAACAAATAAACAACCTAACTCTACAGCTCAAAGCCCTAGAAAAAGAAGAACAGACCAACACCAAAAGTAGTAGAAGACAGGAAATAGTTAAACTCAGAGCTGAAATCAACGAAATTGAAACAAAAGAAACAATACAAAAAATTGACAAAATTAATAGTTGGTTCTTCAAAAAAATAAACAAAATTGATAAAACTTTAGCCACACTAACAAAGAGAAGATGAGAGAAAACCCAAATTACTAAAATTCGGAATGAACAAGGAAATATCACAACAGACACGACTGAAATACAAAACATAATTAGAAGCTATTTTGAAAATCTATACTCCAACAAACAGAAAATTTCGAAGACATCAACAGGTTTCTAGAGACATATGAATTGCCTCAACTGAACGAGGAGGACATACACAATTTAAATAGACCAATTTCAAGTAATGAAATAGAAGAAGTCATCAATAGCCTACCAACAAAGAAAAGTCCAGGACCAGATGGGTTTTCAGCCGAGTTCTACAAAACCTTTAAAGAAGAGCTCATTCCAATACTTTTCAAAATATTCCATAAAATAGAAGAGGAGGGAACCCTCCCAAACTCATTCTATGAAGCCAATATTACCCTGATACCTAAACCAGACAGAGACACATCGAGGAAAGAAAATTTCAGACCAATATCCTTAATGAACATCGACACAAAAATTCTCAACAAAATTTTAGCAAATCGCATACAAAAACATATTAAAAAGATAGTGCACCATGATCAAGTGGGTTTCATCCCAGGGATGCAAGGTTGGTTCAACATCAGGAAATCAATAAATGTCATTCACCATATCAATAGACTTAAAGTCAAGAATCACATGATTATTTCGATAGATGCAGAAAAGCATTTGATAAAATACAGCACCCCTTCATGCTCAAAACACTAGAAAAAATAGGGATAGTGGGAACATTCCTTAACATTGTAAAGGCCATCTATGCTAAGCCCATGGCTAATATCATTCTAAATGTTGAAAAACTGAAAGCATTCCCCCTTAAAACTGGAACAAGGCAGGGATGCCCTCTTTCACCACTTCTTTTCAATATCGTCCTTGAAACTCTAGCCAGAGCAATTAGACAGACCAAAGAAATTAAAGGGATACGAATAGGAAAAGAAGAACTCAAACTATCCCTGTTTGCTGATGATATGATTATATACTTAGAGGAACCAGGAAATTCCACCAGAAAACTTTTAGATTTCATAAGTGAATTCAGTAAAGTAGCGGGATATAAGATCAATGCACATAAATCTAAGACATTTTTATACATAAGTGATGAATCTTCAGAAAGAGAAATTAGGAAAACTACCCCATTCACAATAGCATCGAAAAAAATTAAATACTTGGGAATCAATCTCACAAAAGAGGTGAAAGACCTCTTTGACTGTGAGAACTACAGAATACTAAAGAAAGAAATTAAAGAAAATCTCAGAAGATGGAAAGATCTCCCATGTTCTTGGATAGGAAGAATATTGTCAAAATGGCCATACTACCAAAAGTGCTATACAGATTCAATGCAATTCCAATTAAAATCCCAATGATGTGCCTTACAGAAATAGAGCAAGAAATTATGAAATTCATCTGGAAGAATAAAAAACCCAGAATAGCTAAAGCAATCCTTGGCAGAAAGAGTGAAGCAGGGGGTATTGCAATACCAGATCTTCAACTCTACTACAAAGCAATAGTAACAAAAACGGCATGGTATTGGTACCAAAATAGAAAGGTGGATCAATGGTACAGAATAGAGGACACGGACACAAACCCAAATAAATACAATTTTCTCATACTAGACAAAGGGGCCAAAAATATGCAATGGAGAAAAGATAGCCTCTTCAACAAATGGTGCTGGGAGAATTGGAAATCCATATGCAACAGAATGAAACTAAACCCATATCACTCACCATGCACGAAACTAAACTCAAAATGGATTAAGGACCTCAGAATCAGACCAGAGACCGTGCATCTTATAGAAGAAAAAGTAGGTCCAGAGCTTCAACATGTCGGCTTAGGACCAGACTTCCTCAACAGAACTCCCATAGCACAAGAAATAAAAGCAAGAATCAATAACTGGGATAGATTCAAACTAAAAAGCTTTCTCTCAGCAAAGGAAACTATCAGCAATGCAAAGAAAGAGCCTACAGAGTGGGAGAAAATCTTTGCCAATCATACTTCAGATAGAGCACTAATCTCCAGAATCTATAAAGAACTCAAAAAACTCTACACCAAGAATGTAAGTAATCCAATCGACAAATGGGCTAAGGAAATGAATAGACACTTCACAGAAGAAGATCTACAAGCAATCAACAAACATATGGAAAAATGTTCAACATCTCTAGTAATAAGAGAAATGCAAATCAAAACCATCCTAAGATTCCATCTCACCCCAATTAGAATGGCGATTATCAAGAATACAAGCAACAACAGGTGTTGGCGAGGATGTGGGGAGAAAGGTACACTCATACATTGCTGGTGGGGCTGCAAATTAGTGCAGCCACTCTGGAAAGCAGTGTGGAGATTCCTTAGAAAACTTGGAATGGAACCACCATTTGACCCAGCTATCCCACTCCTTGGCCCATACCCAAAGGACTTAAAATCAGCATATTACAGAGATACAGCCACATCAATGTTCATAGCTGCTCAGTTCACAATAGCCAGATTGTGGAACCAACCTAGATGTCCTTCAATTGATGAATGGATAAAGAAAATGTGGTATATATATACAATGGAATATTACTCTGCCATAAAGAATGATAAAATTATGGCATTTGCAGGCAAATGGAGGAAACTGGAGAATATCATGCTAAGTGAGATAAGCCAATCTCAAAAAACCAAAGGACGAATGATATCGCTAATAAGTGGATGATGACACATAATGGGGGGTGGGAGGGGTTAGTGTTAGAGTTAGGGTTAGGGAGGGGGGCAAGAATGGAGGAAGGACGGACTGTACAGAGGGAAAAGAGGGGTGGGAGGGGTGGGGGGAAGGGAAAAAAATAACAAAATGAATCAAACAGCATTACCCTATGTAAATTTATGATTACACAAATGGTATGCCTTTACGCCATGTACAAACAGAGAAACAACATGTATCCCATTTGTTTACAATAAAATAATAAAAAAAAAAAGAAGGACATCTCTGTGTCCTCTGGTAACTTGGGTTTATAGAGGGACTCTTCAAGGACAAAGGTACTGGCTTCCATCTGGAAGCTCCTGAAACCTGCAGATCCGCTAGACCTGCAGAGCCACGATAGGAAATGGTACTTGTTTGTTTGAAAACTACTATGGATTCCTCTTTTAAAGCAACATATTTTGAAAACTCAAAAGTTGAAGGAGGTATGAATTTAAAAGTAGCAAATGAGGTTGCTCTTCCCCTCTAAGGGTGAAGGCCCCACAGAGATGGGGAGGAAGAGCCAGGTCCCTGCACCCCAGGCTACATGCAATTGCGAGGTTGGCTGCAATGGATCTTCACCCACGTTTGTACTTTAAATTCCTTGCTTTGCACCTGCTCCCCTTTATGTACAGTTCAAGCAGGATCTGAGGTCCTGGGACTGAGAGATGACTGAAGAATTTTGAAGTTCTCCAAGCTGCCATTACTCAAGCACCTCACCCACCCCCAACTCCACACCCCACTTCAGGAAAAGGAGGTCAGCAACTCTCTTGGGACACAGAACCCTGTGTGGCTCCAGATGGAGGTTGCTGATCTCAGTAGCAAGAATCCCAAGCTTGACTGCCTCAAAGCCACAGTTCCCAGAGGGGACGGCTCATGTGAATGTCAACATTCCCTCCACCACCACCTCTCACAAGCTCAGACAGGAGCACCCATGGGACCCTGGTCCCTTGCTGAAATAACCTGCCTTGGAGTGGGAGCCCCATTCCCCCGAGGCTTAGAGCATCCCTGTTGGTGCTGACCTCAGGCTGCTCAGACACAGGTTGGGTGGAGTCACACTTCCACACTCCTTGACCAAAGCTCACTGAGGACCTGTGTTAGAGGCTGGGCCAGGGCCTCCCTGTCAGTCTCACAGGAAGAGAGGATGGGGAAGACTTTTAGGGGTCCTGACCACTGGTTGATAGATTTGGAGCCTCCAAGTCTGGTCCCAAAAGTTCTGTCCCATGTCCTCTGAGGCATTAAGGCCTAAACTAATGAAGCACAGCAAGCCAGGAGTCCGGAAAGAATGGCTGCTTTGAGAGACCCAGGAAGGGTCACGAGGCTTGGTAGCATTCCGAACCCACTGCGCGGCCAGCATTAAGTATTTTTTGAAAAGGAGAAATTGCTGCACATAAAAGTTTACATCATAAGCTGGGAGTTCTCACGAAATAAACGGATCAGTGTTGCCCAAATCGAGTGGTAGGATCTCTTCATCACCATGGAAACCTTCACGCTCCTCCCTCCCTTCCATCCCAGCCTTTCCCTCAAGGGCAGCCATTGCTGACTTATAGGACAGATGTGCCCGTTTTTAACCTTCACATAAAGGGAGTCTGACAGCAATACTTGTGTTTGGCTTCTTTGGGGCAATGTTTCGTGAGATTCCCCCCAAGTGCTTTTTAATTCTGCAGAAATAGGTGCAAGGAGCAGAAGAGTGGGGGCAGGTGGTGAAAGGAAGGGGGAAGGTGGGCAGTAATTCAGCAGGTGACCTCCGTTTGGACTTGAACTTCACACATCAGACCTTGATAAAGGGCATCTCACCAGGATATGCTGGGAATAGGAACAGGAGCACAGAGAACCCTCCTTCCCAGTTCTGCTCTCCCAGAAGCTTCCTTTGACTAGGTTAGGCTCTGGAGAAAGGAGAGCACTGGTGTGAGGTTTCCCTGGGACCGCTTCTGGAATCATCTTCCTAGGCAGCCGAGGGGGCTGGAGGAGGGGAGGGTGGAGGCCACACAGGCCATCGGGGTAGGAAAGCGCCAGTTTAGACGCAGCCCTGGCTGCAAAGAAGAGCCTGTCGGGAAGGGAGTGCATCTGAGCAGATGGATGAGCCAAGGGAATGAGAAACCCAAGCAGGAGGGAAGAAAAGGCGGCCACGTGTGGGGACGAGTCCATGACCCCCTCTTGCTGCAATGGTTCTCACCCTTTGCTACACACTCAAACCACTTGGGGTGCTTTTGAAAACATCCTAACCTGGACCTACTCCTGGAAGATCTGGATTAGTCTGATGTGGGGCTCTTTGACTATCAAGTTTAAAGCTCCCCAGGTGATCCCAATGTGCAGCCATGAATGAGGACCAATGTTCTAGTGCCACAGCTTGAAGGGCAAGGTTTTCTTCCAACAGAGCCAGTGGAAGCCCAATCTGCTTCCTTGTGAGTCAAACGGGGAGCTTTGCTAGACAAACTCTAAGGGTCCCTCTGGCTCTCACCTACCATTCGAGGTGTCCCCTCAGTTCTGGAAGTGTCCTCATCCCATGGCTTCTCCTCTCAGCTATTCCTCCCTTTCCCAGCCATACCTGCTTTCTGTAAAGACAGTCATTCACACTAAAGTGCAAATGGACCATAAGGTTCAGTGTGTCGTGTGTCCCAGGGGTATTGGTATTACAGAAACTCGAGTAACTTGAGATAACGGGCAGGTCCTGGGACAGTAGCCAGAAGAAGAGAGGAGCAGCACTGGACGTGGGATCAGGAGACCAGGGTTCTCGGTGCAACTGTGGGTGAGTCACTCCACCATCTGGTCTTCCAATTCCTTGCCCACTGCCTAGGAAAGTGGACCCCATGATATTTAAAGCCCTCTACACCTGCTTTTTTGAAATTGTGGTAAAACATATATAAATAAAATATGAAGTTTACCATAGTTTGTCTTTCTGAGCGAGACGCCATGGCCCTGTTCCACTTGCTCCTGACGCACTGCTGTTTGCTCTCACCAACCAACAGGCCAGTCAGGAAGCCTCTGAGTACCTACAGCTTTTAAAGACACCAGAAAGACACCTGTTGAGCCAGAATTGGTGATTTGATTCACCGGATTAGAATTACGGTAACCAGTCACAGTGCGAAATCCCCGGAGAAGGTGCGTGCTGACTGGATCAGGGGCAGGATGGAAAAGAACCATCGCAGGAAGACGCCTTGTGGGCAGGGTTCCAGGAGGAGGTACCGCTTCCAGGTGAGGACCCACCAGCCAGTCACCGATTTGCACGGTCCTTCCAAGGTTATCAAGCAAATTGCTCCCATCAGGGGTGAGCCAGGAGTTGAGGTTGCCATCACCACTGCAGGCACCTCAGCCAACTGTTTTAATAAATTATCAGTTGTTTTAAAAAAACTATGCTAGGTGTGGTGTTGCAGGCCTGTAATTCCAGTGGCTTGGGAGGCTGAGGCAGAAGGATCACAAATTCAGAGCCAGCCTCAGCAACTTAGCAAGACCCTGAGCAACTTAGACCTTGTCTCAAAATGAAAAATAAAAAGGGCTGGGGAGGTGGCTCAGTGGTTAAGCACCCCTGGGTTCAATCCCTGGTACCAAAAAAAAAAAAAAAAAAAAAAAAAAAATTGCCATTTTAACCATTTTTAAGTGTAGGATTTAGTGGCATTAAATACGTTCTGACTTTTGGGCAGCCATCGCCACCATCCATTTCCAGCACTATTTCATCCTTCCCAAATGAAACTCCACACCCATTGAACGATAACTTCTACTGTTTTGAAAGCTTGAAGACGAGGAGTCAATTTTAAGAGTGGATTTTTTGTGGGTTGATTCCGGGGTTAGAGGCCTTTACACAGCCCCTCAATCTGTTCCAGCATTCAAGGCCGGTGCAAACTCCACCTTCGTGAAGTGGAGATAGCCTGAGTCTATCTAGGCGGCTCTCCTGCTCCCTACGGTTGGGGCTGTGTTTCCCATGTCCGTTGCCCCTTCCCGCCGGCACCTGGACTCTTTGTCCATTGGGTCCTTCTCTCGGACTCTCAGACCTCAGCTGTGCAATCCCATTTTCTGACCCAGCATGGCTGCTGACTAGGACGCCATCACCCAGGGCTTGGGCCAGAGTATATGTTGGTGTTAACTACCCACCTGGTAAAAGAAGGAAGCTGAGAACACTCACTGCAGCTCAAGTCAGACACCAGAGACCTGGCCCTCTCAGTCAACTGAGTTTCTTGTGGGTAACCCAAAATCCCTGGCAGAGGCTCAAAAGAAGCCAGACTGGGCCTGAACATATGGGACATGAAATTTATCCTAGAAAAAGAAAACTCATCAAAAATCCAGCAAGATAGACTTTGATTTCCCCTATTCGGAGAAAGAAAGAGCCCCTCAGGGTCCCTAAGAGACCATTCTAGGCTCTGTGCTGCGACATTTTTAGTTTCATCAACAAGAGACACCTGCAAGTTTCAGCTGAGTCCCCCAAGGGCACAGCCGTGTTAATCCCCCAAAGCCATCTGCTGGAGATGTCTTGAGGATACAGCCATGAATGGAGTGCTGTCAAGGTTCCCTAGGGCCCTTCCTACCCACCTCATTAGGGCTATCTTAGTCTAGTTCCTGTTGCTATAACTGAATACAACAGATTGGGTAATTTATGAAGAAAAGAAATTTTTTTTCTTACAGTTCTGGAGGCTGGGTTGTCCAAAGTTGAGGGCCTGTTCCTGTGAGAGGTATCTTGCTGGTGGGGACTCCACAGAGTCCCAAGGCAGGACAGGGTATCACAGGGCAAGAATGAGTTAACATGCTAGCCCAGGTCTCCTTTTATAAAGCCACCAAAGCAATCACAAGGACCCTACCGCATAACCTCATCTAATCCCTGATTACCTCCTAATGGCCCCATTCCCAATACCATTAACACACAACTTTGGGGATTAAGTTTCAACATGAGTTGGGGAAAGAACAAACACCCACACCACAGCAAGAGCATTTTCCCTATGGCCCTGGAGGTCCTGCGGAGGAAAGGCTGCCAGAGATGAGCCCACTCTGTCAACAATGTTGTTTGGAGCCAGTGTTGGTAGCGATTCATTACAGCAGCCAATAGGAAATTAATTCAGAGAAGTAGGGAGAACTCTGCTGGGGGGCTTTTGCAAAAGTCTTTGGTTTTCTGATAAAAGGAGAAAATCAACTGGTTCCTCCCTTTTTTTCATTCTTGCTGCCCTGAAAACAGGAAGGGGAGAAGCAGGGAGGTTGGCAGCCCTCTTGTGAAGTAGGCCACAGGCCTACTAGAATGGAAAGCCCGGGATAGTTGAGGGGAAAGCAAGCAAGAACCTGGGGTCTTCATTACCTTGTGGAGTTACTAAAACAATCCTAGAACTGTGTGTTTCCAGAATCCTTATTCTGTGAGAACAGTAAATTCTATGTGTGCCTAAACTGGGAGAAGATACAGAGGATGGGGGATCTGGGGCCGGGGAGGCCGGCTGCATCCTGAGGCCTTAGGAAAGTGAGCCTGGCTCCAACTCCCAGACACCCCCTGAGAAGCCCAATTCCTGCATTTGGGATCGATCTAGTGAGTGGAGCTTCCAGCAACTCTCACCCCTCGGAGGGCAGCCAGCCCTCCCTGAGCAGGGGCTGAAAGGTAGACTCCTGCCACTTGATTCCAGCTTGAGGCTATAGACTGAGTCGTGAGGAGACCCCCTGACCCTGGAAAATTTATATAAACAGCACTAGCATGTGTCCCCTGCGTCCTCTGAAGACTGGAGTGGGGAGGGCGCACCTTCTTCCCTCCAGATGGGAGCAGGCAGGGACCGGTGGCTACAGCTGCCGTTCCCAGGGCTCCTCCACCGTCACCACCCCATCCCTTGGGCAAGTCCGGAGGGGAGCTCACTCATCCCTGTGCCTCTGGAGGCGGCTTTGTGCAGCAATGCAGCCAGCAGCGCCTTCCTCCTGCCAGGTCGCTGGCAGCCGTGAGGCACAGCAACTGCCCCTAAGTCAACCCCGTCCAACCCAAATTCCCTTTTGCTCTATAACCTATCAAATTTTCAGGTTGGTAAAAATTTGGGGGACATTTTTGGGAAGGCCATTATTTTGCCTACCTTGGTGTCCTTTTGACTAGACCTCATGGCTACCCTCAGCGGCAAGGGAGATTGATCAATGAATTGCAGCTGAGCTGCTGAAAGGGAGCAAGCTGCCCACGACTGGCTTGAACTCATCATGTTTCATCATCTGAGTCAGGCCACCTTGTTGCGCAGATCGAGTCAGGTTTTCTTGGTAAAGTGAGGTGGTAAGTGGGTGGACATTGGGTTGGCTACTAACTGTCAGACCCACCAAGCCACAGCTGACATCAGGGTCTTTCCTCCTCACCTGTCATGTTTGCAGTGTGTAACGAGGATAGCCACTAGCCACATGCGGTTATTTAATTAAAATGAAAAATTCCATCTCTGCATCACAGTCACTGTAATTCAGGTGCATAATAGTAACATGTGACTGGGGGCCATCACCCGGGACAGAATGGATTACAGAACATTTCCAACATCACAGAAAGTTCCATTGGGCAGCACCACCCTGAATGGTTCACTCAGCTTTTAATAAAAATGAAACTAAAAAACCAGTCTGGTAGCCAAGTACCAGTCCCAATAAAAGGGCCATCTGCCACTCTGACAAGGACCATTTCCCAAAAACTTATCACACGGGAGCAGAGCCAACTTGGAAGGTAGAAGGTCCTGTAGAAAGTCCATCTCCTTGGGCTCCAGGGGGTCGGTCCCCTGGGAATGCCTTTCAGTTCAAATTAAGAGGCAGCAGCTTAACTGCTGCAGATGCCTCGAGAGATCTCTGAGATCCAGGCTGCAGAGGGAAGTCAGCCTAGCTGAAAGGCCCCCTCAGCATCCCGTGCAGGAGCAACTATGCGTTGCCAGCAGTCCTTGAACCCTCCCCAGGCCACAGACGGCTGGCAGACTTGTCCTCACATCGTGTCTTCACATCACACCTGTCAAAACCTTCCCTGTTGCTGGGGCTGGGGCTCAGTGGTAGAGGGCTTGCCTCCCATGTGTGGGGCACTGGGTTCCATCCTCAGCACCACATAAAAAATAAAGATATTGTGTCCATCTACAACTAAAAAAAAAATTTTTTTTTTTTTGGTGTTGGGGATCGAACCCAGGTTGTGCTTATAAGGCAAGCACTTTACTGACTGAGCTATCTTCCCAACCCCTAAAAATTTTTTTTTTTAAAAATCAACAAAACCTTCCCCTTCTTCTCCACTTTTTCAAATGCTACCTTCTCCCAGGACTTCCTGACTCCCCGTGATGTCCCTCTTAGTGCTTTCTTTGCAAATCTCCCTGAGTGTCTGTGGACTGCTCTCCCCTGTCACATGGGAAAACCCTCAGGGACAAGCTGCATGTCTCAACCAGCCCAGCTCAGGGCACCATACCTTGACATGACAGAAGTTCATTAGCAGAACCTGATCCTCGTAAACTCTGCAGGGTTTGCTCTTAAGAGTGTGGAATATGGCTCTGCCTTATACACTGGCCACAGAAAAATGGGGCCTCTCTGCTTGCCACTAATGGTATTCATTCGCCATCCGCCAGAGCACCCATCTTGGGAGTGGCATAGTAAGTAAGGGGCTCAGACTGCTGAGGCTCAAAAGCCCCCTCTGCTCCTTCCTCTCTGATTAACATTAGGAACATTGTTTCACCTCGTTGGGTCTCATTTTCTGTAAAATAAACGTAAATCCCCTGGAGTTACCATGAGAATTAAAAAATGTACACAAATGCCTGGCAAAAAGCAAACAATCAATCATAGTTATTGCATCACTATTATCATCATTATTATCCTGGCAAGTAGTTTTCTGACTTAATTCATGCCCATTGTTGACCCTCCATTTCCTGGTCTTTGTAATTAGTCACATAAACTAAGCATCTCTCAGACCCCTGCTTGTCTTGGCCTGCTTCAGCTTTCCTCAGGGGTGCCTACCTGCCTCCTGTGTGTAGGGCCCAGGATGCCAGGTCTCTCAGACATGGCCCAACTCAGCTGAATACCTGGGCCTTGCTCAGGCTCAGAATGCACAATACATACATGTTGGCCAGTTGAAAGTGCTGTTCTCTGAAAAACTAGCTCCCTGGAACTATGTTGGGCTGATCTCTGACACAAGCTTCCAGGAGGCTGGCCACCTCCAGCTTAAATGTCTCCAGGATGAAGGAGAAGGGCAGAGAAAAATTAATATAGCCCAATGATAGATTCAGGGAAATAGTAAACAGGTATACAAAAGAATGTTGGTGAATTTATTTACAAAAAGAAAAATTTAGAAACAGATTTGATAAGTGTCCAGCAATGGAGAATGCCTTTGTAAGAGCAGAAATCTATTATTAACTCAATGGAATATCATGAAACATTTAAAATATTAGGTTTGAAAAGATCGATGGCATGGGGGAATCAATACAAGACAACGGGAAGTGAAAAGAACAGGGTGTAAATTCCTTTTAGGGGCTAGCCAAGGGGTTATAGTGAATGAAAGTTATTTACCTCTTAATGGAAGATGGAGTCTGAACCTGGATGCACTGAGTGTGTGGATGATTGGAATCAGCAACCTTTGCCACTGGGTCCTATGACACCCTGATCTCAAGTGGCACGCTGGGACACACAGACTGTACAGAACGAGAAGCAGAGAGAGAGATGAACTTCTGGGTGGATTCATCTGTTTGGCATCCACAACTCCCTGGGAAGACCCAACGTGAGGGCTGGCTGTGGACAGGAACTGCTGATTTAGTGCACTTGGGTGACTCTCAGGCCCTTCCTTGACATCTTGTGTGACTGCCATTCACAATGATGCTGAGCCAGCTTCCCTTGAAAAATACATGTTCAACTTCATGAGCCACTACCTGCTGGCTCATTTCAAGTCAAATTTTTATTTTCTTAATTCTTAAGGAAACTCCAATTTCATTCAGCTACCTCCTCTGCACTTGATAGGTAGGGGCTGATCAGCACACCCATGAGAGCTTGGCCATCCCTGGTGGCTGTCAGTGGTCCAGGGTTATGCAATGACCTGAACCAAGATGGAAGGGAGAGCCAGTGAGTGCATCTGAGGCCGTGCAGGAAATTAGCCTTAGATGACGGACGCTGAGGGTCGGTGAGGAGGACGGAACCCAGGGCTCTCGATGATTCCACTCAGCTCCCTTCTTAGAACACGTCAGGGTCACCATCCTACCTGTGGACTTTGGTTAAGCACCAACATCACTTTTCTTACTAACACTCTGTAGCTTAGGCTTCCCAACTGATAGCAACGGGGAAGCGAGAATGACAGTCTGGAAGTCATAAGTTAGATCCCAGCCTGATCTCACACCAGGATCCACGCATTAAGAAATCTCCTAGTGTTTCTGAGGCTCTGTTTACTCCTCCATGAGATGGGAGTGCTGGGTGGACTTGCTGCTCTCACAGGTTCCTGGCAGCACATAGGCTCCACGGCTCTCCGTGTCTCAAACAGCAACTTAGCAAATTTTCTAATTTACTTACCAATTATGTTCTGTGTACAAAGAGATCAGTGTTCCTTGAGGTCTGCTGAGCCATTTTTATAGCTCTAATGTCTAATAATAAAGGAGAAAGACTTGGGCAGGTGGTTTTATTGCACTTCATCTTCCTTCTCCTTTAAAAACTGCTGCCTTTCTTTTTTGGGAGTCGGAAGGGCTTCTATTCCAGGACTAAATTCAAGGTCAAGGATAGAGGGAAGCCATGGCACATTGTGAGAGGCCCTAGGCTTCAAGTTACCCTGTCCCTGGGGGAACCAGGGCAGGGGTTCCCTTTCAAAGCCGGGGTCTGCACAGGGGCAGATCTGCTGCCTGGCCCTCAGGCCCGTGTAGTCTTCTCCAGTGGGTTTGGTTTGTTCTTGTTGTTCTACTTCTGGAATTTGCATCTGTAGGAAGGGCCATGTTGATTTTCAGCTTATCTGCTGGCCTGGTCTACCTCCTCAAGGCTCTGGGGAATCCGCATAAGCACCCCAGAGCGACCCATGCTAGCGTCAGCCACCCTGCCCCGCTAGCTGCCCTGTGCCTGCTTCTTAAGAAGGTCCCAGTAGACTGAGGCTAGAATTGGTGCCAACGCAAAGGGATTCTCTACCTTCAGCAAATGTTGAGTCCAGGTCGAAGTACCCCATAGTGTGAGCTGCTAATTCCAATTTTTTTTTAATTTATTTTTATTGTAAACAAATGGGATACATGTTGTTTCTCTGTTTGTACCTGAAGTACCAATTTCTAATTATGAAATTAGTGCACATTAGGATTTAGAAAATACAGATATCATGACAAAAGAGGTAAGTAAAATCACTTATTGTCTTATTAACTAGACAACCATGGGAGTCCTGGAATATATTCTTCCAGTCATATACATAGGCATATATATATGGAAAAAGGACCATCCCAAGTACACACCTTTATGCCTTAGCAATTTGTTTTCTCCTTGGCAAAAAAATGATGATTATCTGATTCATCTTTCCCAATATATAAATACTCACCTTCATTCTCATGGCTTATAAAATCACACACACACACACACACACACACACACACACACATACACACACACACACACACACAAACACACACAGCATTTATTTAACCCAATTCCTGGTGCTAGACATCTAGATGCTTCCCATGTCTTCAGAAGGCCTAGTGACCCCTTAACCAACATCTCCAGCCCACCCAAGTAACTCCTGGGCTTCACGGCTGATCCTGCCTGCTCCAGAGAACTGAGGTGAACTCCCTGCCACCAGCTCGACTCAAATGGGGACCTCTAGTGGTCATCATCCCCAATTCACTTGTATCAGCACCTCTGGGCGCCACCGCTGTTCCTGGGTCAACTTCTGGTCCACCAGGCCTCACCCATGAGCCAGCTTCCTGCAGAGTCGTCCAAGGACACAGCACTGTGCAGGCGGACAGGCTTCTCCAGCCCAGATCCACCGAAAGGCCTGGAATGAAGCTGGAGGTGGGTCCTTGCTCATCCTCCAGGAGCAGAGGGCTGCCCTAGTCCCTGCTCTGTGATGGAGCCCAGCCCCCCGCATGCTAAGAGCCCTGAGCAGGCCATGTCATCAAAGCCATGGAATAGCACCGAGAAGTGGACACCACGGCTACCTTTCTTCTACATTGAGGGAACTGAATACAGAACAGGCAGTTGACTTGTTTTTTCCTTGGCAAAAAACAAGGTCTAACAGCTGGGGTTTATAGGGAAGTCCAATCTGCCACCCTGCCTTGCTGGAGACTTAACTCAGTGGCCCAGGTCTCATGAAGTCACAGCCAGGCTGCATGGGGGACAAAGACAACTGCAGGCCCTTCCTTCTTCTCATAGCTACCTGGCGTGCTGTAGGATAAAGAGTGAGCTGCTGTAACAGAGTCCTAAAAACGTAGTGGCTCCCTGCCATTGCCTTGAATGGCTAAAACTGAAAAGGAGTGACGCTATCAAGTGTTGGCAAGAACACTGAACAACTGGAATTCTCACACATTGCTGGAGGGGCTGTTTGGAAAACAGTATGGCAGTTTCTAATTAAGTTTAACATACACCTATGTGATGCTTCTGCTAAGCCATGACATAGCGTTTCCACTCCCAGGAATCGATCCAGGAAAGATAAAATATATGTCTACAAAGAGCCTTGCAGAAGACTGTTTATAGCCACTTTATTCCTATACGGCAAAAAGTGGAAACAATCCAAATGTCCACCAACATGAGAATGGATAAACAATGCGTGGCATATTCGTACAATGGAATTCTACTCCGCAATACAAAAGAACAAACTCCTGACAGCATCCAACAACATGGATGAATCTCAAAAATCATTATATTGAATGAGAGAAGACAGACGCAAGAGAGCTCATAATTAGGCAGGCATAGTTGTGCGCACTTGAAATCCCAACCTCTCAGGAGGCTTGAGGTAGGAGGATTGCAAGTTCGAGGCCAGCCTCAGCAGTTTAGTGAGGCCCACCAACTTACCGAGACCCTGGCTCAAAATTAAAAATAAAATGGGTGCAGAATGTAGTTCAGTGGTTGAATGCCCATGGATTCAATCCCTGGTACCAAAAAAAGAAAAAAAAAAAAAAAAGCTCATAATGAATTCATGCCTCATTCCATTTATAGGAAGTTTAAGAATAGGCGAAACTAAACTATGTTGATAGAAACCAGAGCGTTTGCCTGGGGTCTGAGAGTGGGCAGAGGTAGGCATGGCCTAGACAGGATAACCCTAACCCGAACCCTAACTTCCAGAACAGATGGGAATGTTCTACATAGTATTTGGGCTGAGGATTACTGGAATATATACTTTTGCTCAAATTCCTCAAACTGTACCCTTAAGTTTTGTATATGCTCTGGTATTAAATGATACCACAGTAATGTTAGCGTTTAAAAGTGCAGAGTCTCAAAGGGCAACTTTACTTCTCTCCCACAAATCAGTTCAAGATGAACAGGTGAGCTCTACTCCACAGAGTCGCGTAGGGTCCCAGACTGGCGGGCAGCTTTGCCACCTTTAGGTCATTGTCATCATCTGTGTGTTCAAAGGTGGGCCATTAAGCCCGAGAGGCAGCCAGTAGGGAGGAAGCCACTCAGGGAGGAACACTGTGCTTTGTTTTCTGAGCGGTGCCCGGGGTGACACTCACACTTCCTCTCACGTTCGCTTGGCTGGGACTCGGTGGCATGGCCACACCTCTTTGTAGGTGGCCTGGGGACTGCAACCCTACCACTGGAGAAGGGCAGAACTGGGCTTGGGTGGACAGCTGGCAGCATCCGCCCCCTTTGATCTCTTCTGCTGCCTGGGAAAGTCTCCGCGCCGCCTCCCCTTCTCCACCTTCGGAACCCTGGCCAAGTTCTTGGCACTGCAGAACGGGCGCCATGTGCTTCCAACCAAAGCCCAGGCCTTGCCAGCCTCTCTGGCGGCAGGCTCTGTGCTGTGACTGGTAGGACAACATTCCACCTGATGAAAACAGTAGCTTCTGAGACCATGTGCCAGCGCTTACGTGCCCTTCACTAATTATCCCGGCTCCCCTGGGGAGGGAGCATGGCTCCTTGTCCATTGTTTAGTCTGAGGCTGGAGACAGGGAGGATGGGGACGGGCTGACCCACCTCAGAGCGCGTGAGGGCGAGTTCTGGTCAGAGTGGTGGCCCAGGTTGTGCAGTGCCAGCCCTGGGCTGGGCACTTCTTTAATGAATGTGATCAGTCCTCCCTCCTGTCTAATCAGGTGGCTCCTGAGAGGTTACCAGGAAAACTGGGAGGAGAGGGAGTGTTACCTGGCAACTGACACTTATTAAACCCTAGGGGATTTCAGGTGGAGACTCCAATCCTTACAAAAAGTGGGGTCTTCAGAGTTGTTCGACACAGAGGGTGAGCCCCGATGAAACTACAGACTTTGGGAGACGATATAGGTTCAGCCTTTGTAATAAATGAACCAGTCTGGGATGGAGACTGTTGGTGGGGAAGACTGTGCCTATGTGGGGAAAAGGAGTTTATGGGAAACCCCCTACCATCCTCTCAATTTTCTGTGAACCTAAAAATGCTCCATCATATTTTTTTAAAAAAATTGAGTCCTTCACCCATTTTAGAGAGAGGAAAATTGAGACTCAACTAGGAAACTCTCAGCCACTGATCCCTCTTGGATCCAAAGGGCCTAGGGAGCAGGAGCCAACTCAAGGCCTCCACACTCTCAATTCCAAGTCACCTCATGCAATTAGAATGTGAGAAGGAAGCTGGCAGGACAAGCTGGGGACCAGGAAGAGTCCCATTCCTGGCTCAGGAGATCTGATTCCCAAGTGTCCTGTAGACCAGAGTGCCAAAGCTTCCAGAGCTCAAAGCACCTGCCAAGGCCACCAGGGTGTGATCCCTGCCACTGAGCTGACTCATCAGGAACACTTAGGAAGATCCGGGCAGCCCTGGAGGGGAGGAGCTGAGTGTTGGCACCTGCGTTGCTTCTCCTGGGCCTGTGATTTACTCTAATTACTTTTGGTGGATTCATTGACTCATTCTTTTATTCACTCAATACAGTTTTATTGAATTCTCCTCGGGGCAGATCCAACTTTTGCAGGGTCTTGATACTTATTTGGGAATTCTCTGTAAGAAAATTACAAATGTAAACCTAGAGACAAAAATCAATCTTTATTTAGATCCAGAAAAGAAATCACCACATAGTATAGGTGACCTGGGTATCCCGGCTCTTTTATTCTGAGATCTTTGGGGGCAATCGACTTTGTATAGAAATGCATCATTCATGACAACCTGTCCCACTAGGACACTCTATGGCTCCCAGCCTTTGCAGGGGCCATGGGTGGGGTCATGGAACTGGAGTTTCATTAACTCCTGGAAGCTCCCCTCTGCACCTGCTACATTCGGCAAGGAGCATACATAAAGAATCTCCTCTCTTGGCATCAAATACCACCAAATAATCACACTGATCATTTACAATTTAAAAACTGATTAGTTCCATGGAGGAGAGGGATGCACAAGGATCTCTGAAATTGGTCAACAAAGGGGGATGATAGCCCAGAAGCTCTGGGTAGGCAGGGGAGAGTTTGGGGCAGGAAATCCTTACAGCTCCAAATACTCCTTCATTCCTCAGTTCTGATGTGGCTCTTGGTTCATATGTGAGCTCCCCGCTACCAACCCCACCGCCCAGAGGCCCCCCACTGGCCCACTTCACCTGCACCGCTGCCAGGCTCTGAGGGGTGGGTGAGCCAGCTCTAATGCCCAATGCCCAAGAAAGGTCTCCTGCTCAGTATTCCTGCCCCACCTTAACTGACTGCAAGTCTAGGTTGGAATCTTTCCAATCTCCATCCCCAGGACACCTCCTCACCACCTCAGCTGTATCCAAGTGGCCTGCTGCTACAGGGCACGTGGAAGGCGGTAGCTGGCACCACACAGGGAACAAGAATGGAACCTCAGGGTTCTGTAATCCCCAGCCCCACAGAGGCTGGCTCCTGGCCACAGCTGACTCTCTTCTACCATGGCTGGAATGCCCAGACCTGGAAAGAAGGTCCCTGGAGCCATGCCATGAGATGGGGGACAGCGGGTGGTGTTGGAGCAGAGGGACAGGGGCCAGAGGCACAAGCCCACTCCAAGCGTGCCTCATAACCACTTATTTTAGTCGCAAGCTTCATTCCTATGCAATTTGGAAAGGAAGAAGCATTGGCGCCTAGCTTGGTGCCTGGCAAGTGGCAGGCTCTTGGCAGATGCTTGCCGGGTGGGGTGGGCAGGATTAATGCATGAAAGAGCACGAGTCCACTCAGGCCTCTTGAAGAGTAAAAGAGACTGTGGCACCCTGCTGGAGCGCAGGACTGCTCCAGAGAACTGCCTGGGAGGGAAGCCACAGAGACACAGCTGCAGAGGCAGCTCCATTTCCAAAGGGGAGGGGAAGAGAGAAGTGACCAACAGCCAGAGCCTAGGCCCAGGCTACAAGGTGGGTGGCCCCTTCCTCCCCAGCCTCCCCAGAGCAGCCCCAAAGCCCTCACTGAGCGCAGGCACTGCCCATTGGGGTGGGAGGTGAACTGTTTTATTTTTCAACAAAACCCTCTGGAAAGAGTCCCCGGAGTGACTGCTTCCCACTGGCCTCCAGGTCCCTCTCTTCTCACCAAGACTTCACTTGCAAATTCGTTCACCTCCCCATGCACGGAAAATCCACAGCATTTGTGTTGGGGTTTCTCCAGGGATAAAGATAGCAGTGCACACTGCAGGAAGCTTGAGAACCAGAGAAAGGACAACCTGATCTATGGTGCCACCCGCCTAAGACCCCCTGCTCCTTGGCAAGCTTGGCCTCACTATTGTTACCTACCTCCAGAGCCTACCAGGGCTCTGGGCTCTAAATTCTACGTGCCCAGGAGCCATCACTGCTTCCCAAGGCCCTCTACTGTCACACCAGAAAACAGGATTGGCCACGGGTTGAGGGCAGGGCCTGGCCTGGGTAGATGGAGAAAGTCACCCATGTTTGAGGGTGTCTGAGAAGGTGACAAGGCCTGTCCATCACTTCTTTCATTGGCAACATGAGAAGTAAAGGAAAGTACCAGATGGAAGGGAGATTCTTCCTGGGGGAGGGCCCTGCCTGGACCCAGGGACGAAGGGTCAAGGACCAAAGATGAAGATAGTGTTGTTCCAGGACTCCGAAACTGCACTCTGGTGTGTCTAACCGTCTCTACCCTGCAGTCCATCTTGGAGGGTCATAAGAGTCTGGGCAAGGAACTCAAGGAACCTGCAGGTCTGTAATGTTCCCAATTCCTCTGGCTGGCTCTGCCTCTTATTTCTCAGATCTCCCTTCTCCCATCATTATGGGTTGAGTTCTGCCAATTTCCAGAACTTAGTCTCTCCTCCTAACCTCTATCCCTTCAGTGGCTGCCGATGGCATGCCAAGATGGAAGAAGTGTTTCAGCTGGCAGGTGCTGGTGCTGTGGGCAGTGCTGAGCTGCTCTCTGGCTCCAGGGCTGCTGGGGGCCTGGCAGAGACTCTCCAACAATGCGCCTGCCTCGGCTCTTGTGTCCTATTTGGGGATGAGCACAATGGAGGCTGGGCCAAATCCTGTTTGATCTAGTTGCTCATTGCACACAGCACGTGCCTGGAAGCGGCTGCACCCACACAGACTTTCTTTTGTAAGAGGAGAATATGGAGCAATAATAAAAGTAACCACAACTCGTGTGGAGCTGGCATTGTGTGGGCACAAAGCCTCTCTTCCTGAACCTGGACACAATGTGCTTAGTGTGGGGTTGATAATTAGGAGGAAGGAGACAGACCGATGATGCTGTCTACTGAATTGAGCAGAGGTGGGGGTAACATAGCCCGTGACTCTGGGCAAATTACTTAACCTCTCCATACTTCAGCTTCCGTCTCTGTAAGATCAGAATAAAGTATTATCTACCTGAGCACAGCTAGTGCCAGCTCTTTTTTCTAGTTCCCCAGTGAAAGGAACTAGGGATCCTGGGAGGAATGGCGATTCTAGGGCTAAGGCAGGCAATATACAAGATAAGCCTGGACCATCTCCGAGTACCAGAAAATAAGAGAGTTAGGGCTGGGGTTTTGGCTCAGTGGTAGAGCGCTTGCCTCACCCGTATGAGGCTCTGGGGTCAATCCTCAGCGGCACATATAAATAAATAATTAAAATAAAGGTCCATCGACAACTAAAAAAAAAATTTTTTTTTCAAAAAGCAAAAATACCCAACCCACAGTAACAGTGGTATTGGTGAAGAGAACTGAATGGACTGCCCAAAGCCAAAGTGGGAAGAATCTGAGTAACAAAGTTGCGTCAGATTATAACCCAAAGCACAAAATAAATATCCATGAGACCATGTTGGTAAACTTGTTACTTCAATAAGTAAATGGGTGGAAAGAGCAAATCTTCCCTGCATAACAATTTCAAATTATTTATCTAGACACTCTGCTTTCGAGAAGGTGGGGCATAACTCCCCACCCCTTAAATGGTGGCTGCACATAGTGAATTCTTTCCAAAAAACACAGTACCAAAAGAGGGGTAGGGGTCTTTACAATGGAGTCAGATTGATAGAATGTACCCTTGCTATGACCAGGTGCACTGTGGCCCTTTAACTCTCTGATCTTCCTCTCCAAAGCACATCAACCCAGTCAAATCACAAGAACATCAACCAAATTACAATTAAGGAATATTTCACAAAATATCCTGATCAGTATTCCTTGTAACTGTCCAAGTCATCAAAGACAAGGAAATTCTAAGACCCCATCACAGCCAAGGGGAGCCTAAATGTAAAGTGGGGATCCCGAAGAGAAAAAGAACATTACATTCAAACCCAGGAAATCTGAATAAAGTATGGGCTTCATGAAGAATCAAAATTAAGTGTCAGTATCAAAGCATCATGTACCAGGCTAGTCTGAGATGTCAACCCTAGGGAAACTGGGTGTGACGTGTACAGGAACTCTGCACTATCTTTGTAGTTTTTTCTGTAAATGTGAAACTGTTTTTAAATGTAAAAGTTTGTTTTTTAAAAGGTTATCTACCCCACAGTGTTGTGAAGATTAAAATGCATGGGAAAGACTTAGCACGGAGCCTGACAGGTGGTGAGCTTCAGTAAATGGCAACTTGATTGTTATTCGGTGGCAGAAAGAAGAGAAACTAGAGTGAGCAGTGCAGCGGAGAGCGTGCGAATACGTGAATTATGACGCTGATTTCCAGTTCTGGAGACGGCGCCTTATCAACGATGCACAAGAACTGCTCACCTTCTGGAAAGGGCCACACGTTAGTTAGAGTTGCCTAACTTGTATTTCTGTGAAAACCTGCAGGTCAATGACCAGGTGGAGGTGGCAGCGCCCGCTGATGCACTAATCATAGGCAAGATCAGCACAGAGCCAATCAGAGCAAAGGGTTGAAGAGCCACGCCCCCAGGGAAAGCAGCTCCCCTACAGAGTTGCGTAGGTAGAGGGCGCTGGCTCCCCCTGCAGGGCTGCCGGCTGCAGCCAGAAGGAGAGACCATCTGTACCAAACAGGTAATATGCTTCCCGCCCCACCCCAGGCTGACACCCTGCATCTCTGACTCCATTTTGCCCCCAGGGGGCTCTATCATCAAGGCCCGGCCCACCCAGAAAGATCAGCGAAGACGCCAATGAGCAGTTGGTGGGCACTGGAGAAATCCACAGACTGGTGCAACAAATCTAGAGGCAAGAAATCCAATTCTCAGTACGTTATTTTGCATTCTTGGGGATGCAAGTGATAGACATCCAACTCCACTACATTGCGGGTGACTGGAAGGCGGTGAGATTTATTAGAAAGGCAGAGAGATTCGCTCACACGATTAGGCTTCGTGAAGGCAGATGAGGGCTACTGCAGGAATCCCCTCTGGAAGCCGGACTCCAGGGCTGTGAAGAAGTCATCTGTGGGTTTCTTGTGTCTGCCCTCCCTTGCTTTCTGGCCATATCCCTGAGGGGCTGCTTTTCCAGGCAGCTGAACCAAACCACAGACAGCTCCCAGGCCACCATCACCCCAACTTCACCAACAGAGAAGAAGGCACTACTCATCTCCCTCCTCCAGCCAAACGTCCATTTAAATACTACAAGGAACGAATCTAATTAGTCCACCTTGACTCGTGTGCTCACCTCTAGGCCAGTCAGGTACTGAGAAGGCTGTGTCATAAAAGCTGGTTGACATTAAAATCAGAACAGTCAAGAGACGTAAACCACAACAGTTATTTAAACAGAGAGAATTTAGCGTAAGGAAATTCTGTTTCTGTACAGAATTGTGAGTTTGGTAACAGAAAAGGTAAAGTGAACTCTCATGCATCACAGAGTCAGTGCCTGCCTGAAACAGCTATAACCTGTAGCTGTGGGAACAAAGGGAAGAGGTGGGAGCAGTTAACATTTACAAGTTGGAAGGATGGGGCTGGGGATATGGTTTAAGGGTAGAGTGCCTGCCTAGCATGCATGAGGCCCTGGGTTCCATCTCCTCGGTTACCGGGTTGGGGATTGAAAGGAGGGACCCAGAATTTTAAGGAGGAGGTACAAGCTGGTGGTTGTCTCTGAGGGGGAGACAATGAAGCTGATTCAACAAGAGTTGGAACAACTGAAAACTGGATTTAGCTGCTGCCATAGAAATGTACTGCCAGATAAACAAAATGTGGCATATCCACACAGTGGGATGCTGTGAGCCAATTAAAAGGAATATAATTATGATACATGCTAATACATGGATAAACCTCAAAATATTATGCTAAATGAAAGGAGCCAGATACAAGAGGGCACAGATTGTATGCTTCTGTTTAAATGCAATGTCCTGAGAAGGCAAAATTTTAGAGAAAGTAGTTTGGTGGGGGTGGGGGCATGGGGGGGATTGTGAGATGGTTGCTGATGGACATGAGGTTCCTGTAAGGGGTGAGGGAAATGTACGATTGTGGTCACAGTTGCACAACCCTGACAACATATTAATAATTATTGAATGGTACACTTAAATAGGTGAATTCTATGGGATATAAATTGAACCTCCGTAAAACCTTAAAAAACCCCCAAACACAAGTAGATAGAAAAACCACAGGAAGAAGCAAGTTTCTTCACCATGGTATGCCCTGCCACCAAACAATGAAAATAAATAAATAAATAAACAAACAAACAAAAGAGGAAAAAACAACAAAAAAACTGTTCCCTCTGCCTCACACCACAGCCAACCTGGAAGATTTCTTGTGACCTTAAGAACATGGGGATTTTTCCATCAACCAGCCAGAAAGCAATTCTGTAAAGCAGATACCAGCTGGGTGTCTTCTAACCCAACTCTGATGCTGTCTACCTGGAGATACACAGGCACTTGGTCACCAGATGGCTTCCTCCCCAACGGCTTTCCATGCAGGTCCCAAGCCCCAGGTTGTTACACCTTGCTTCAGCCAACAGGCTCTGTATCGGGTTCCCATGAGCCCTCCTTGGGCTCAGTTAATTTGCTAAACTGGCTCATAGAACTCAGGGAAACACTTAGGTTTACTGGTTTATTATAAAGGGAATTACAAAGGACACAGATGGTGAAGTACATAGGAGGACCACGGGGTGGTGGGGGAGCCACCTTCCATTCCTTTGCCAGGTGTGCCCCACTCCAGGAGCCCCCAGGTGGAAGCTCCCAACCCTCTCCTCTTGGGCGTTTATCAGGACTCCATTGCATTGGCCTGCTTGCTAACAGACTGGGTGGGGAAACCCGGCAAGGACTGTTTGTCCCTTCAAATTCTTCTTGGCCTCTCTGGGCAGCTTGCCTCCCTCCAGGGCATGGAGCATGGGCATCCCTCTGGAATGAGGAAGGTCTTATGACCTACTATCAGACAAGGAGAGGTCAGAGACGTTCTTTATGGCAGCCCCAAAGAGAAAAGCAGGGGAAGTGTTTCTATGACCCGCCTTGGGGAAGAGACACTCTAGTTTCTATGGTCTTAGGAAGGAAGCCAGGAGCAGGCACTGTGGATAAAAAGCCAAAAATGTCTCTCAGACCCTTCTCCTGCCTTCCCTTCTCTCCTGCGGTTTGTGGGAGCTGCAGGGTCTGAAGCACCTGCCGTAAAAGGGCTCATTCCCCTTACAAAATGCAAACATTCTTAAAATGGCAGCACAGGGGTTTATTCCAATGCTAAAATATTGATCAAGTGACTCCTACCAGCCAAGCATGTGGTACCTCTAGGCATTTCTAAATCGCCCCCTCCCCAGAGGGCAGAAAACACCTGCGCTTGAGGGAGCAAGGAGGCAGTCTGGATAAGGAAAATTCCTGAACGTAGGGAGAGGAACCTAGAGATGGAGGTTGATTCCTAGTTGTCAGGGCCGGGTTGGGACTGGGACATCGGTGTGTGGGTTTGTAGTATGTCAATTTTAACTCAATAGAGACATTTTTTAAGAAAGAAAGTATCTCAAAAGAAGTTTTTATGGTCAGGAGTTGATGAGGGCAGGCCCTCCCCTGAAGACCAGGGCCTCTGCAGCCCTTAAAGGTCTGTGCAGCTGGCTAGTCACACCCCACACCCGATGCCAGCGCTGCCTCTGCCCTCGAGGGAGGCTCACGGTCCATGGGGTGGGCCAGCGCACCCAGACTTCCATCTTGCTTGCCTTGCTGGTTGGCAAGACCATCCTGTATGTGATGTCTCGCTGCCCTGCCTGTCCGTCTCCCCTCCACTCCTCCGTGTGACTGGGAGGGCATGGGGACTTCGGGGTACCCTGGAGCAGCCTGCATGGAGCCAGGCCCTCGGCTTCATTTCTCTGTGCAGCCTGAGACTGAGATTGAGAAGTGGGATAAGGGACGGGCTGTGCACTCCTCCTCGGCTTTGGCTTTACCCCAGTTCTGCAAAGAGACTACTGGGTTACAGTTCAGCTATTAATAAAGTGGTGTATTGATTCCTATTCTGCACTTGTTAATTCTCTCTGTGTAAAAATTAGGACAGTTTTCCAGCATTTCTGGTCTCTTGCCAAGTCAAGATACCATCCAAGCCCAGCTGCACCTCCTTAGAGTTCCGGCCTGGCTTCCTGGCATGCTTAATTGCAGGTGTTCAAGTTCAGACAGTGGGCTGCAGTGGGCTGAGGACTCTGGGGTTGGGTGTCAACTAGACAGTGCTTTTCACACCTTCGTGTGCTCTCGCATAACTTGGAGCACCCTGATGCGGGGTCAGGGTTAGGATGTTAGGAGCTACGCTTGATCTTGCATGCTTACTAAGCTCCATGTAGAGGCGTTCTTGCGTCTGGTCCCTGGACCACAGGCTTGAATTGCTTGCCTCTAGAATTCCTCTCTCCTAGAGAGGAAGCCTCTGCCGCCGCTTCTGGAGCATGCAACTGCAGGGGAGAGGACGGGCCTTTTCCTAACAGGAGATCATGGACCCACTGGGCTCGCTGGTCCACACTGAGCAACTCCTGAGCTCTCCATCCAGTTCCGGCTCCATGTCCTGCAAAGGCAGCAGCTGCCACCCTTCCCCATCAGAGAAAATGATGAGTTGCTGATTAAGCAGGAAGGGACGTGCTCCAGCTGAGATCAACCCTGCGGGCTCCCTTAGCTGGGAGAGGACAGGCACCATATGTTCTCTGCTCAGAACCGTTGAGGCCCAATGCCTGCAGGTGGTGGCCGGGCCCTGGAGTGCTGCCAATAACAGACAAGACGGAATTTGCTGCCAAACGCAGAACGAGTCAGCCCTGGACGCAAGTGGCTATTCTTTGAGTCAGAGCATCACTAGGTGGCGTGAACACAAAGACGATGGGGATCTGGTCCCATCTTTGGAAGGCCACTTCCCTAGAGCAGCATGGGAAGAGGAAATGACCCATGGTCCACAGCAGGGCGGAAAGCAGGCCCAAATAGAGAGGAGCTGCTCCGGAGAAGGGAGATCACATGAAATAAGGTGAGCAGGGAGGAGCGGCTCCCTTGGAGGATGCAGCAGGGCTGTCTCGAAGGCTGGCGGGCTGTGGAGGGTAGAGGGAAGCACAGAGAGAATCAAGTCTGTGTGGGGGGATGCGGAAAGGGGAGGTTAAGAACCTGTCGGCTGAATGGATCGTCTGTATGTCTGTACCGGAGTCCCCCTCATCCAGGAGGGACACATTTCAAGACTCAGTGGATGCCTAAAAACACACATAGTATCAAGCTCTACATACTGTTTTTTTTTTTTTCTGTACCTATATAACTATGACAAATTAGGCACAATAAGAGAGAAAAAAACTAATGATTGATAGTAAAATAGGACAATTAAAATAATAGACTGTTATAAAATTGCCAGTGTTAGCTGCTCTTGCACTTTGGGACCATTAGTAAGTAAAATAAGGTTTACTTGAACACAAGCACTGTGATACTGTAACAGCTGATCCGGTAACGGAGCCAGTTACTAAGTGGCTAAGGAGCAGATAGTGGTTACAGGGTGCACACACACAGGACGGAGACCTGAAGCACACCCGTGATGGGACAGTGTGAAGATCCATCATGCTGTGCAGAATGGCTCACAGTGTAAAACTTATGCATGGCTTATTTCTCAAATATTCCACTTAGTATTTTCAGTCTATAGTTGACAGCAGGTAACTGAAATCACAAAAAGCAACACCGAATGGGGGTGGGGCAACCATATAAGCATCCGAGGAGCCATAGAGGTGTAGAACAGTGTCTGGCAAGCATTGTTATATGCTGGACACTTGGTAGACATCGAAGGGCTACAGGAAGTGACAAAAAAGCAGATATTCTTGAAATGATAACACATTTGTGCATAAAATATCCAGAAGTCACCAGAAGAAAGGGCTATGAGGAACATGCAGAGAAGTCCACGTGTCCAGGGGAGAGACATGTTCCTTTGCATCCTGTCTTTGGACAATGTGGGTACCTAGAGAGCAGGAGGCAGAGAGTCTCTTAGCCAGGAACTGGCCTTCTGGGAAGGACAGGAGGGCTTGTTGATAGAACTGGGATGCCTGGCCCCTTTTCGCTGGCTTTCTGCCTCTTTAGCAACTTCTCCTCTCCCTGCCTGATGATGAGGATCTGTTCCGTGTCCCAGGGCTCTGAGGCTGTGCCCCCGACCAGCTGCTATGGCTGTGTTATCTGACAAGTATTAAGAAAAAACTACCCCAAACCTGGAAAGAAGTCCAAGAGGGTATCCACATGTCCTGTCAGTGCTGTGCTGAAAATTCTGTTTACCAGCCTTGCCCAAGATAATTAATCTTCTAGGAGAAGGCACCCTTGTTTGAATATGCTATTTAATATTAATTAAGGGCCCAGACTCTGTGAAATTATGTTAGCTTGTAAAGTTGTACAGCAGCAAATAATGCCTGTCCAGTAAAAAAACTAACCTCAAACATTACGTTTAATTGCTGTGTAGGACATTAACCCATTTTGTATCTAGTCTATGTATATAATATTTTTTTCTGTAACAGGGCTATATAAGCCCCAATGCCTCAAATGATTTTTTTTTTTTTTTTGTATTAGAGATTAAATCCAGGGGAACTTAACCATTGAGCCACATCCCCAGCCTTTTTATTTTTTATTTTGAGGCAGGGTCTCACTGAGTTGCTTTGAGCCTCTCTAAATCACTGGGGCTGGCTTTGAACGTTAGTTCTTCCTTCTTCAGCCTCCCTAGCTGCTGGGATTACAGGCATGTGCCACTGTACCCAGCCCAAATGATTTTTGAACCAGCCTATTTTACTGTTTTCCCTGTTAATGAATGAGTTAAACAAAGTTTTCAACATAGGTGCATTCTATGTTTGAAAGAAAAATCATGCTTTCGACTTTTGAACTTTATACTTCCCCAGTTAAAAATTGGGAGGGAGGGTCTATGTATGATGAGAGACAAAAATGTGAATTGCTATTGCTCAATAGCATTAGAACTTTCTGGTAATTAGACAGTCATTATCAAATTCTTCTGTCCACAAAAAGAACCAGAGGTCCTGAGGGAAAAATTCAACAGAAGGAAGAGCTCATGTGGCTCAATTCAGCATGTTCCTGCATGTGGCTGCAGCTAGGAGGCCCCACAAACTGGGGAACCCCAGCATGACAATCAAGCTCGGGAAACGACGACAAACCATGTGGGCGTCACATTAAAAAGGCAGCAACCTTGGCGCCCCCACATGCAGACATTGGGACCAAGTGGAGCACCAAGCTGACAGCTGACAGGGCAGGGATAGATCCCCTCAGGCCACGTGGAAGCAGCTTTCATGGAGGTGGCGGCAGCAGCAACGACAACTGAAACTGAGGTCCTGTTAGAGTCTGATTGAATCTTCCCACTGCGGTCTCTCTTCCTGACTTCCAGAGGCCCAACATTTGCACCCCAAACTGGTCATCCATGTCACACCAACTAGGTATACAGGAAGGCATGATTTCCTTTCCAATGAGAAGCCCTTGGCCTAAAAGCAGAAACTTGGGAGAGTCTGTTCCGAAGCTGCAGGGAAGCACAGAATGAGCCACCTCCCAACCCACCAGCCAGGAAAGGAAAGCCTCAGAGCACAGAGAGCCACCATGTCACCCTGTGTCATGCTGTGTCACGCAGACCGTGGAGGCCAGGGCAGGTATGCGTGGGCGCCCCACAAAACGTGCCAACCCACGCTCGGTGGTATAGCATAATGATCATTGTGTGGGTCACTGGGTGCCTCTGCCCATCTAGACTGGGCTCTGCCTCACGCTGAGCCTTGGATGTGACTCTGCTCCCTGCTGCAGACCTGTGGTCAGCTGGGCTCTCTGCTTCACCCTGTGCTGAGTCAGGGACCCGGCTGGAGGAAGCCACCTATGCAAAGGGAAAGTGGAAGCAGCCACTTGACGCACCACCAACGTAAGTCAGGTAGGCAAGGTCAAGGTCACGGGGGATGCAACTTGCCAGTAATAAGGCCACAGCGAGGGTGTGGGTTGAGGCCAGTCATTCACAAGAGAAGAGGAAAGGCCATGTAGCCATTGTGCTTATGGCCTCTGGGAGCCCCACTTTCGGGGTGCCTGCCCCTCTCTAGCTTCAAGGGCACACCTCTACATCCTCGGTCTCCAGGGGATCTGCGCTCAGTTACCGGACTGAAGGGCAGGGCGGCCGCCTCCCCTCCTGTTTCCTTGCCCACCCTTCCCTGGAGAGCATCGCGACCCTCCGGCGTTGTCCTCACAGCCGGGAGCAGGGCCCTGGTTCCACCCCTGCCCGTGAGCTTTCGGGTTGGTTTGATTACCGCGCTGGCATGCTGGGGACCCCACCACGCGTCAGTGGCTCTTGGTAGCGGGTCCGTCCTTACGGGGAGGTTGTCCACAGTCACCAATACCACCTTGTGATGCATGAAGGACGGAGAAGAAATCTAATGGCCAAACTCCGGACCATGATTTGGAGGCCTCAGGACACAGACAGATCATTGATCACTATTTATTGAACGAGAACCCCAATTGTGTGTCAGGACATGCTAGGTGTTTACACACACAGGGTGGGGGTGGTGTCATCCCCCAAACAGGAATGGGTTGCTCTAGGGAAGCCCAGGGGGCCTTGGGGACAAGATGGCATCCACTGGAGGTGGGGGTACGGGAGTGGTCCTTGGCCAGAATTCAGGAAGCTGGAAAGGGGAGGGAATTTCTGGATGTGGCCCAGGTTAGAAACTCTTTCAGACCTCCCGAAATTTACTGTGGCGTGTATGTGTGTCCATGCACGCATGCGTGTGTGTGTGTGTGTGAGAGAGAGAGAAATTAAGAGGTCAAAAAGCTGAGTAGAGGACACTCCTCAGCCTTGGCACCTATAACCAGAGGCCCCAGCCGAGGTCATGCCGGTGGAGGTCAGTGGAATGTGGTGTGGGCACTCTCTGCGGTCAGGGTCACACCTCTTCATCCTCATCCCTACGGGGAATGAGGCAGGGTGGACATGGCGTGCAGAGCCAGCAGAAAGCCCCACTTCAGTGAGGTGGGTGCCTGGCTCTCCACAAGTCCACAGCAGGAGAGGAGGACAGTGCGGGAGCACCTTGAGTTCCAGTTGTGACCCTGCAGAGCAGCGGCGGCCCAGATTCCCGCCCCACAGCAGACTGGTGGGACTGGCCAAGTTCCCTTCCACAAGGAAGTTGTGAGCAGGACCTGATGCTTTAGGCTGGTTTTGCTTTAGGATTCTGCTTGCGTGGGCTGGTGCTGTGGCGCACGCCTGCCATCCCAGCGACTTGGAAGGCTGAGGCAGAGCGCTCGCCAGTTGGAGGCCAGCCTGGGCAACTTGGCAAGACCCTGTCCAAAAATAAAGAAGGCTGAGGAGGTAGCTGGGTGGTAGAGTGCTCTGGGGTTCAGTCCCCAGTAACCCCCTCCCCACGTACAGATTCTGCTTAGGTGGCTTTCTCAGGGAGGGACACTCAGGAGAGGAGATCTGATGTCATAAAAGTGTCGTGGGTGCTCAAGTCATTTTTTTTAATACTAGATGAGCCATGTCCCTAAGACCGTTCCCCCCTGGAGACAGAGCACACAGTGGAGCCTCTGCCTCTTCTGCCTGGCCCCTCACAGTCTTGGGGAACGTGCGTCATGCCCCAGCCCTACAGCTAGGAAACCGAGGGCTTCAAGGGGCAAAGGAAATCACCCAGGCCACATCCCTTTGATTCTGTGAGGAGTTTTCGACCTTTCTCCTGCTTGTTCCAATTCTCTGAAGTTATTCTCAATCTTCATTCAGCAACAGCAAGAGCCCACAGTTGGTCAGCGCTGTGCTCCAAGGGGGCAGGGCCGATGGTCGGGCAGAGGTGCCAGGAAGGCCAAGCCCTGCCCAGGCTTCCACTGCGGTTCTGCAGAGCTCTAGGGAATGGAGGACTCCAAAGGGCTGGGGAGGAGGGGAACAGGACATCCCGGGCTGTGTGCACACAGGTGTGAGGCACTGTGAGCTCCACATACACGACCAGGTTTCTCATTAAAATTTAAAACAAACACAAGAATATACGCTCGTAAAAATCCAAACACAGCAAAGGTTTTCAGAACAGGGTGAACTGCCTTGGACAGAACCCCCCCTCTTACTCCCAAGGAACCCCGTCCTCCTCAGAGGCACCCCTCCCCCAGGATGTTTGGCATGTGTGCTTCCAGACCCTTGCCCACAGTTGCAGTTATAAGATCAGAACAGATCATTTTGGTAATCCGTGCCCACCAGGTGTCAGATGATATTCTGACTTTGCTCACAAGCACAGAGACACACATCTTTTTCTTTCCTTTTTTTTTTTTTTTCAAAGGGTGAGTACTGGGGATTGAACTCAGGGGCACTCGACCACTGAGCCGCATCCCCAGTCCTATTATGCATTTTGCTTAGATACAGGTTCTCACTGAGTTGCTTAGCACCTCACTTCTGCTGAGGCAGCATTTGAATTTGTGATCCTCCTGTCTTGGCCTCCCAAGTCACTGGGACTACAGGCACACACATCTTTTTCTTTAACACAGACTCGAGAATACAATCTATCTTTTTAAAAACTAGCTTTTTGCTTAATATGTTTTTGAAACTTTCCACATCATACTTGTGAATTTGCCTCCTTTTCTAGAAATTCATTTTCTTTTAAAAAGTAGTGCATAGGGCTGGGGTTATGGTTCAGTGGTAGAGCGCTTGCCTAGCCTATGTGAGGCACTGGCTTCGAGCCTCAGCACCACATACAAGTAAATGAATAAAATAAAGGTCCATCAACAACTAAAAATAGAAAAAAAAAAAAAGTAGTGCATACATCTGGTAAGAACTTCAGTGAGAAGAATGTGAAATGGAAAGTGAAGTTTCTTGCCTTTTCATTTCATTTTGCTCTGAAGTGTAAGCTTCCATGCATTGCCTAGGTACCTTGTTTATATACACATATACATGTACTTTTGATTGGCTTATTTAATAGATTTGCAACCCCAATTTCTTACATGATATATCTTGGGCATCTTACTTTGTTACAAATAAATATTCACATGTTCATTTTAGTTGCTGCACACTATTCCACTAAGCAAATGTATCAAGCTTTAGTTAATCAGTCCCCTGCTGGTGGGTGTCATTCAGACTATTGTTAGGGTTTTTCAGTTACAATAAAGGGTGCAATGAATGCCCTTACACCTATCTCTATGTCTACCTTTATGAATTTTGTACCAGAGACTGCTCTGTTGATTCTCCTCTTCTGCTTTTTTGTCACCCTAAATTTAATATGTATCTGCTATCCAGAATAAAGACTATGTCAAGGTGTTCCATGTAACTAAGTTCTAGTCAATGGGATTTAGCAACTCTAGGATTTGGGCCTTAAAGGGAAGGAGTGTGTTCCCAGTTGGCCCTGGCTAGAATTGGATGTAGTGGGGCCCTCTCTAGCACTCTACAGATGAGGGTACCAGTATATGGGAGCAGCATCAAAATCTGGATTCTGGGTCCCACCATGGAATAACAGGCCCCCTGCACCAGCCCTAGATTAAGCCAGGTGTAATCAAGCAAAAAATTCCAGAAAGAAATATACCCTATTGTGTTTAAGCCATTGTTATTTTGGAGCTCAATTGTAGCAATCAATCCAGTCGCCTAATTAAAATTAATGTTTTCCATTTTAAGGGCAACCCCACCTTCTGCATCACTCCTCAACCCTGAACAGGAGCTGCTTCCCCCATCCTCATCCCTGTTAGCCACCTCATAGTCACCTCAGGGATCCCTTTCCACTCCCTCAGCTTTAACCAGCGCCTCATGTTGACGGCACCAGTGAAATCTCTCACGTGGTTTCTGTTGAGCTGAGACTGTGTTGAGGGCGGGGGTCTCTGTGAACGGGTCCCCCACCGAGGCTCCTACCCTTGACTGCCTACAGCACTACCATAACACTGCCTGGGGCCACACGGTCATCCTGAGGTATGAAAGAACACCACGGAAGGCGACCTTCACCACAGCACATTCAGTCTGTTGTTGTCAAGGAAAAAGCAGGTCAGTTTGACTGGCAGGGACCTGAGTCCCTGAGAGGAACAGACTGGTGGGCCTCAGACACACCGAGAGCCTCCCTGGGCTCCTCCTGGCTCTCGGGAGAAGCACCAGCTTTACAGGCCCTTGTGCAACTTCGGGTGGGATTCAGGGAACCAGCGGAAAGATAGGCACTTGGTATCCTCGGGCTCCGTATCCACTGCGGCTGGAGAACATCTGGGTGGGGAAACCGCATCTGTACTGAACACGCACGGACTTTAGTCCCTAAACAGAACCGTGTAACGCCCATTGAAATAGTGTTTCCATTGTCTTAGGTGTTTTAGGTAATCTAGAGGTAATTTAAAGTATATGGGAATATGTGTAGGTTTTATGCAAACACTACTCCATTTTATATAAGCATCCAAGGATTTGGGTATCCTGGAGGGTCCCGGAACCAGTCCTCACAGATACTGAGGGACAACTGTACAGCACTTTGTGTAACACTGATTCTTCAAGACTCGAGATATTTTAATGGACAACCTAATTGAGTTAAGTTTTATGATCGCAGGACCCACGTTTACATTTGCCAGGGGAAAGAACTTAAATGGGGCAAAAGTAATTAGGTACAGGAGTCAAGCCACAAATGGCGAGTGGCCAGGCGACCCACCAGTGGGTAGACTCTTGATGGAAACAGGGTCCATGGGCCTTGGATTCATTTTTTTTTCCTCACTCACTTTTAGAGTGACAGTCCGCACTTCCCCAGCTCCCCCTTGGAAACACTCGCCCAAGCTCCGCCTCTCCTCGCGTGGGCTGAGCCACTGCTGCCATCTGGTGGCAGGATCTAGATCGTCAGGGACACTGCCGATAGGATTTTATTTACAGAGACTTGAGAGTTTGCTGATTCTGGGACTGTCATCATCTTCTTTGGGAACAGAAGGAAAAGCCACTGCTGAGCACACTATTGTCAGAGGTGAGGTTGGAAGCTCGTCCCTGCCGTGGCTTCTCTCCAGAGTCCACCCTGGGTCAGGTCTCATTCAGCCATGGGGGCGGGGGGCACATGTGGAGGATTGTGTGTGTGTGTGTGTCCTCGGTGATAAGGGCAGGAACAGCAGATGTCATGAAAACCAGTACTGTCCTTCAAAGTCCTCCAGGCCCTCCAGTCCTTCCTTTTGATCCTAGGATTTGGGTGTCTCTTGAGAAAGGAAAACTGAGCTTCAAAGTCAATGGAAAGCCCCTGGCATCAAAGGCTGGCATCAAAGGCTGGCCTCGTCAGTCTGGCCACATCCCCGCTTCACGCTGCAGCATCTTGAGATCTGTCCTGACTCTTCCTTTGGCATACAGTTTTCAATTGTGAACTTCCAAAGGTCAGGGACCTACATCAACTTAGGGCTGAGCGCAGAGAACCTAGCACAGGCTTCTTGGTCAGCACATCCTGTCAATTCTGCTTCCAGAATCCAGTCTTTCATCTGCAGCTCTCCTTTCTACCCCAGTGTCCATGTGTGTGCCACCTGGATTTCCCTCTCAATGAGATAAATGCTCATCACCTTGACAGCACAATGCTAAGTACCTCCCCAGGAACTGCCTTCCCACTGAAGGCGAAGTCTCCTGGGGGCGGTTCTTACCCAGTAGCTGGTCCATACTGGCCAGCATGGCTCTAGCCCCGGACCTTAGGTCAAGACAACTGTGAAGGCCCATCAGAGACCCAGGGCCGCGGAGGGATGGAGGAGGCCTGGACCGAGTCTGCATGCCAGCTCAACTTCTCCCCCCAGGAGGGCCTCCTTCAGCCTTGCAGTGAGGGCTGTCCCAGCCCTGGAGAAAGGCGGCAAAGGGCAAGGGCAACTACTCCCCTACGGAAAGCAGTGTCAGAAGCCGAGGCATCTCCTTGGTAGCAGGCGAAGGGATTCTCACCTCTTCCCACGGAGGGCAGAAGTCACTGAGGCTCTGAGGGGAGTGGAGCTCTTCCCTCAGGCAAGCCTGCTCTGCCAAGGCCAGGACCCGTGTGGAAGCCAGGACTTGACACTCGAGATGCCGTGTCTTGAGCCTCCTGTGAGACCCTGACACCTTCGTGTTGGTTCAACTTGATGCACATGAAAACCCTGAAACCCCAAAGCCCTGGGACATGGGCTTGTACATGTGACCCACTTGCTCTGCTCAAAGACAATTCAAAAGCTGCTCAGCCCCTGCATTGTCTATTCCCACCCACCCTCCCCTCCTGGCTGCCTGGTCAATGACTATGGTCAAGTCAAAACTTGGCCAGGAAAGTGCAGGTTCCCCTAGTGGGGAAGATATCTCTCTCTCTCTCTCTCTCTCTCTCTCTCTCTCTCTCTCTCTCTCTCTCCCCACACACACACATGGAGCTATAAGACCTAACAAGTGTGTACTGGCAGAAATAGGGAGAACACATACGAGATGAGACTGGATCTGGAGGGTGCTGAATTGAGAGAAATGGAATGTAAACTTGGACAAGAGGGTTTATCAGCATTGAGGACACTTTTATATGAAATAAGAACACTATCCTTGAAAAGCCCCTGAAACCTTATGTAATTATTCTGCCAGGTTTGTTCCTAAAAGCTTGGAAAAAAGCAATAGCCCACACTGAGGAAGTAGAAATGCCAGAACCATCACAGTAGGAGATGGAGACAGGGATCCAAGGCCCAGACCAGCGGTCTGCATCCTGCCTTTTTTTCCATGGGAGGGAGAGCCAGAGAGGCTGCTTTGTTTATCCAAGGGTTAAGAAGTGTTGATGAGAGAGCTCAGTGGCCTCCATAGGCCAGGGCTGAGGCTGGCACGTGCTGTTACAGAGCTGGCTCCCCTTACACCCACGAGGACACGACATCAGAAGAAAGGTGGATGCGATGCCCGTAACAAGGGGCTCTGTCAGAGTGGCAGCCAGGGGAGACTGACCCAGAGAGATGGAGGAAATGGGCAACAGGAAATGGCACTCTGACGGGCAAGACAGATGGGCAGACAGCAGGGGCAAACCCAAGCTGGACAACCAAGGAGCCTATGGGACGTCTAGTAAAAGGTGGTAATCTAGTCAGTCAACCACACTGACCTGTGAAAAGTTTCCCCACTTCCAGCCAAGTTGGTAAATCACAAGCACCATATCCCCTAGGGAACAGAAGAGACATAAAGAGGAGGAGTGGTGGGCCCAGTAGTCCCAACCAATTTCTTAGGCCCCTACGAAAAACAGAAGTTGTATCTTTGCTAGAGCAGATGAACGTAGCTCGAAGTATACGGTCTACAGTCGCTCTGCAAGTGTGTTCTGACATGCCGCTATGGAAAACTGGGACTGGAAGTGGGCTGTTTCCGTGAAGTGGAAAAGAGTTGTTAACTCACTGATCTGAAGGACGTTGGAATGCTGCGGAACATTGCAATGGTCCTCTATACTGATGGCATCCTATCAATGAATCTGAATGAGCAATAATAAGTGGGACATCTAGTGGGAAGTAAATCCTAAAAAGATTCAGAAGTCTGCTGCGATGTCCTTTTTGAAAAAAAAAAAAAAAGGACTCATTTTTTCCAGTTGCTAAAAAGGAATTCTTCCTGTTGCTAAAAAGGAATAACCCCAGATCCCTCAGGGTATTCATGGGACTACTGCTCTGAGCCATTAGAGAAGGCACACAGAAGAGCTACCAGCCCTGAGCAGGGCCCAGAGTGGACAGTGGTCCAGAGGGCAGTCCACATGTGGAGTGAGTGGACTTCCTACTTGACCCCAACGACCTGGAGGATCTTATGGTATTAAAATTACCTATGACTGGGGAAGAAACGCTGTCGAGTTTTTGGAGTAATTGGAGAATCACAGGGTAAAGCCCATAGGCTTCCGGAGCAAGGCCGTGGCGTCTGCACAGGGAAAAGCAAGCCAGCCTAAAAGGCAGGTGTTTGCTGGGGGCCTGAATAGGGGTGAGCACACACCTCACCAGGCGCCGAGCTGCAAGGCTGTGTGGCCTAGCAGCAATCTGTCCTAAGAAGGAAGTGGCAGGCAGGGTACTGGGCATGAGCAGGGACGCAGGTATCAGCGGACTGTATGAGCCAGCAGTCCAGGCTCTGTCATGCCTTTCGCGACTGTCCCCAAAGTGCCTTCCCTCAGGTCACCCCTAAGCCAAGCGGATGAGGAGAGACCACCTTAATCACAGCTGAGAGGGAAGGAAAAATGTCAAGTTTGGTTCACAGATGGATTGGTCCCACACACGCGTGCGAAGCTAGAAATGAGCTGCTGCTGCGGACAGATGCACCGGGCTGGCCTTTCGGATAGGAGAGAGGGGAAACCACTGCTAGGCAGAAAGCAGGCTGTTCCGTCATCCCCGTTGCATGGGAAGAGAACAGGCCCAAGGCCAGACCAAACAGACTCCATGGAGTAGCAAAAGGTTGCTGGGTCAGGGGCAGGAGAAAGGCAAGACTGGGGACAAGGTGGAAGGACATGGACCTGTGGGAGTGACCATGGAGGGTGAAGACCTTTGAGTGCATGGAAAGCCCACCAGGAGGCATCCACCCCACCTTTGGCCAGCTGACGTCTTCTGCACTGGCCACTCCTGTGGAACAGAGGACCAGGTGAAGTGATGTCCTCTGGACTGCGAGATAAAGGGACTTTCCAAGGTTTGCAGCTAGTAAAATCCACACCCGTGGCCGAGACCACTCTCCCAGTCACCGGGGCGAATGAGGGTGGGCTTCCCTGGTTTCATAGCTGTCATTGCTTCCTTCTCCTCCTTCACGGCCCAACTCACCTGTGCATTTCCTTTCTAGCCTGAATTTCAAGAGGATGACCTAATTAATACAGGTTGAGAAAGAGTTGCTCTGAGGGACATGTTGAAACTTGAAGTGGAAGGTTTTCTGGTTTCCAGGAAGGAAGATGGGATCCAAGAGAAGCTGTTTTTTTGGTTTTTGTCTCCTGTGCTCTGGCCCCCTTTTCAAAGGGGAAGGTCTGGGGTCACACAAAATGTAAACCTGCAGAGTGGGTTTTTTTTCAAAAGTTAAACCATTTCACTTCTCCAAACATGCATCTCATCCAGGTGAGTAAAGACAAAAGTTCTCTTAGGGTTAACAGAAGCACATTTTAGTCTTTAGGTTAGCATCAGGAATTTTATTTCCTTTAGAATAAATTAAAAGGTTAAGCTCGGGGCTGGAAAAATGCATGCATTGGCTACTACCTCTTGTCTTGCTATTGCTGCGTTACATCTCCGCAGTGTGCATGTCTGATATAGAGGGGAGTTAAAAAGGAACTCAGGTCGGTAAAATCACTGCTTAGGAAAGAGAACGTGGAAAAAGCCACTGTGTGGAAAACACTGATTTCTGAATCACAAGCCATCTATTCAAAGCCTGTGGGACTGCAAAATGTTAATGAGGTCCTGTGCACCTTCCACTGGGAAGTGCAGACTTTCTTTTTGTACCAGACAGGGTCTTGCTAAGTTGTTGAGGCTGGCTTTGAACTTGGGAGTCTCCTACCTCAGCCTCCTGACTTGTTTTATCTGAGGTATCTGATCTACCACTACAATAGCTTCTGGACTAGATGGGACAGAAACTTCAGCATAGCTGGCACACCTACACCCACTTCTAAGGCTATTGATCCTGTTTCCCCTGAGTTCCTGACATCTAAGTGGAAAGGGTCTGTACCATTGAAATCCTCTGCACTCCACTCGCCACCCCGACCTTCTCTTCATGGCTGGGTACAATCTGTAAGCTAGTGAGCAACAAAGATATGGCTGAACCAGAGATGAACGCATACAAGAATATAAGGAATCTGAAAACCACCAGGCACTATGCAGCTTGGAGGCTGAGACAGGAGGACTGAGAGTTCAAAGCCAGCCTCAGCGACAACCAGGTGCTAAGCAACTCATTGAGACCCTGTCTCTAGATAAAATATAAAATAGGGCTGGGGATGTGACTCAGTGGCCAAGTGCCCCTAGGATCAATCCCTGGTACATCCCCCACCCCCCAAAAAAAGAATCTGAAAACTGCAACAAAGTTGAACTAACTGATATGTATACAAGTTTTCAATAATTGCAGAATGCACATTTTCCCCAATGTGCCCATTGTGATGTTAACTAAAATTGACAGTATAATGAGCTACAAAGCAAGGGTGAAAAAAATTTAAAGCATTAATGTAAACTTTCTCTAACTACAGCTAAGCAATAACTTGAAAATCACCAAATATTTGGAAATTAACCATTAGACAATGTGTCAAAGAAGAAATCACACACACAAAAATAATACAACTTAACCAAAACCTGTCAGACTCAGCTAACACCCATCCTTATAATTTATAACTTTCAAATACATTCAAAAACAAAGAGACCAAAAACGAAAGAACTAAATATCCATCTCCACACATTAGAAAAACAGCAAACAAGAACATAAATATAGCACTGAGTAAAGTAAAACAAAAGTTAAAAAATCCAAAGGCTGAATGTTTTCTCTGATATGCAGATGCAAATTCACAATAGGGGTGGGGGACGCTAGGGAAGAATAGAGTTACTTTAAATTAGGTAGAGGAGAGTGAAGGGAGGGAAAGAGGTAAGGGGGTAGGAAGGATAGTAGAGTGAAACAGCATTATTACCTCCTGTACATATGATTGCATGATGGGTGTGATTCTACAACATGTACAATCAGAAAAATGAGAAATTATACTGTATTTATGATTTATCAAAATGCATAAAAGCATTGTCACGTATAATTAGAAAAAATAAAAATTTTTAAAAATAGAAATGATAAATAACCAAAGACTGGTTCTTTGAAAAGACAATTTTATGCTGAGCCTAGTCACGAAGGAGAAGGCAAAAATAATCAGTATCAAGAATGAAAAAGGAGATATCCCTATAGGTATTGTGGACAATGCAAAGGTGAAAGGATATTATGAGTTACTTTATTCCAATAATTTTCAAAATGAAAACGAGAGATATATTGCTATAACACTGACTCACAGTAGAGTCTGTAGATGCCTAGGGGTGCCTAAGACCCTCTTAGGTAATGCATGAGGTAAAGATTACTTTCATAATACTACAAACACATCATCTGCCTTTTTATTAACACATTAACATTTGTAATGATTGCGCAAAAATGGTGGTAAATGGCTTGTGCTTTAGCAGGAATCAGGGCAATTATATCAAACTGTACTACAGGTAGAGTAGTCACTCAGCCAAAATACTCAAGATGAGTGAGATCATGGGTATTTTCTTTTTCTTTTGGTACTGGGGATCGAACCCAGGGCCTCATGCATTGCAAGGCAAGCACTCTACCAACTGAGCTATCTCCCCAGACTGGTATTTTCTTTTTCTAATTTTGGAATATCTACATAGAATTTCCAGATGGAGCATCCCTAGTTCCAAAACCGTAATGTTGAACAACCATGGGGCTTGCAGATTTTCAGACTAGAGGGTCCAACCAGTGGAAGTCATGGTATTCTTTATCACCATGTACTCACAGGGGTGGAATCAGTTTCACTTAAGAATGTGCTTAACGAGACCTGGTGTGGTGACAGGCCTAAACGCCAGGCAGGATTGCAAATTTGAGGCTGGACTCAGCAATTCAGCAAGATTGTGCCTCAAAATAAAAAATAAAAAGGGCTGCAGATGTAGCTCACTGGTAGAGTGTTGCCTGGGTTCAATCCTCAGTCCAAAAAAAAAAAAAAAAAGTCCTTGATGAAGTAGTACAATGGTTAATTTTATTAAATATATTTCATTTAGAATGCCTCTTTTTAATATTCAATGTGATAAAGGGGGAAGTAAGCATAAAGCAGTTCCTCAGCATAGCCAACTACATAGTCACAAGCTGAGCTAGTCATTTTGATTTTTCATAGAATACATGATTTTTTTTTATTTGCAGCAATCTGAACTTACACATATACTAGTCTAGAAATATTGAGACAATTAAAAATGTATATCATGAATGCATAAAGATAATAGCCTATTTTGTCACTTAGTGCCATAAAATATAGAAATTTGTCATAAAAAGTAAAACTTTATAAAAATTTATGTACACGAACACAGATGGTATACAGCATCATTTGTGGTCAAGAGAAATGTAAACAAACAAAGATGCAGTATTAATTTGTAACTGTAACAATTAACTGAAGTACATCTTTACTTGAATGACTTAAGACTGTGATCTAGGCTTTAGTATTTGACAGTGTTTCCAAAATGAAGTTAGCTTACTGCTTCAAGAAAAGCTATTTTATTTTTTTTTAATTTGTTTATTATAAACAAATAGGATACATGTTTCTGTTTGTACATGGTGTAACAGCATACCATTTGTATAATCATACATTTACATAATGATGTTTGAATCAGTTATTTTTTCCTTCCCCCCCACCCCTCCCACCCCTCTTTTCCCACTATACAGTCCCTCCTTCCTCCATTCTTGCCCCCCTCCCACCCCCCATTATGTGTCATCATCTGCTTATCAGTGAGATCATTCGTCCTTTGGATTTTTGAGATTGGCTTATCTCACTTAGCATGATGTTCTCCAATTTCATCCATTTACCTGCAAATGCCATAATTTTATTATTCTTTATAGCTGAGTAATATTCCATTGTATATATATACCACAGTTTCTTTATCCATTCATCAATTAAAGGACATCTAGGTTGGTTCCACAGTCTGGCTATTGTGAATTGAGCAGCTATGAACATTGATATGGCTGTATCTCTGTAGTATGCTGATTTTAAGTCCTTTGGGTATAGGCCGAGGAGTGGGATAGCTGGGTCAAATGGTGGGTCCATTCCAAGTTTTCTAAGGAGTCTCCACACTGCTTTCCAGAGTGGCTGCACTAATTTGCAACCCCACCAGCAATGTATGAGTGTACCTTTTTCCCCACATCCTCTCCAACACCTATTGTTGCTTGTATTCTTGATAATCGCCATTCTAATTGGGGTGAGATGGAATCTTAGTGTAGTTTTGATTTGCATTTCTCTTATTACTAAAGATGGTGAACAAAAGCTATTTTTCAATGAAAGATGAACTTTCAAGCAAAATGAGAAGTTCAGAAAACATATCTGCCACTAGTTGCTTTTATAGCTTCCTAATAAAGATGTGCCTGATTAAAACATCGCTGATATCTAGAAATGTGATTTTTAAATATTGTATAATGGAATGTCACTATTTAGAAGATCTATAGAAATTCAAGAAACCAATATTTTCCAAATGACCAATAAATCACATGCTGATCAAAGATTCATTCTGAGTTAGATAAACCAGATTATTAAAGTAACAGGATAAATGGGATTCCATACTGCAACTAACCTTTCAGAGAATATCACCTGTCAAATTTAGTGTAGTACCAAGATGAGAGTACACTCACTAATCTGAAAGGTCATTAAAATAGTCCTCTCTTCCAACTCCATCCTTCCAGGGACTGTTCGAGAAAACTCACAAACACGATCTCCTTCAACCACTTCAACCAAGACAATACTATGCAACAGATTATATGTAGAGCATATGGGTCAAAATACCTTACACAATTTTTTTAAACTTGGAAGCACTATCATTATTATTTAGTTTTTTATAAGTTTATTTGCAAATATGTAGCCTTATGGAATGTTTGCTTCTGGGCCCTTCTAATGCCATGGCGTATCCTGGGAGCCATGATACGGCTGTGGCTTGGCTAAATGGATCACCAGTTTCCTAAGATTTATCAGCAAGTTTTAGATAAACACATCAGAGGTATGTTCACAATTGTTGGAGGGGTTTCAAAGAGACATTGAAGACTTGCATTAAGTCAGAGGTGGGTATGTCCAACTTTTCTGTGTTCCATTTCTTCTAATCTGATTTGGCAGTGTCTGACTATATTCTTGCTTTGTTGCCACTTCTAAAAATCCACCTGTGTATTAAAAAAGAGAGGGGAGCTGGGCATGCCCATACCTGTAGTCCCAGTCACTTGGGAGTCTGAAGCAGTAGGATCATTTGAGACTGAAGAGTTCCAGGTCTGTCTTTTTCTTCTTTGAGGTGCTAGGGAACATGCCTGGTAGGCAAGTGTTCTACCACTGAGGACACTGATATAAAGCCCCAGTAGAGTACTGGGTGTGGTGGTGCACTCCTATAATCCCAGAGACTTGGGAGATGAGGCAGGAGGATCACAAGTTCAAGGTCAGTTACTTAGATACGAAAGTTGAAGGTAGACACAGACCCTAGTGATGTGCCTTCGACTCCGTGTGTTTATACTTAAGCTAGGAATTCTGCATCACTTTGGTGTTCTTTTCTTCTGTATCAGGTTTCAGTGCATGGTTTGTTGACTCCATAGCTCTGGGTCAGAAGTGAGGCAGAACATCATGGTGGAAAGGTATGGGGGAGGAAAGCAGCTTAAGACTCAGCAACCAGTAAGCAGAGGGCATAAGAATGATTTTTGAACTAAAAATGTTAACACATAATGAGTTCATTATGGATTAATTTACTTAAAAATAACAGTATCTTTAAATTTCATTTTAATTTCTAATATAATAAACATCAGTAAGTATAAAATAAATGCTCTTTGAGGGTCCTCAGTAACTTTTTTTAAAGCGTAAAGGAATTCTGACACCAAAAATCTGGAGAACTGCAGTCCTAGAAAAACACAGCTCAGCAAAACTGACTAAAAAAATAAAAAGAAAATGTAAATAGTCCTTTTTTTTTTTTTTTTTTTTTTTTTTTTTTGCGGTACTGGGGATTGAACTCAGGGCCTTGTGCTTACAAGGCAAGCACTCTACCAGCTGAGCTATCTCCCCAGCCCTGTAAATAGTTCTTGAAGAAACTCAAACTATAATCAAAAGTCTTCTCCTAAAGGTAATTGCAGGCAGTTTCACTGGTGAATTTCCCCAATTATTCAAGGAAGTAAATGATTTACAAGGAAAAACAAAGTAAGTATCCTGAAGCAAAAGGCAGCCCCCAAGGAAAAGGCAGCAAACACTGGAACTTATGTCCACCTTTGTTTTTGTTGACTTTCTGTTCTAGGTCTGCCTCTAATGCATTTTAAAAGAAACCTCATTTCTTAAGTGGTTTGTTTCTTGAAAACAATACTGGAGTCGTATGCAGAGCTATATTTTGGACACTGTGGACAACTCCTGTGTGTGCACTGTGTAGCAACCATACAAAAAGCAATGGGGAATGAACTCTATTCAGGGATGGGTTCTAATCCACCAGAATCAATCATGGTAACTATTTCTCTTGCCAGTGATTAACTTCAGAAAATCAGGACAAGATCAAATTTAAGGATCTTGCATATGTTAAATCTTGTATTAATGAGATGCAAAGAGAAATGTGCTGAGGCTTCCAAGAAATGATCCCTCTCGAGGTAGGTAACAGGAAGCGGCCTTTCCCTTTCTGGATGATGATATGTATAGAATGAAGTCCAGAACCACGGACAGCTGGCTCTTGCCTGAGAGGTGGCCAGCACACAAGAGGATGGAATTGAGAGAAGCAGATATACAGAGTTGGAGAACACCAAAGCTGAAAGTCTTTTACCTTTCATTTTGTAGTGAGTTCACATCCTGTTTCAGTAGCTTTGAATTGGGTTTTCACTTTCTTGCAAATGTAAACATCCCAAATAAATGAATCATAGAATTCATTAAAGAAATAGTTTCATATTGCAAATGTATAACAGTCATTCCCAAGTTTATAGGCTAGACCAATCTGAATTGTTTAAAGAAAGGTGCACCTTAGACATTTGTACTACACGTAGAGTTACCACATGACATTTGTGGCATATTGTATTATTTTGTATGTAAGGGAGAAGCAACTAACACCCAGGAATTCATCCTCATCATATGTCAGGTGACCTTTATTCCTTCTAGTTTGGCTTCACTGATTCAATCATCAGGTATACACAGCTGAGGTAGAGCCTTATACAATAGGTTTACGTTTTACAATGAAGTTATCATATAACCTCAGTGACATTCAGCTCTAGTTCTCTGCAAGAATGTTGTGACAATTCCACAAGATGGGTGACATGTGAGGACACTCATTAAGAGGTATAAGAACATTATACTATGCTTAGTATAGTTAAGACATAACCTGATAAAAGCAGCTTGGGTATCTGCTTCAAGGCAAGACATGACATCATAAGTAAGGTGGATGCGATTCCCGTAATAAGGGACTATAACAGAGTGGCAGCCAGGGGAGCCGGACCCAGAGAGAAGGTGCAAATGGTCAACAGGAAATGGCACTCTGAAGGGCAACACCCAAGCTGGACAACCAAGGAGCCTGTGGGATGCAGTTTAACCTAGTTAGACAGTTTGGGTAGATCTGGAGATGTGCACAGCATGGTAACTATAGTTAGTAATAATGTGCTGTATGCTTGAAAACTGCTAAGTGAAGTAATTACCACAAAAAATGATTAAATGAAGCTAGTTAACATATCCATCACTTCATACTTATCATACAATGTTCTTGAAGGAAGAAGGAATCCTGGAAAGTTTACTGGGCACTGAAACTGAGTAGTCTTAGGTCTTCGAAACAAGACAGATTCATCTCTAGCCACTCAATGCTTATATCTATCTTGAGAAATTACAAAGAAATCTAGGTATCCTCTTGCATCATATATGTACATTTTCCTGAAGTATGCAGCTTAATTATATTTAGTTACCTTTTTAAATTGGTTCTTCTTACTTACATGTGACATAAATAATTTTGATAAAATTATACAAGCATGAAATTTTCTTATTCTAATTAGGACCCCATTCTTGTGGGTGGGCCCAATTCACTTAAGATATTTTCACTTATACATGGAATTTATGCTAGATTTATTCTACTGTATTTAGTTGCCTTTTTGATAAGCACACATGAAGGGGAAATAAACATTCTGTGTACATGCTACACCAGGAAGCTACACTCAGTCGTGTCCTCATGTTTCAAGGAGCTGCTTTCCCTCACCCAGGGGAAAATGCACTTACATGGTGAGATTCACTGGATTCTTTCTTTGAAGATGTGTTTCACTTAACCAGCATGTTTCCTGTCACTATAGAGAAACACTGTCCTTTAGACTAAATAATGCAATGTTTCCAGTTATGACACTGTGATCCAGAAGGGAGATAACAAATAGGTTGGAACTATAATAAGTAAAATAATTTGTATTCTGCTGGTTCTATTAGTAGGTAATATGAAGCATTAAAGGCTTAATTAATGAATTAATCAAGAAAGTATGTCTATTCTCACTGTAAATTAGTATGTATCTTCTTTAAGCATTACATGCAAAGTCACTGGGTGAGCACACACTTGTACACTGAACAAGCTGGCCCCTGCCTAACTTTGATGACCATAATCCAGAGTTTCCTTCCTTTCTCCATAATATAATTTAGTGAGTAACTAAACATGCTTTTACCATCCTACATAATAGTGTATCATTAACATGTAACATTCAGATCAATTCAGAAGATGTAAAGTATAAAGTACCACCTTTCTAATGAGAGGAGTGAAGGAGACCTCTTTTAACATGGAGTATATATTCTGATCTACTGAGTTGAACCAAAGCTTCTGTCTAAAATGATTACTTCAGAACCAAATATATGTTTTAAGAATACACCATATAGAATATAACATAACATTCTAATTTCTCTTAATTTAACAAAAAAATGGACAGAAGGCAAAATGAAAAAAAAATTTATTTCCTGTATTTTATCCACTGTCAATACTGTATTTTGATGTAACATATTTGCCAAAAAATCCCCTCAGCTTTGATTTTCCATTTTAAACAACTACAATATTTACAAGCTGTTTAGAGTAACACTCAGACACACACACACTCACAGACACACGCAAGTACATATATCCTTACCTCTGGTTTATACTGAATGCTGGTAAAGGCAATGAATACTTTCCAGAGCCCATGATCAGAAAAAGGAAACCCATTTTTCTTTCTCATACCTATTCTCCTGGATAGTTTTAATATTTCTCCTTTCATTTCCTCATGCAGAGCTCATTGCCAGACTTGTACAGGGTTAACATAACTGATTTTTACAATTCAATTTTACTTAAACTATAAGCTTTTAAAAAGCATAAGCAGATATGACCCCCACCCATTTTCATTATTTTGGTTGTATAATCAAGCTTCATATATAAAAAAATCTTGTTCAACTACAAGTACACTAAACCCGAGAGTCATCTGGAGCAGCCATCTCATTCTGTCAGTTCTATGTTCTAACTTCCTGGGTATCACCTCAGCTCTGCAGGCAACACCCAGGAATTCATCCTCATCACATCTCAGACGACCTTTGCTTCTTCTAGCTTGGCTCCACTGAATCATAAAAGGTCAGGGACAGAGCTGAGGCATAAGAAAAGGTAAGACCCTATATAATAGGTATAAGTTTAGAACAAGTTGTCATTTGACCTTGCAGTGACAATCAGCTCTAGTTTCCCCAAAGTGTTGATTCCGCAAAATGGCAGATAATGAAGTTCAGCTCACAATGAGTTATTTACCCTAATTCAGAAATAATATATGGCATATAGGCAATAAAGGGAAATTCTTATCACACATAATTCTTGATAGGTGACTCTGGTGAGGTGATTCATAGCAGAAAATATACCTCTGTTTCAAGCAAAATTAATACTCTATTCATATTTTAACAGATCTATTTTATAATAATTCCTTTCCAATTACAGCTCTTATCTAAACATTTAATAAGTTTAAAACAAGTCTGGGTATTTATCAACTAGATTATTCTTAAAGAGAAATGAAGAGAGGCTGATTTTTAAATACTAAAAAAACCCTACGCATATTCAATGTAATATTAAAATTTATGCTGCCTAAATACATTGTAGTATCTAGTTTGCCTTTTTCTCCTGATCAATAAAAATCAGTATCCATATAAGATTGAAAAAGAAAATTCAAAGTTCACTAACAGGTTTCAGGTACCATTTTAGCCTTGATTGACATTATTCTTTCCACTCATCCTGGAGTTAAAGGAAACTCCTTTAGAATAAAAAGGGTCATTTTATGCCTTATTTGAACAATGTAGCATATCAAAAGAAAAAAAAATTAACAGGGTCTGGGTCCAAAGTGATTTTATATGATTATTTTACACTATAATGTAAAAGAGAATGAGAATGAATACAGAGGACTTTAAAAAAACTAAGAAACTCCAGAAAGGGATTAATCTATATTCATGAAAAAACAATTAAATATAAAGGTAATAAACAACCTGGGAAGCAGTTTATAGTTTTATAGCTACTAAACATAAATTCAAAGAATTCTCACATAAAACTACTATTATTTTTTTCTCAAGTCACATACTTGTTTAGGGCAAAGAATGCTTTAAAGTTAGCTTAAATTAAAAGACAATTTTAGATATTGGACAAACCCTAAGTTTGAAAGACCCAGTTCTAGATGAACAGCTCAATACTTCAGATGAGCTTCTAAGCAGAGGCAGAGGATACTGTTTAAAGCAAAGAAGAATTTATTAAGGCTAAGTTACCCTTGCTTAGATGTGCAGCTGCATTTCATATTTTGATAGGAGATGAAAAAATATACTAATCCAGAAGGTAAAACACATCTTCTTGATGAGCCACAGTTTCCTATAAGAAAATTTATTATTTTCCTTGGCTGACATTTGGTGCCCCAAGAATTTCCATATATCCTTCATGATAGAAATATTCTTCAAAATACTTCAAATCTAGTGGAATGTAATCCTCCAGTAATAGAGATCCAATGAAGGCAAAACACTAAATTAAGTCTGTTCGCTAATTTCCTAAAAGATAATCTCATCTTTAAAAACGTACATATAGCCTCATGAGGACTCACCCAAATTCCATAAACATTAACATCTTATGTTAATTTAGATTCTTGGAAAAATTAAAGCTTTTTAGCAAAAAGTCAACATTTAAAGTTTTATCGAATATTGACAGTGGTGTAAAGAATTTGCACCAAGGTATAATATAGAAGATAAACTAAAAGCCTAATTTGTAGTAATAAAACGCTTTCTGTCACTAAATAAGAGGAAAAAAACTTAAAGACAACAACTTACAACTCATTCCAGGATTATACTCTCAAAAGAGAGATAAAAATCAAACAAGAATAAACAAAGATTTCAATCAAGCAATTTTACTTAAAGGAAATAAAAAACTAGAGTTTTAATCATATCTCTTTGCTTTCAAATTATGAAACTCTGAAAGTTTTGGCAATAATGAACTAAAAACACTAGTGTATGCTTAATTCTTATACATTAATGAAAATGATTAAACAGAGAATTTAAACAAATAGCTCACTATTCTCTGGAAGAAGAGGGGAAAGGAACAAGATATTTATAGTCAATTTATTATATAGAAATAAACACTTTCATTAATTTAGATCAAATTATTAAGACATGTCATTCTTTAATTTTCACTATTTCCCCTGATGTAATTAGAAAAGTATTATGATTTTTAAAAGACTATCAATTTTAGATTTAAAATATAAGAACAGGGCTTCTCTTAGGGTTCTTTATTTATAAATTCAGTAAAGAGTTATAACAAAAAGTCAACTTGTTTCAAGAAAAATGTCCACCAACTGCTATCCCAAATTAAGACTCAGTATATATGTTCCATACAAAATCCAGTTTTGCATTTGAAATCTAAATTTTCAGAGTATCTAATGTATCAATGGGGGGGCAGTGATGGCTAAGAATAAAAAGAATTCTAGTCTTTCTGATGGAATCATCTGAAGTTCAGATTATTTAGTTCTTTTGTGTGGAAAATGGATCATCTTCCAAGACTGAGAAGTCTCTACTTGTCTATTGTCAAGGACCATGAAAAAAATCATATTAATTTCAGAGAGGGAGCAAGCAGCAGGGAGTATAATCTCTTTGAGAAGTTTTAAAAATTAGATAGATCATATATTCAGTTTCAGAAAAAAACAACACTGAACTTATGCTACACCACAGATTTGCCAAAATGAGGCAAATATACAACATATCAGGAAAATACACATTTTCAATGGTCGACTTAGAAGGGTTCCTTTGTGTAAAAGTTCAGTAAAATATTTGGCAAATATTTTTAAACAGTAACATTTGCAAAGTGTGAAGTCTATGGAAATGTTAACACAAGGCACATTGGGTTCTGAATAACCAAATAATTTAAAATTAGAAAAAAGGAAAATAAAAAGGTTCTGAGTGGAAATGTCAAAAGATTCTTTATATCAGTTTTTGCTTTCTCAGTCTTCATTTCCTGTGCTGCAATGTTATGTTATCCTGTGGTATCCACAAAAGAACTAGTAGGGAAAACAGTTCTTTTCTGTCATCTTATCAAAAGATACTATAAACCTGTATGGTCCAACACAGCAGCCACCAGGCACAAAACTACTGAGTATGTGAATTATGGCCAGTGCATGCCACGTGTTGAAATGCTAATACCTTGGACACACTGGATTGAATAAAATGTACCAGAGTTAATTTAACCTTTTTTTTTTTTCTTTTCTTTTTAACTCTCTATTCACAGTGGGTAGAAAGATGGCTGCTCCTAAATGCTCAGAGATGTACAATTTTCTTTGGAGTTTCAAACCAAAGGGAAATTTTTCTTAATTTAAAAAACACTGAAAGTTGCAAATTAAAACTAAATTGCAGTCCCATATAGCCCAATTGTAAATCTGAGTTATATATTTCCCTGAATACACACTTTAAAAAAAGATACAATTTATGAGACAACATGAATTAAGTCAATTTCACAGTTATAAATATTTCAAATTACAAGCATACAATATAAATTACAGGAAATAAAATTCAAGTAATAGAAAAAGAAGAGGTTGGGGAAAGCAAAGTTATTAAAGAGGGATACAACAATAAGAACTGCACCATTTGGGTAATTTTGTTTGAAAAAAAATTTACTTGAGAAACTGAACTTCATGTGAATAACTTCAAGAGCCAGGGACTCTTAAAAGAAAAGGCAATCAGTTCTTTCTTTAAATTCCTGGACATTCATCTTCTTTGAAAAGCAAAAGCATTTTCTTCCAAGAACTGACCCAGGCAGAGCATGCCCTGGGCAGGAGAGGCCTCATCAAAGATGTGGACACAGTAGCTGGCAGTAGTGTTCACATGACCGATCCACTGACCACTAGCTCCAGGAAGCATCAAGATGAAGCTATGTGTATCTTGAGATTTTGTATTCATCTTAGAGAACACATCCAACACACTGGCATGAAGTACACAGACTACCAACAGAAAAATGAGCAGCACAGTTCTTGCCAACTATGTTTATCAGGAAAGGAAGGGTTAATCCAAAGGCAATTTAAATAATGGTATTTTATTTTTATATATAAATAAATGTTCTGAGAAATCTCAGAATTTAGTGCATTGTTGTAAAAAATTAGTGCAGTTTTCTTTCATTAAAGTTTTTAGCGCTCGAGGAATAAGATAGATCTCTGTCTATTCATCGTCTCTCTCACTGTACATTTAACTTTTATAATGCTAAGTGTCAAACTGAACACTTCCAAAGGGGTCTTTTGTAAAAATCAAGGTCAATGGATTTCATGTTCCATGACAACACATGGCAATTATTTTTGGCAAAGAAATTAGAAAAATATGAGATCATAGTTTAAGAAATTAAGAGTTTGTTGATTTAAAGCATAAGCAATGCATAGGAAAAACTTTTTAAAGATGTATTTTAACAGAACTTTATCTTCCATGCAAAGTGTTTCTTGGTGGTTAACTTAAAAAAATATTTCAGCTTTATTTGGGAATGGAGACAGTGACAAGAGTCAGGGTGAAAGGCAGGGGTGCTGAACCAAGCCACTATTTGCCAGTCTCTCCCACATAGGATCAAAGTGATCCCGTGGGTATCTTCTGTGAGCTCCTCTCATTTTCCAAGGTTTCGGAAATGAGAGGGAAAAGAAATGTGGCTATGACACACCAGCTCACACTTCAGCCCCAAGTTCTAGTACCCCAGTTTCAATCACAGTCACGTATTTATCATCAATCTGGACCAGAAGCACTGCCTTGTCGATGTGGGATCTCGTACCTGGGTCTCTGCTGCAAGGTGCCCATCGGTGAATCACCTAAAGACTCAGAACAAAAGAAGCAGTCAGTGGTGGAGACGCTGAATGCACTCACCTACTCTCGTCCCTTGGGAGCAGAGGGAGCAATTCTGTTGAGAATCAAGCTCCAAGACATAAGCCAGCCAAAACCAAGTACACGAGTCACACTATGAAAAAATGCTGGAGAAGCAGGCATCTTCAAAAGAGAACTTACATGGCCTTCCATGCCCTCCTGAGGACTCCAGTCTTTCCAGCTGTTTCTCCCAGCTTTTAACCGAATTCCCTCATCAGGCCACTGTAGCTCTTTCCTTTTTGACAGGTTGATCCCTTCTAGGATTTGGCTGGGATCCACAATCTACATTGTAAACAAACAAAGATCATTTACAATTCATTTTTTTCTTGATGAAAATAATACAATCCCAAAGAAAAATTTCTTTCAGGGGACTCTTTATATTTCAAGATCTCTGCTGACTCAGTGGAAAAAAAATTCTAAAGAGACGCATCCCCAATTCTTTACAGCCTAGTGGTAGAGGTGACTGTGGTGGTTGGGTCAATGTTGAACAGGGAACAAGTACTGCCACTGCAGACATTGTTTGCTATCCATTTTCAGATTGGCAGAAACTTTTTTTCCAACATTCATTCAAAAGTGCTTTAATCTTCTGAATAAATAATATAGAAGGCTGAGAGTTCTGCACTCAACTGTAAGACATAAAAACAAAAAGAGCAACAGAAATGCAAGACTCTGGGCCTACTCACTTGGACTCTGTAAATCACTTCCCCCTTCTTGGCGTGTGAATTATTTGCAGGACTTAAGGTGTTGCCTGGCTGGGCATCTGTGGCACTGCTCTGACTCCCCTCTGTCCCAAGAAAGCCCACAAGAGTATGATGTTTGCAGGCGGGGATGCTTTGGCTGGAGCTGCTGGAAGAAGGAAGGCCATGCTGCACACAGGCCATCCCGCTCTGACTGGAGGGCTCCATCTGGTTCACCATAGAGAGGCGGGACTGGATGGATGAGGGCAAGTTTCGAAGTGATATCTGGCTGGTGGAAGAGCGCCGACAAGGCACAAATCCTGTGGTGGACATCCGGAGAGAGGAATGCCGGCTGCTGTAGCAGTAGGAAGACTGGCTGGCCACAGAGGCCCGAGCAGGGGACTGTCTGACCAGGCTCGACTGCACAGAGTGAGCGCTGTGGCTGGTGCCTGCGGGAACAAGGACAGCCTCACTGGAAGTGCAAGAAGTCACGTGAGGTGTTTTCATGCTGCAATTTCCAGACTTTCTCCCTCATTATTCAGTAAGTTTACTTGGTAAAAACTTAAAGTTACCAGAAAGAAAGACATAAAAAACTTAGAGCAAATGTCAGGATTGGGATAAATTCTAAACTATCTTTCATAGAAATACTTCTTCAGAACAAGAATATTTCCTTAATACATCAGAAATGAAATATTTCACAGAAATGAGTCAAATATTAAGAAAAAATACATGTAAGTGAGATTATGCAGAAGTGGAATCTAAAAAAGTCAGACTCAAAAATAGTGTAGAATAGTGGTTGCCAGGGGAAGGGAGAAGAGAAATGGGGCGATGCTGGTCAAAGGGTACAATGTTTTAATTAGACAGTTCTGGTAGCTCTGGAGACGAGCACAGCATGGTGACTACAGTTAGTAATAATGTGCTGTATGCCTGAAAACTGCTAAGTGAGCACATCTAAAATGTTCTCACCACACATTATAAAAATGGTAAGTATGAGGTGATGGATATGTTAACTAGCTTCATTCAATCACTTCCTGCCTTATGTACCAAAGGTATATATGATCTTTTTGGAGATTAGAAAAAGACAGATGCTTATGAAAGACCTGTCACATGGCAAGCTTTCCAGATACTATTTCTCCAAGTATACTACTGCCCTTTTTCATTTATTCCAACAACAAGCAACTGCCTCTCGAAAGAAGCGAACGCTACCCTGACCTCTCCATGAAGATTAAGGGATCACTACTGAATACAAATTATCAGTGACAATGAATAGTAGGCTCTTCTATGTCCTTTCTCAAGTGGCTTGATATGGTTCTTCAGACTTGTCTTTTTCCTGATTCATAAAAGTAAAGTGAAGATTATTAGGAAATAATCATTAGTTACACTGAAAACTTAGCTATGGATATTTTATACCTGAACATAAAAAAGAGCTAATCAATGTTAAAAGTAAAAGATACATTTAAAGAAGCATATCACTTTGAGGGAAAAAATAACAGTTTAAATGTTGATCATATATCTTCTGAATAGTCTTAATTCTAATTCAATTAGATTTTTTAAAAAAAATATAAGTAAAAGTTTTAAAACTTTATCTATGCAAAGCAACAGGAGGAGAGGGCAGTGCTGACCCAACTGACCAGATGCAGGGGAACAGATGAGGCCTGACTCCTGCTGCATGCCAGGGCTCTGGTCAAAGGTGAATTAGTAAAAGTACATTCATAACCTTGCTCCAGGGAAATTTTTCTTAAACAGAATAAGGAAAACACTAATCATAAGGAAAAAGATTAGTGGATCACTCTACACTGAATTTAAATTAAAAATTTCTTGTGTTAACTGAAATAAATCAAACTCAGAAGTTAAACATTGCATGTTTTCCCTCGTATGTGGAAGTTAGAAAAAAGGGGAAAAAAGGTAGCAGGTCTTATGAAAATAGAAGGGAGACAATGGGGAAGGTAGAGGGGGAGAGAAAAGGGAGGTACTAGGGAACTTAACTGACCCAATTATACTGTTCATAAATGTGCATAAGCAAATTGGTAAAAATGAATCCCACTATTATGTGTAATTATAATACACCAATAAAACAAGAAAAAACAAAATAAATAAAATTAAAAACTTCTCACTGACAGAAAGCAATCCATTCTTTTTTTTTTTTTTTTTGGTACCAGGGTTTGATCCCAGGGGTACTTAACCACTGAGCCACATCCTCAGCCTCTTTTAATTCTGACTGAGAGACAGGGTCTTGCTAAATTGCTGAGGCTGGCATGATCCTCCTGCCTCAGACTCCTGAGCTGCTGGGATTACAGGCATGTGCCACTGCACCAGGCACAAGTCACTCTTCAAAAGAAGAAAATGAAAAGCCAGGGGAAAGAATGGGAAAAGATATTTCTGCAGTACGGAAAATTAACAAAGAATTCAAATACAGAATACACAAATATATAATAACAAAAAAAGATAACTGTAAGGAATCCCACGAAAACCACGCTGGACATGGGAAATCACATAAGGGAGTTTATTAAGCAAACAGAACAGAGTGTCTCCCTGCAGGGTAAGAGAGAAAAGGAGAGGAAAAGAGAAAGAGCGCTCGGCAAGAAAGAGTGTGGAAAGTCAGGAGGAGAAAGAAAGTGAGTCGGGGGAGAGAAAGCATGAGAAAAGATGGTGGCAAAGCTGTAATTCTGCTGGGCTAACAGGAGACCAATAACGGAGAAGGATACTTGCAAGCTGACTGATGAACCAATAGCTAGCTAGGATGTTCACAGACTGGCAGCAGTTGGGAGGGGGGGAAATGGCTACAACAGAAAGGGCAGGGAGAGCAGCTTTCAGACTGACAAGCTAGGTTGTGATGCAGCAGAAAAGGGGGTGTGGGGTGGGGAGCAACTTTGTATTACAGTAACCAAGTAGAAAAATAGGCAAGAAAGAACAGGCAAAAGTCATTTAAAAAAATTTCTAATCTTGGGTATTAGAGCAAAGCAAATAAAAACAATAAAATCAAAGACTACCCCACCCCTACGCCTGCAAGCAGGAGCAGAGAGGAAAACTGATGATACTCCAGGTGGGGAGATCTGTTGATGACTTAAACTCCTTCACGACTGCTAAGTACACCAACCAGTGAGAAAACTTTCTGGAAAGATTTTTGGCATTAGGTACCTAGAGTCTTTCTCAAAAGTTCTGTCCTGGTGAGTTCATTTTTAAAATATCCAGCCTAAGAAAACAGTGATTACAAAGCTTTATTATACAAAGACTATTACAATATTATACTGAAAAAACCCAGTCACTGTTCATTAGATGATAAAACATAATTATATATTATTAGTCTTTAAAATGGCATTTTAAATACTGAAGCAAGAATTAAAGACAGGCAGTTAGTGTAGATAGGTAATCTGGTTGGATCATGAAGATGGAGGCCAGTTTGGGTCTGGGAAGTTGAAGGCAGCCTTTGGGGGATTGAAATGTTAATGCCTCCAGAGCCCTTTCTCCTCCCTTACCTAGATAACCTACTCCAAGTCCAATCCGTTGCTAAGGTAACCAGTCCCAGGAATTGCCCCTCCCTGCAGGGAATTGTGAAAGTTGTTAATTAATGCCTCCTGGGCTGCTGCCTGCCGGATTACTCCATTTAGCCCTTCCCCCTGCCCATCTGCTTTCTTACCTTTTGGCCATCCCACCAGCATCTCCTGGGCCTAGTCACATACAGGAAGGAGAGAGACAAGGGGGAAGAGGGCAGGAAAACAAAGAGTCTAAAATGTATAAAAGGGGCAGAATGCTCTCACTTCTTGGGAAACCAGGACACTAATTATGGCCCCCTTCTCCCTCCCGGGAGGAGTCTGTATTACTATTTTTTAAATAAACCCTGCTTTCTATGCTTGCCTGGGTGCACTTCTCTAATGTTCAAACTTCAACACTGGAGGAAGCAGAACTCATCACTGATAACTGGCGGTATCACTACCAAGTAAATATATACCTATATATCTCAAGATTTTACATACATCAATTATTAATAAAAACTTGGGTTAATGTACAACTGAGTGTCAAGCAATAGATCAAATGATCTATTTCCAAGTAGATAAGAAGCATTCCCCTCTTTCTACACTCGTAACTGGCCCCCATGCCTAAAAGGTTCATATTAAACAAAAATCTTCCCTCGTGTTACCTAGAGTTGGAGGGTAAGATGTGGCAGGCGGATGGAGTCCAGTTCCTGATCCCTGCCCAGGATTTCCAGAGCTTCCCTGGGACATGTTGCTGTGGGGATCATTGGCAGTTGTTGCATTGTTACCCACACAGGAAGTTCCACCTCCAGTATCAGAATCTTCAATATTGCCACCACTGTTACATCCGGCTCCACAACCTTTCCTGAGTCTAGGATCAAATACCAGAGTAGAAAGTATTATCCTAAGATCACTACAAAATTGGTAATTCATTTCTTTTTCCAGCTATTCTGAGCCATTAACACTACCAATATTTACCTTTCAAAGTCTTTTTTTTTTTTTTTTTTTTTTACATTACTGTGTACTGAAACCAGCGTCTTGTGCATGCTACAAAAGTTCTGTACTACTGAGATATACCCCCAACTCTGTTTATTTTGTTTTCAGATAGGGTCCTACTAAGGCGACCAGCCGACCTTGAATTTACATTGCTTCTACCTCAGCCTCCAGGGTAACTGGATTCACAGTGTGTACATCTTGTCTGACCACCTTTAAAAGTCTATGATATAGGTAATAATAGAAACAAAATCTGTTTCCAAAGAATGGCTTCTTATACTCAATGCCTCAAATCTTTCCAGTCTTCTTGACTTTTACATCCTCTGTCATCTTTCCTAACCATAATGAAGAACTATATAAAACACAACTGCTCCATTAAGATCTTAGCTGGAAACAGAATTCTTGGCAGTGTCTGTTTACTGATCCCTGAAGTGTGCAACCCCTGAAAACCCAGTGAATTCATACTGCTACTGGAGCATCCTTCAAGAGAGGTGCTGTATCCATTTTTCCTTTTGTTTTGTTTTAATGTAGGGTGACTAAATGTCCTGGTTGGCAATGACTCTCTCAGATTGGCAGTGAAAAGTCCTGCATCCCAAGAAAGCTCTTAGTCCTGGGCAGATCAGAACAGCAGGTGACCTTATCTCTATGGCATTTCTCTTAGGGGGAAAGAGCTTAACTTCTTCAAGGCAATTCCAGCACAACAGGCAATTTTTAGAAAGAAAAATTTTTTGAACACTTCCCTGGGTTTCTACATTCCTTCTTCTGTTTGGACAGGGACCAATGTTAAAATGGCAGGGCTTGACTCTGAATATTGGGCACTTGCTGGAAAATTTTTTAAAAACTCTTTTAAGAGTTTTCTGATCTAATCACCAGATTCTGTTTTCCTTAAACTCTGATATTTAAGACCGAACAACTCTTGAGAAAATGAAAACAACATTCTGCAGTATATTTTTACCATTCACCAAACTGCGATGCTCCTACACCATATACTATAACTTACTACTCAAATGGTACAGAGAAAATTCACATGCATCCTACAGCACACTAGAAAATTGAGATTTTGGTGATGACTGGATTGTTAAAAAGGCAGAATTTCTGCATCTCACAACTATGAATTTCAACATGTAAAAAGTATTCTCCCTACTGTACTGCTGGAATAAAATGATAAAACAAAACAGAGCAATCAGCTTGAAAGTTTCTTCAGTGTTTTCTCTTAAAATCTGCCCTGTTTCTGTCTACTAGTGGCAACATATGGCAACAGGATAAAAAAAATTAAAGGATTATTCAAGGTTCAGACACTAGAGCAGTGATTCTTAACCAGAGTTATATATTAGATTTATCTAAAAAGATTTTGAAGATAAAAGTGCTCAGATATACTTCCTAAAGTTCAGATATAATAGATTTATATTGTGCAGGGCATGTATATTTTTTTCTATAAACTTCCCAATGAGCAAATGCACACTGTCTAAATAATGAGGGCCACGATATACTACCACAGAAAAATACAACCCCATGGCTTACCTGTGCCAGGTTGACACTATGAAGTTTCTGATATTTCCCAAGCTGATAGGTCCCCCAAGAATTTCTTTAAGCTGTTCGTGGCTATCAGAGTAAGAAGTTGTCAGGGGCGAGACAAAGATTGGGTAGCCAATAGGTTGGTCACAAGATGAGTTTATCATGTTTCGAAGAGCTTGCTTTGCATTCTGAATGCTACCTCTCTCTGGGTTACGATTACGAAGAAAAACAAGTTCCTGCTGTTGCCCAGCCCAAAGACCTCGGACACATTCCTTATTCACCTGGAAACCAGAACATGAGGAACAAGTTAAGGGGCCAAGGGGCCAAGGGGCCAAGAATACAATTCAGACAAACAGCAGAAATGGGAGGGATACTAAAGAGAGAATGCCAACCCACTATGAAAAGTGATAAACAAACATGAATGGATCATCCATTTGAATAGACACACATACACACACACACAGAAAAAGAGTGAACCATTTACAGTTCGCTTCTAATCACTATTTAGCTATGCTATTATTTTGTAATCTAGAAATTGAAACTAACAATATGGTGCGGACTTGTTAAGAAGAGATGCTTCCCAGATTGCATATATAAAAAATAAAAAGACCTGCCATGTAATGAATTTAAGATTATCAACACTGAAATGAAAAATTTTAAGGTTTTTATATAGAACAAAAGAAAATTTCAGGACAGAGTAAATGATTGATACATTAAGTGCTTGTAAATAATAAGTGCTAACATAGTATGGGAAATGTATTCACATCTTAAAAATTGTGGTCAAGATATCCATTTGTGGGTTTTTTTTTTTTTTAAAGACTCAAATCAATGATTCAAAAACTTACTTTAATGACCCTAAAGCTCAGGTAACGCCTATTGAGCATGATGATTTTATATTCATTGGTGCCATCATCCATGACATGCCGCAGAGCAAGCAAGGAGGGAGAGTTGGCAAGGACTGCACTCCGCCACGCGGGGTCCCCTTCATGGGCTATCACGAGGTTCTTTTCATGAGATACAATGGCCTCGTAGAGCACAGTAGGGTCGTCATATTCATCTGGAGAAGTGAAATGATCCTAAATACACAAGAAATACAAAACATAAGAGTTTTTTAGGAAAAGAAGAAAATGACTTCCAAGATAAGAATGAATTATATAGTTACTAAGTGAAAATTCTTATAAACTGGTTTAATACAAATATTTTCTATCCAATAGTATTAGGGATAAATTATAGATTCTAATTATAACCAGGTTAGGAATTAGTTAACTACTGCTATACTGCTTTATTGTCAATTCTTCAATCCAACCCTCTCTTCTACATTTAGATAAATATCATTTCCAATCTTTATATATTGTCTTTTTCTCTTTCAAGTTGGTTTTTCATACCTTTAGTCATATATATTTTTCCTGACAGGACTGTTTACTATTACCAGTTAAAGGGAGATCTAGAAGAGGTCTCTATAATCATGTTCTTTTTAAAACTAGGTATTTTTCACATAAAGCAATATCCCTGGGAAATTCGAATATTCCATTTTATCTTGCCTCTCTCTAGTTAAGATATAGCTCAAAGATCTGAATTTTGTGCACAGATTAATTATCCTGGTCCTAGAGGAACTAGTAAAGTTTTCCCTAAGGAGCCACTTGGTCTTAATAACTACACATTCACTTGATAAGTATTCATTATCTACCCTGTACAAGATTCTGTGGTAGGCAGCATAAATGAAACACAGGAGTATATGAAATGTATCACCTTTTACAAATCTACAAATTAATAGGGGATACAGGACATATATAGAAATAATCATAACACAAACCTGAATTTCTGAAATGACATGTCATTAAGGAAATGCTAATATTATACTGGCTGCCTTCATATTTATAGTTAGGAGGCTAATAAATTTCTACATTCAGGTAAGTAACTCATTGGTACCCAAACCCAGTGACTGAAGAATGTGTTCCCTGAAGAAGAGAAGAGTGAGAGTACGAAGGCAACTGTCCCAAGGATGCAGCCCCTAAATCTGGGCTACCCCAGACTATGAAAATACTACTATACGTGTGAATGACACGTCATAATGTAAAAATCATATTTCATTTGACTCATACAACAACTCTGTCAAGAAAGTTGAGATAATACCTGAATTTTACATGTCTCAAAACTGAAGCTCAAAGGAACTGAGCTGTTTGCTGGGTTTCAAAAGATCATAAATTGCAGTGTCAGAACTTCAACAGTACTACTAAAACTTCCTTACAAAATTCTCTTGAATGCATGCTCTCAATCTCTTGCATAAGAGTCCTGGACCCTGGTTCTGTTTCTAAAGTACCCGGTCTAAGACAACCTTTATAACCTAACAAACAAATCAGCAGTCTTGGACTTCTGAACATCAAAAAACTCTCCTTTCTGTTAACACTGAGTTTGCATTTCCCATGCCAGCAGATACTTCACACTCTGTACTCTCTTGTAGCAGTCAGGGAAGGAACACTATCTTTGTATAGTAGCATTAATACAATTATTTGAATGAAAAATGAAAGTCCAGACTTAGGAAACAGTCACATTCTAAATAAAATGGACACAAAGTTACAAAACATCAGGCATGCCAAAAATGGAGAAGGTTTAATCTTGTTCAAATATTTCTTTTCATTGGGCTTAAAATGTGACAAATTCTGAAGTTTAAAAAACATTTTAACATGTGAAGTCATTATCTTTTTCTTTTAAATGCACTGAATTTTGTCTTAAAATTCTAAATCTAATCTTAAATAAGGACTACAGATCCCAAATGAAGGTTTTCTCCATTCCATTTTTCAGAGGTTTTCAAAGAGTCTATCCTAAATTAGTAATGCTCCTAAAGAATATAGGATAATAGCTTAAATCCAGTATTTCTGATAGTAGTAAAATCATTTGAAGTGTAATTCACCTTATATGGCAGGGAAGGAGGTGGAGGTGGGATTCAACCAGATTTGGGCACAGCAGATGAATTTACCACCTGGTCCTCACCATCAGATCTGATTAACTATAGGCAAGTGAAATGAGGAAGAACAACTACCAGTACATAATTTCACCATATTTTTTTTTGAGGGACTAGGGATATAGCTCAGTTGGTAAAGTGCTTGCCTTGCGTATACAAGTCCCTGGGTTCAATCCCCAGCACCACAAACAAACCAAAACAAAAATAAAAACAATATTTTTTTGAATAATCTAGGCTTGGAATGTGTGGGACCTCAATTTAATTTTAATATCCCAGTTGGATTAATTAATTAAGGCTAGATTTGTCCTAACCACTTATTATTCTATGTAATACTATAAGTGAAACCCACCTCAGTAACAACAGCACTTACATCACTGAAGTGTTACTATACCACATTTGGAGCTGGTGGATGTTCACTCAGAAGGAGGCCTAAATGATAATCATTTGAAGGCTAAACAAGTATTGTAGGAATCAAAAGCCTGTATTTTCAGCTTGTCATGGCTTTAATTTTTCTTCATGTCCAAATTGGTCACTCTCTAATATTAATATTCACTTTTATTATATACATTTAGAAACACAGGTTCAGGACGCTAAGATTAAATGTCTTGCCCAAAATCAAGTTTTTCTTTGGTCTAGATGAGAACGTTTCTCAAAATGTTCCTAAACACATAATGTGGAAGTCAAATGAAGAAGTTCCAGTACACCCCAGTGATGAATTAAAAAAAAAAGTTCATTTTTTTTACCTGATGAAGTTTAATGGACATACGGATTCCAGGGACTACTACTTTTCTTAGCAACTCCATGTCAGCAAAGATCCATTCATCTCGAATTGAAGAAATACGGAAATCTCCTTTAAATAGGGCATGCAATCCATAGAGGAATGACTCTAAATTACTGTTAAGATTGGAAATAAAAGTTCATGTATTTTGGCAAAGGTCTCCAAGACACTGATGCTTACATCTGGTTGTGTATCAGAATCGTTTGAGAGTGTTTTGAAAATACAGAATCCAAGAACTAAAGTCAGAACTCTTAAATCACAATCACAAGAGACTGGGCCTTGTTTGATCTGGGACCCTTGTGCATGAAGCACTTTAACAGTGAGTTCATGAAAATAAACTCTTATAGGCAAAGAGAGCCTATAAGTTAAAATAAATTAGTAAGTGTCTAATGTAAAACATGTAATCACCAAAAACTTAAAATATGCATATTTCTTAATTTTAATTTGTTTGGATGTATGTTAATAAATCTAGTTTATATTGGAGTTCCCAAATTTAACATATAACTATGTTAGAAATATAAATGTTCTTGACAAAGACTACAAGGAAAATGGAGAAAATTAAAGTAGGTATATTTATTAGAAAAATAGATATAAATGGGACTCCTCCCAATTCAACTTTATAGGGTGATTTTATTTTAAAATGTCTTATATCCATTAAATCATCATTATCAATAGTTGTTCACATGTGAATTTTAAAAGTCAGTTCTATTAATCAGTTAACAATACTCAACTGTATGTTTACAAAAGATCTATAAAAATATAAAATCAAAGGAGACTTGGAATAAAGTAACATAAAATGACTGCTTCCATAAAAATGATTTCAGATTTAGAAATCATTTCTTCTTGAAAACAGAAATGGCTGCTTTACCTGGACATATGGTGGGATGCAGTTCCCAAAGCCCTCCGTCCTAGAACACAGAGTCCATAACAAAGAGTCACCAGTGATGAATCTTTGTCCACATCCAGGGGCTTTAAAAACCAAAGAACATTAGTTATCAGAAAGGTAATAAAGTATTTAACAAATCAGAAGATATCTAACCAATAAACTGCAGAAAGGAGAAAGAACTCAACTAGTATACAATTAAAGAAGAAAGAATGATTTTTTAATTTCTGTATAATATGCAAGTTAGAACACTGCCTTGGAAGGAAACTGTGGAAGAAGAGTATGAGGTAGTTTCTTAATATTCCAGTGTGGGCCTGAGAGCTTGAAGTCAGTAAATCTTTATGGCTGAGTTTATCAGTAAATATTTATGGCTGAGCTTTACCAGTAAGAGGTTATTGGGAATGGTGACTCAGAGAACAGAATGTATGGTCTTAAGGAGGTGGGGATAATCTTGCTTAAAGAAAAACTAGAAAACTTAAAAAGAAAAACTCAAGGAGAAAAGGGAGACTATATAGCTAGAAAAACACTACTAATAATTTTCCTAAAGGGATTAATATGAGTAGAATATAAGTCAGGCTAATCGGATAATAAGCTCTTTGAAGAGACTGGAGACATCCACATTACCAGATAAACTTTTGAGTATGTGCTACATTAGCAATCAGAAAGACTTTCTTAAGCTATGTTCATGACCTTAGTAATTATCTTTAAGAGAAGGATCCTGGCTGGGGATATAGCTCAGTTGGTAGAGTGCTTGCCTTGCAAGCACAAGGCCTTAGGTTTGATCCCCAGCACTGCAAAAAAAAGAGAAGGATCCTTAAGAAGGATCCTTAAGTAGCCTGTTTTGAAGTAGACAGTGAACTCCAATACCACCTAATTCAGAGAAAGTATATTAAAATATGACTACTCTCTAGAATCCCCCCATGAAGTAAGTCCAGAGACTCAAGAACAGTATGCAAAACATTTAAGATGTATTTCATACACAAAAAATAAAAATTGTTTGTTAAGACATGTGGAAGAGGGTTGAACTTTGAGGTCTTCCATTTCCAGATGTTATCTGCTAATGTTTTTTGAGCCTCTTATGAGGTTATTTTATCCTAGTCCTTATTCCTTCTTTAAAAACACGTCATTCTGATAAGTTTATGTTGCACACCTAGCATAAAAGCTCAAAGACCACTGCTCAGAGAAGAAGTACAAGGATGCTCCCATTCTTACTGATAAGAAAAAGATGCTTCTGGACATGTTGGCACACAACTGTAATCCCAGTGGCTGGGGAGGCTGAGGAAGGAGGATCATAAATTCAAAGATAGCCTCAATGACTTATTGAGATCCTGTCTTAAGATATATTTTTTTAAAAGGTTAGAGATGTGGCTTAATGGTTAAGTGCCCTTGGGTTCAATCCCCAGTACAAAGAAAAAGAAAGAAAAAGAAAAAAGAAAGAAGATGGTGATTGATAGGGTATCTGAAAGAAGCTAGAAAGTAAGGACTAAAGATGCTAAATCTTAAAATGGCCAGTGTACACATCCAAGGCCACAATAAAAGAACTGGTTGTCACGGTGCCTTACTATGCTCCATGATATCAAATAAAAAGGTTCCTGGTGGTTCAACTACACAAGGCTTTTGCTTCAAAAGCAATACAGTGGTGGCAGAAATTAGCTTTGGAATCACAGGGCTTGGTACTGTTGTTCTGTTACATGCAGTGTGACCAGCGATGTGATGCCACTGTCAGTGTCCTAAGACCTAGAAGGAAGAGGTAGTTGCTA